>NW_026068006.1:3267069-3318928 GCF_014885135.2 Alexandromys fortis | reverse complement strand
GGGGGGGGGGGGGGGGGGGAGTAGGGAATGGGAGTGTAGATTTTTTTGGTTAATTGAGTTGGTTGCTTGGTTGGGTTAATTGGTTGGTTGGTGGCTTGCTTAATTAGTTGGTTAGTTGGTTGACTTTAGTTGGTTTGTTGGTTGGTTTGGTTGATTGATTTGTTTGGTTTGGTTGATTGATTTGGTTGGTTTGGTTGCTTGGTTGAGGTTGGTTGGTTGGTTGGTTGGTTGGTTGGTTTGGTTTGGTTGGTTTGTTGGTTGGGGTTGGTTGATTTGGTTGGTTTGGTTTATTGGTTGTTTGGTTGGTTTGGTTGATTGGTTGGTTACTTAGTTGGTTTGGTTGGTTAGTTTGACTCGGTTTGGTTGGTTGGTTGGTTGGTTTGTTAGTTTGATTGACTGGTTGGTGAGTTGGTTTGGTTGTTTGGTTTAGTTGGTTGGTTGGTTGGTTTGACTGGTTTGGTTGTTTGGTTGGTTGATTAGTTGATTTGGTTGGTTGGTTTGGTTAGTTGATTTGGTCTGGTTATTTGGTAGATTGGCTGATGAATTGGTTGGTGGGTTGGTTTGTTGGTCTGTTCGTTGGTTTGGGTTGGCCAGTTGCTTGGTTTGGGTTGGTTAGTTGGGTTGGTTTGTTTGGTTTTCAGATATTTTGTGTGGTTTCTATACTCTCAGAGTTTAGAGCAGAATTCAGAACACTGCAATTTCAACAAAATGTCTAAAGAATGACTCTTAAACACTGTAGGTCAGAAACTATGCTGGCTCCTTCTCACCCTACTCCATGCAGCCCACCCCTTGTTTTACACCCAACTCATTTCTGCTCTGCTCAGCCATCACAGGTGAACTGGAGGGGGTAAAGTGGGATGCTGAGAACCAACTTGTCCATTAGAACCTGTAAGGTTATGGGTCATCCTTGGGGAGCTGGCTGTGTGCCTGTAACACACACTGTGGCAAGCAATGGGTAAGTCCTGTCCATGCAATCTGCTGGAAAGATGGGACGGTCTGTTCCTGGCAGTAAGTAATTCAGCCTGTAAACTATACACAGAATAGAAGACCATGAATGTTAGGGCTCCAGGGCTTCCTCGCCACATTGAAGATGCCACTAATGCATCTCTTCTCTGACTTCAGAGAAACAGCCGTAAGTGCAAAAAGAAGATGGCGGTAAAGATGTGTCAGAACCAGCAGAGTGTCCCCTCTAAAATAGAGTTGTCAAGCAGAATCACTCACTGGACACGAACACTCAAAGTGGGACAATCCCACCCCCATCCCACAAGCCCCAGTGTAACTAAAATTCAGACACAAGTCGTTCTGACCAAGCTCCTTCCCCAGGCTTCAGAGAAGAATGCGGCATGTCTACTTACATCAATGAGGAAGTCTAAAATAGGGGGAAGCAGGATGGGGGGGGGGGATTCTAGTGAATCTGTGCACCACATAGTATCTTAAAGGATTCTACCAACCTGCTATTTACCTTTTTGGGTTATTTGGTGGCTTTTTCCCTGTATAAGCTTGGAAGACTCAGGTGCTTCTGTGGTTTATTAGATTCATTCAGCCTCTGCTTTCAGAACCCTTGAACTTTCAGCCACTTGTGCTCTTGAAATGTAACTCCATTTGCCAAGGAAAAACAGAATATTTTCTCATTTCCTTTTGAAATATCTTTGTAAAGCCAAAAGTCAAAGGTGATTCCCAGGAGTTAGCATGCTACTTAAAGCAATAAAATCAAGCCAGGGACAGTGAGATTGGTGTCACCTCTCCTTTTCAATGAGGTGGCTTACTCACTTACCATAGATATTCATTAACTTTAGAGAGACGATCTGTGGGCATCTATATTATAACAATCCTTTGCTATTTAAAATGTCTTCTAAAATATGGCACCATGTGTGGTATTGGGTTTTGTCTTAAGCTAATCAACCACTCATATTAATGATACTCAGCAAATCAAGTCTTGGTTTTTGCTCATTTTTTTTCTTTTTTCGTGTTTTATTGAAAATAGATTCTTTCCTCATACAAATATCCTGATTATAGTTTACCTCCCTCTTCTCCTCCCAGTTCCTCCCCACTTTTCCTCCCCACCACATCCACTCCCTTCCTATCCCTCATTAGAAATGAACAGGCGTCTAAGAGATAACAACCAAACATGACAAAATAAAATATAATAAAACGAAGCAAAACTATAATAACAAAGTTGGACACAGCAACCCAACAGGAAGAAAAGAATCCCAAGAGCAGGCAGAAAGGTTGGAGATCCACTCATTTTCACAGTCAGAAGTCCCTTAAAAATACTGAGTTCATAGCTATAATTTATACAGAGAGGACCTGTGTATAACCATGTGCAGACCCATGTAGGTCCTGTGCTTGCTGCTTCAGTTTCTGAGTTCATATGTCCCTTGCTTAGTTGATTCAGAGGGCCTTGTTCTCCTGATGTCCTCCATCCCCTCTGGTTCTTACAGTCTTTCCAGCTCCTCTTCAGTGGTGTTTCCTGAGCCCTGGGGGGAGGAATTTGATGATAACCTCCAACTTAGACTCTCTCTGTGGGTGTATAATGCCTAGCTATGGGTCTCTGCGCCCACTCTCATCTGTTGCTGGAGGAAGTCTCTCTGATGATGACTGGACAAGGCACTGATCTATGAGCATAGCAGAATATCATTAGGAATATTTCCTTTTCATTGATTTTTTTCCAATAGTGTTTAGTTTTATCCTACATCTCTGGGCTATTTAGGCTCTGGCTCTTAGTTACCCAAGCAATGTCAAGTGTGGGTTCCTGATGAGGGAGCCCCCTCTGTGTGCTGTGATTACCATTAATGAATAAAGAAACTGCTTTGGACCTTTAGCAAGGCAGAACATAGGTAGGCAGGGAAAGGTAGGCTATATGCTGGGAGGAAGAAGGGCAGAGTCAGAGAGATGACGAGCCGCCAAAGTCAGACATGCTGAAACTTTGCCGGTAATCCACTGTCACATGGGGATATACAGATTAATAGAAATAGGTTAAATTAATATAAGAGTTAGCCAATAAGAAGCTAGAGCTAATGGGCCAAGCAGTAATTTATGAAAAAGAAGCAAATCTTTTAAAAAAAAAGTACCATCTTTAAAGAGACAGAGTAAAAGAAATAAAAAATAAACCACATAAAAATAAAAATTTCACAGACAGTCTGGATTATGTATATTCTTGTGTTATCTTAAATTTTTTGAGTGTGAAGGAGCTAAGTACAAAGAGACATTTCATTGCATGGACTGCTGAACTAAGCCAGCATGTATATTATAAAGGCATTTTGACTTCAAAATTTTGTTCTAACGATATGTGGCTTTGGAAAAGAGGTTCTTCTTTTGTGTCCACAGAGTATGAGAACCTATGGATTCATTCTAGACCAATATGGTTTGATGTACCGAGATCCCCTAAAAGGTCACCTTGAACTCCCCCACAAAGAAAATACTTTGCCCAATAAACAACTGAAAGCAGTTTGGAGAAACTATGCCCATATTCCCAAATATTGTTTATAAATGTTTGTTTACATTTAAAGAGTGATATGCTACAGAGATAAATTGGTATGGATCTTGGTTTATTGATAAAAATTTAAGGTAAATTTTGTTATACTGTATATATATATATATATTTCTGCCCTTGATAAAAGTACTGTGTTTGCATAGTTCATTTAAAAATTTAATGTATAAATAAAAAATATAGGCTAATAGATAATCATGTACAATGGTCAAGCTTGTAATCATGTTAAATTTTCTAGATGTATAGAGATATATTTCAGTTAGATAGATATTCTTCAAATCTTTCAGAGACCTTCAAAATATGAAATTTAAAATGTTTTAAGAACTTAAGACTTTTCATGACAATGAAGCACACCTGCTCCTGGCAACACCAACATACCACAAGAGGAAGATGGTCATCAAAAAGGTTCCTTATGGAGTTTGTTAGCCATTTGGGCAAGAAACTGTTCTTGCCTGGTTGCATAAAGTGGACATGCAGGATCCACAGAAAAATGACTTCTAAACTTGCCTAAAGGTGACACAGTCCTTTGGGGTTCCTGCTTCATGAGAGAGTCTGCAAGACATTCTGCAGGATACAAAAGAAAGTGACTGGCAAACTGCCATTATAGGCAGACCTGTCTTTGAAATTTCCTGCTTTGTGGAAATATCTGCTGAATTCTATGGGCCTATAGGCTGAAGATGGATGCCCCAATGGTACTGAAGAACTCTGGGTGACTATCCAGGAAGTGAGATGTCTCTGTCAATTCTAGAGTTTTGGTAGTTGCTTACAATGTACTTCCTGTTTACTTAGGTAATATTATATCCTTCTAGAGTCTTTGATGGAGTTAAAGAATTTATAGTTATAGTTTTCCTTAGTTATGATAAAAGATAAAGTAGATATAAATATTGTAACTTAATTCTTGTTTGATACCTGTTTTGTTATATGTAATTTTACTACGTTAAAGTTAAAACATTCCTTTTTATTTGAAGAGAATAGGGGAGGTGATGTGGGAGTCCCCTTTGTGTGCTGTGATTAACATTAATAAATAAAGAAACTGCTTTGGACCTATAGCAAGGCAGAACTTCGGTAGGCAGGGAAAGGTAGGTTGTATGCTGGAAGGAAGAAGGGCAGAGTCAGAGAGACATCATGGAGCCACCAGAGTCAGACATGCTGAAACTTTGCCAGTAAGCCACTGCCATGTGGCGATATACAGATTAATAGAAATGGGTTAAATTAATATAAGAGTTATCCAATAAGAAGCTAGAGCTAATGAGCCAAACAGTAATTTAATTAATATAGTTTCTATGTGGTTATTTAGGTTCTGGGTGGCCAGGACAAACAAGCAGCCTCCTCATACAACAGGTTCCTTCTCATGGAGTGGATTAAATCAGACATTGGTTGGCTACTTCCATGTGTTCTGTATCAGCATTTCCCTAGCATATTTTGCACACAGGACAGATTATAAGTCAATGATTTTGTGGCTGGATTGGTGTATACCTTTTTCTTTCCTGCCTATGTAGCACCTTTCAACACCAAAGAGACTAGAATATAGTGATGAGGGCTCCATATAATCACAGCTCTTATCCAGTGAGTTGTATGGGTTTTGTCCTTGGAAATGGGGCCCCACTGTCAGTTTGCAGAGAGCAGGCTTTTGTCTTGGTAGCAGCCTAGTTTGTTTGGGGATTTCCATGGAACCCCTTTGGCCAACAACTCAATTGAACGTGCCCCAGTCCCACCACTAAAAGCCTGGCTACAAAAGATGGCCCGTTGAGACTCACAATAAGGACCCCTGTTACTAGGACCCCCATTAGGGTCACCTTTATATATTCCAGAACAAATCCACTGCATTCTATTTCCACACCATCCCCAAATTTCCCCCCCAATTCCAGCCTTTTCTTCCTGCCTTCTTTTCCTCTATCTCATTCCCCCCCATACTGATTCCTACACTTGATTTTCACACTCCTGTTCCCACCATTCCCCAGTCTGCCCCTGAAGTCTATTCTATTCCCCTCTCCCCGGGAGATACCTGTGTCCCCACCTAGACACCTCCTCTTTACCTAACATCTCTGGGTCTACAGATTATAGCTTGGTTATCATCTACTTAATGGCTAATATCCCCTTATCAGTGAACACATACCCTATTTAGTTTTCTGGGTTTGGGCTAACTCACTCAGGATGATTTTTCTAGTTCCATCTTTTTACCTGTCAATTTCATGAGGTAATTTTTTTTAATTGAGAAAAGGAAAAAAAAAGTTTCCGCGTCCTCCCAGCCTCCCATTTCCCTCCCCCTCCTCCCACCCTTCTTCTTCTCCCCTCACTCCTCTCCCCCTCCCTCTCCAGTCCAAAGAGCAGTCAGGGTTCCCTGCCCTGTGGAAAGTCCAAGGTCCTCCCCCCTCCGTCCATGTCTAGGAAGGTGAACATCCAAACTGGCTAGGCTCCCACCAAGCCAGAACATGAAGTAGGATCAAAACCCCGTGCCATTGTCCTTGGCTTCTCATCAGCCCTCATTGTTTGCCATGATCAGAGAGTCCGGTTTTATCCCATGCTGTTTCAGTCACAGTCCAGCTGGCCTTGGTGAGCTCCCAATAGATCAGCCCCACTGTCTCAGTGGGTGGGTGCACCCCTCATGAGGTAATTTTTTTTAACAGTTCAGTAATATACCAGTATGTACATGTACCACATGTTGTTCACCCATTCTTCTGTTGAGGGACATCTATCTTGTTTTCAGTTTATGTCTATTATAAATAAAGGTACAATAAACATGGTTTAGTAAGTGTCCTGTGGTAGGATGGAGCATCCTTTGGGTATATGCCCAAGAGTAGTATAGTTGTGTTTTGAGGTAGATCAATTTCCAAATTTTTGAGGAACTGCCATATTGGTTTCCATAGTGATTGTAAAAGTTTGCAGTCCTATCAGTAATAAAGTTTTCCCCTTGTTCAACATCCTTGCCAGCATGAGATGTCACTTGTGTTAATGATCTTAGCCATTCTGATTGGTGTAATATGGAATCTCAAAGAAGTTTTGACTTGCATTTCCCTGGTAGACAAGGATGTTGAACATTTCTTTAAGTGTTCCTCAACTATTAGAGATTCCTCTATTGAGAATTCTGTTTAGATCTGTACCCCATTTTTTTAAAATTGGATTATTTTTGATATCTGGTTTCTTGAATTCTTTATATATTTTGGATATTAGACCTCTATAGGATGTGGGGTTGATAAAAATTCTTTCCCCTTTTGTAAGATGCCACTTTGTCCTGTTGACGGTGTACTTTGCCTTACATAAACTTTTCAGTTTCATGAGCTCTCATTTGTTAATTATTAATATAGTGCCTGCACTATTGGCATTCTGTTCAGAAAGTTGTTTCCTGTGCCAATGAGGTCAAGGATATTCCCCCACTTTCTCTTCTATCAAGCCAGTATATCTGGTTTTATTTGAGGTATTTGATTCACTTGGATTTGAGTTTTGTTTAGGATAATAAATATGGATCTATTTGCATTCTTTTATATGCAGATATCCAGTTTGACTAAAATCATTTGTTGAAGATTCTGTCCTTTTTCCAGTGTGTATTTCTGTATTCTTTGTCAAAAATCAAGTGTTCATATGTGTATGATTTATGTCTAGGTCTTCAGTTCGATTCTATTGATCAATGCATCTGTTTTTGTTCCAATACCATGTGGTTTATATTACTAGGGCACTGTGGCACAACTTGAAATCAGGGATGCTGGGGCCTATAGCAGTTCTTTTATTGTTCAGGATTGTTTTTGCTATTCTGGGTTTTTTCATTTTTATATATGAAGTTGAGAATTGTCTTTTCAAGGTCTGTAACGGATTGTGTTGGAATTTTGATGTGAAATGCATTGACTCTGCAGGTTGCTTTGGTAGGACAGCCACTTTTACTCTGTTAATCCTGCTGATCCATGAGCATGGAACATCTTCCATCTTCTGATTTCTCCAATTTCTTTCTTCAAGGACTTGAAGTTTTAAATCATATAATTCTTTCACTTGCTTGGTTAGAGTTACCCCAAGATATTTTATATTATTTGGTGTTACTGTCAAAGGTGCTGCTTCCCTGATCTCTTTCTCAGTCCATTTGTCATTTGTATATTGAAGTAGTTTTACCCATTTTTAAGAAGTTAACATTGTAAATTAAATTTTGTTATTCACATATTTAGATAATTTCATACATGTATTTAAGTTAAAAGCAGTATTATCGGAAATAAAATCTTGACTTAGCTTAGGCAGAGGGTAAATTATTCCAAAATTAGTTGGCTATCTCATGCAAGCCAAGAAAAGAATGAAGCTAAGCACTGGGGAAACTGAAAACAGGCATTCCATAGAGACTTCTTCCCACTACATTCCCTTCTTCTTCCCCCCCTTCTATGTTCCCATAGAGACTTTCTCTGCTTCTTGATACACACTGCTGCATAGCTACTAGTGACTCCCGAAATTCATGACTTATGGGCCAATTGCAGATTCACACTGAATAAAGCACAATGATTCCTCAGTCACCAAACGCTAAACCAGTCAGCCACCGCCAAGGATAACAGTCATGTCATAAAGTCAGGCAACAACATAGTGACCAGATAGGTGGACTGATTAGAAGAAAAGGTTTGTGAATCGTCCAACGGGAAGAGGATCAAGGCTTGTCCCAGTGCTGGTTCCTTTCTAGTTTCTAAACACTGCTAGAACAGGAAGTCAGAAGTGGAGAGGGAAGCCTACAGAATCCCAGGGCTCCTGTGTCTGAGTTCATCTGTGCATCTGACCACGGAGTGAGACAGAATGGGTCTCACTATTTCTGGTGGCCCTAGAGTGGTTTGTCCCAGCAGAAATGCCATTTTGTGATCTCCTGATGTGGGACTTGGTAAGCAAGAAGAAGGAATTAAGATTTTTTTTTTTTTACAGACAATTTACTTTAGCTTCTTTTTCCACGGCAAATTAGACAACGGATTTTTTTAAAATGAAATGAGTGTGATATAATTTTACATTTATTGAAGATAAACATTCTGCTCTTGCTTTACATAATATTTTTCTAGAATTGCATGTAAATTACATATTTGAAATTCAATCATATTTCAGATATAATTGGATGGTATATATTAACATTCTTACGGTTATAAACACACTTGGGAATTTGAAGAGATCCATGGATTTCTTCTCCAGAGGGCAAAAATCACCTGAGTCCTGAACATTACACACAGGTTGACAGTGGGATGACAGACGCCGTAAGGATTTGAGTTCGAGAACTGCAGACTCCACGTTGACTTCTTCCTTCTCTCAATCATCGCCACATGGAAATAAGCAACAAAGACTCCTTGAACAAAGCATTTAAGATGCCAGCAGGTATGTGCATAACTATACGAGGACCACTTCCTGTCCACTCCACTCTGAGCTGTGAGCAGGAAAAGAATGTTGAGCGCTCAAGGAGATGGAAGCTGTGTGGAGGACTGCTGTCTTCATTTTCTGGGGCTTTCTAGTTTCCACAAGAAAATACAGACTGGGTGGCTTAAACAAGGGAGGTGCATTTTTCATAGGTGTAGAGCTGGCGACTCCAAGATCAAAGAATCTGAAGTCTTGATATCTTTGGCACCTCTCTTTTGCTTGCAGATGCCACTTCTCTGGGCATCTTTAATGGGTCCCTGTGCCTAAGTTTACTCTTCTTAAAGGACACCAATCACATTAAGTAAAGGAGTCCGCAATGCTTTCCCTTTCCCAACAGTCTTAGCTACTGGGACTCAGAGGAGGGAAAACGATTTGCCTCTAATCAGTGTCCACAGCATCCAACTTCAAAGTCAAAGAAATATAAATATAAATCCTGTGTTATGTAATGAAACCCAAGAATAAAAATTCTGCACCCAATTTTCTCTCTTTTTTTTTTTCTTTTTTTGAAAATTTCGGTCTCCAAGAAGATCCTGGGACATGGAACTACCTGCAAAGTAAAAATGTGTATGCTGGTTTGTTTACCTAAATCCTCCAGGGTTGAGGATCCCTGACTTCTGTGTGTTTCCTAAGCGTTGAGGAGAGCTTGAGGCTCCTAAGGGTCATTACAAGAGAAAGCCAGTGTGGTAGGAAAGCCCCAAAAGAGGGACATACCAATAAAAAAAATGTGGTTCAGCCAGAGGTGGTGGCGGGGCCTTTACATTTGGGAAGCAGGGGTAGAGTTCAAGGCCAGCCTGGTCTACAGAGTTCCAGCATAACCAGGACTACACAGAGAAACATTTTGTCAAAAAATAAATAAATAAACCACTTTAAAAAATAGAGTGTCTCCTCAATTGGTGCCAGCAGTAACCTCAGAATGGCCCGTGGCTACTGGAGAGCCATTTCACTCTTCCTTCAAAGAATATATGTGAAGTCTGCTCTTCAGAAAAAAACACAGGAAAAGAGATCATCACCAGCCTGGGAAGTTCCAATGTCACAAAGCTTCAGAATCTCCCCTAGAACACTCCCCAGCCATCCCAGAGAAGAGGGGATAGAGCAAATTAAAGTTGCTAAATTGCAATCCGGTATAGACTTGGTTTACATTCTTAAGTAGGACAAAGAAAACCAAATTAAGTTTTCTGAATATCATTAGGGTCTCATACAAGTTCATTTTATTGAAGTAAAAGTATCGTCTGCACTTTCAACCTGTGGTTTGAAGATTCTGCTGATATGTTCTATATTCATGTAACTGATACCTTCTCAAGGAGCTCCCTGTACCCAGTACCTTCTCAAGGAGCTCCCTGTACCCAGTACCTTCTCAAGGAGTTCCAAGCTATTCTTAATGGGGATCTATCCTAAAAACATTTTAAATTCAGATTGAGAACATTTGCCCAATGTTCTCTTTATTTATAAGTCCAGTTATATGAAGTTTTATCTGAATAATGTCCAGATATATGTGTATATAAAAACCTCTCAATAAATTATGTTGTATTTTATTTATTCTTTGAAATTTTCATGTATTTATACAATGTACTTTTTAGCATGTTCATTCCCCACCCCAGATCCTTCCACCACATCTCCCTCCCAACTTCATGTCCTTTTTCTTATAAATCACTGAGTTCATTTAACGCTGCCCATATCCACATGGATATGCGGTCAGCTGCTGGAGCGTGGACAAGCCACCAGGAGCCATCCCCAGAGAAAAGTGGCTCTCCCTCCCTCAGCAGCCATCACCTCCAGGAGTCCCTCCTCCTCTATGCTGAACTAACTGGCCTGGTCTTGGGTAGTTACCACAATTGCTGTGAGCTCACGTGGGCAACAGCCATGTTATGCCCAAAGAATAGCATGAAATTTCATTTTTTTAAAGAAAACAATGCCTATAAACTATAGTGCAGTAAATTACTTGATATAATTTAATAAATATAATTTAGTAAATTCAAGGAAAAATGCCCATAAGGGAAGAATTGTAGGCAATCACTGGGCAGGGATAACCCCACTCCAAGACTGGAGTCTTCAGAAGGAACACTATTCCAATGCTTTGCTTCAAGTATAGAGATAATATTTTCTCACAAAAGTCATGAAAAGGGAAAACATCTAAATTAAATGTTATTCTTCATGTTCCCATTTCAACTGCTTTTTATTACATAATTATGTCACTGGTGGCATAGAATTGAGAAGAAACTTATCAGACATATTTCAAGAAATGTTTATAGCAATCAGGGAGATTGATGGGGGCAGCGAGTTCTTTGCAGAAGCATATTGCTTTTGAAAACTTTATTGCATCTCATATGCAAATATATCCTTTTTCAGAGTATCCTTAGTTTCCGAAATTTCTATATCTCTAATAATCTCATCAAATTACCACCCCTGGTCTCTTTTTCTGGAATCATCCATCTCTACCTGGAGGCTCATGGTTATCTCCTGGATGACCGGGCACAGGCAAGATTTAAATAGCAGAGTAAGTCAAAACAACTTGAGGCTACCACCATCCTTAAGTTAAACTCCTGTCTCAAATGTGACTTCTCCCAAAAGAACTGCATTGATTCATCAAAACGAAAACTGTACCACAGTATCAGACAAGTTAGGGACTCGAGTGTGTGCTCTTATTCATGGCCTGCCTGCCCTTTGACAAATGTCTTCCAGTGACGGCCGACTCCACTGTCTGTAAGATGGGGCAGATGGTTCCTACCTCGGAGACTGGCAGGGAGATAGCGAAGCATCGTACTGGTTTTCTGCTCAGCAAAGTCTTTGCTGAGACTGGAAATGGTGGACACATAAGGCACAAGATCATCTCATCATGAGACCTTCTAATTTATTTGTTCTGGGGTAGTTATTTCACCATTACCTAAAACCTGGGCATATCACAGAAGCACTGGCTAGCATCTGTGAAAGGTGACGCAGTTCCGCAGGCACAGCGAGCGGAAGTCGGTACCACATGAAAGAGACTTTCTCCGAGTCTGTAGTGAGACTCTGTGTAAAACCCCTTCTCCTGCCTGCTTTTTCTTTACAGCTCTTTCCAGTGCCTTTTGACCACTCTTAGCAAAAGGCACACAGGCAACGATTAGCAAATATGGGCTGTACTTAGTGACGGGAGGAAAAGGAAGAAGGAAAAACTACTGTCATGATTTAATACGTTTAGAGTCGATTTCCCCAGATGTTCTAGTATCTCTTCTCCACCGTATGTACTCTGACTTAAGTATTTACTGAGTATCTAGGACACACAAGGTACAGAGACGTGGGAACACAGGGATAAGCAGATAATGTAATTGAAAGATTGAGACAAGTATGCAAGGATACAAATAGCTTCAAAGCCAAGAGGCATGCTATGTATATATAGTCAATCAAAAAAAACTGTAAAATTTAAGAGGGAGTAGAAACCAAATCTAATTGGAAGGATCAGAAATAATCTTCATGAAGTAGGTGGTTTTGATACATTAAGGATACCAAGGAGCCTAATTTTCCGGCATTCTATAATAGGTCCAAGTGAAGCCCACCCAATGACAATCTTATCGTTCCAGTGGGATTTATACATTGCATTCTTTGAGACCATTAGTGTCAATGTGTGCTTGCTTGCCTTAGTTTACCAGCGTGTCTTCTTTAATGGGTCGCAGGTTCCTCCTGGGAATAGAAATACTATTATTTTACGTGAAGGTGCAATGGGGCTAATGAACTCCCATTTTTTTTCCTAGAGAATTTAATTTAAATTATTTTTTTACCAAATTAGATCTAGTTTGGGCCTTTTGTCAGCACTCCTCTAGATCTCTGGCCTGGGTAAGGCTGCCTCAACCATAAAACACCATCTGAGGTACATTTTCCTGAGAACTCCATTTTCCACAATATCGGCAGGAACTTTGGTTCCCGCAAAGAACATCCTTCTAAACAAACTTTGTCTACGTGCTCAGTAAGCTACTCTTTAATGTGCTACAACATTCTGAGTGTAGAATGGGAGAAGTTCCATCTTTGGAGTTCTTTAAAATGGGTCTTAAGGTTCCTACTAATCACCCCCGTCGATCAATTTCTGAGGGGGAGAAAGGATGCTCACGTTGATTCTCTTGACTTTTCTCTTTTTCTGACCTTTCTCCTCTGTCAGTTTTCCACTCCGCGTCCTATTTCACAAGCCTTTCCTATACCATACCTTTTTTTCCCATGGTCAGAATGATGCTTCTTTTTCTCATGGTTGTAGAATCAAATCAAATGCAGAGAACTTGAGTTGCCACAGGGAGGAAATTTATCTGAGCTGTTAAGAAAGAACATTATCCTGTCTTATATAATAGGTAAGTAAGTGCATGCAGTGTGTAAGCACTAACTCACTGAGGACTTGAAATTTCAGAGTAATTTGTATATACGCCGGTGTGTTCATTTCTGCCTTATATTCCAGAAAATAGCAAGTAACAAATGTTTTCTTTGCAAATACAACATACGCTTATTAGAGAGTTGCCATAATACTCTCTACAGTAAATGCTGAGAAATCACCGCAGATAGCTGGGAAATGCTCTTTTGAAACACCGCACTTATAAACAATAGAACCACTTGAAACATGGGAAAAAAGAAGACTTTCGTCAATATGAATAGACAACCATTTTATTTGGTCTCAGATGAAGTAACAGTTTACAGAACAGACTTCGTTTCGTGAATGTTCTAATGGTAGCTAATGGGTGACTCATTTTATGCTTTCCACAAAGTAGAAGATGCTTAAAACTGTCGCTGCTTTCTTGTCTTGCACCAACACAGTCCTAGATGCCTGCAGCCTTGGCCATTGATTACAGCCTTGATGGATGGGTATATCAGAAATCAAAGTTGGTGGGGACACCATCTATTTCCAAACTGTGACCATTTTATCAAGTTTTCCCAACAAATGTTTAACTTGAATCATGGGTCAATTTTTTTAAATACGTTGGTATGTTTTGTAATGGCAAAAGCAATGCAAACACTTTGAGATCCTGCAGCAAGAGGTCCAAAACTTAGGTGGAAGGCAAGAAGTTCTTTATGATGATAAAAAGTGTTAGCTTCATTCTGGATCTTATTCTTTCTCTAAAGATAATTATATCTCCTGCTGGCAGGCTTTAAAATGAATTCAAGTATTGTGGGTTTGCCTCTTTAGCTAGATACCAAAACTTTGGAAGCATTGAAATCCACGCAAGGATTCTAGGATATGCCTTGAATTCTATTGTCCATTCAAATAGCATCCTCTCTCACATAATTCTGCCCCATTACCGCATCTCAGTAAGGTCAGAACAAACCAATAGAATGCACTAGATGGCCTAAACAGCAAACAATTATTTTTACAGTGGTGAAGACTTGACAGCCCAAGGTTAAAGCACATGGATAGCATGCCTAAGGAAGACCCAGTTCCTGATTTAGGGAAAAAAAAAACCTTCTAGCTACAGCCTTATGTGACCATAACAAAGCAATTATTTCTTCATATCTTCTCTCATAAGTACAGAAATCCCATCCATGCATGAGGAATCCACCCTTGTGACCTAATTGTCAGTCAAAGACCTCTTTAAAGTTTCGCCATGTGAGCTTCAGACAGAATCAAATGCATAAACACTCTCTGTATCAGTTACCTTTGCATAGCTCTGACCTAAAAGAACAACACCTAAAAGAACAAATCAAAGGAGGAAAGACTTCTTTTGCTCACCAGTTTAGAGGACTCAGTCCATAGTTGCTTGGCCCGGCACTACGACAGAACATTGTAGTGATAAGCACATGTTGGGGAGGAGAGTCTAGGCAAAGATTGGTGGGGCTGGGGGAAGACACTGTCAAGGAACTGCTCCCAATCTCCTAATTTCTCCATCCTTCCTAAAGTTTCCAGAACCTCTCAAAATGGTGCCTAGCTGGAGACCTAGGCTGGAACACATGAGTCTGTAACGAACATTTCACATACAAGTCCTAACACTGCCCATCTCAGTTACTCCTTGTGAAAGTACCTTGCACCTCATGGAAAAGCCTAGGAAGTGTTCTGTTCTTTGTTGGCTCTTCCTTTTCCGTCATCCTCTCCTGTGCTTCCTCATGGCGCTGTAGTACACACTGCAGCTGCAGGAGCTTAATCAGCCGTGGTTCACTCTGTTTCTCCTCTGAGTCAATGAGATAGCAATAACAGTCTGGAGAAGACAACTATGGGACTGGAACCAGGAGACACTTGGCTGTGAGGGCTCTCTGAGGGAAATAGGCAGGACATAAACTCTGAAAAGAAGCTGCAAGCTCCAGCCCTGACTTGCACATTTAAAGGAAAGGTGGTTCGATAATGAAGAGTGACACTCTGAAGAAACAATTCAGTACCAAGACAAGATGGCATTTGGTCTACATCGTAGGCCCCTTCTCTACAGAGAAGCTGCTTTCATTGCTGTTACTAGGCTTGCAGTCACCTTCTGCAGGAGATGCGCAAGGAGAGATGAAGGAAAGCTGCAGCTTTGGTGTCTGTGACCCTGTTTCACTCTTTTTGGAATCTTTGGTCATCAGTACTTCTCAGTAGACTTCACCATCTGTGCTTTTATTTAGCGATTCCCCCTCTCCTCCTCCTACTAACTGAAAAACTATTCCCCTTTGTCTAAATTGCAATTCAAGCCACCAGGTGACCAATCATTAAAATCTCTCCTGTAGAGAAAAGACAGACCCTCTTACAACAGCCTAATGGGTAGATTGCTGCCCCACACGTAGGTAGGCTACCTTAGGTCAGGGGTCTACACTTGTCCAAGGGCTGTAGAGGGCAGCTTGTCATGGTTTCAGAGAGCAGGAAGTTGCAAGCTAGGGTTTCAACTTAAGGGAAATGCTGAGAACCAGGCAGGTAGGGTCCTTGCTGAAACAAGAGCGCCTTCAAATGCCTAAGAGAAAAGAGACTGGCGAATTCTGCCCATGCAGTGAAATGTTTCTGCCAAGGGTCGTGGAATCCAAGAGAGAGAGTCGAGGACTTATAACTACAGACTGCATTCAAAGATGGGGTTAAGCCAACACAACACAGGAAAGTCAAATCTCTCGCTGTTTAGGTCAAGCTTCTAATATGTTATATTTTGTTCAGCTTTGCCTTTCGAACATAAGAAAAATACTGCCTTCTCTTTGTCATGCTCTTTATAATAAAGCACAGCGCTGTGGCTTTTACTACTGCAATGAGAGAAAGCACACTATGTGAAATAGTAAACCACAGCTTGATTGTCTCCTGACGATCTATATTCCAGAGAGGCCGAAGCTTATTTATGTAGGTATTGACGACAGGCTAAATTTTTATTATACACAAACCAATTTAAAATGCTCTTAAAATGAACAAAGACGATAAGTCATCTCTGCTGGCTCAATTACATAGTTTTCAGCAATTTCTGAGTGCTTTGTTTAAATTCCCATGGTGCATAATTGTTTTATATTACCTATAGGCAGAATATTTCATAGGAAACTGGGGTACCCAATGATGAAGTTTGACTGGCTTTTATCCGTGTCAGACAATACTCTCAGTCAAAAATGGCTTACTGGTGAATAAATTCAAAATCAATATTACAAGGACCTAATTTTTCAAACCCCTGGTTCCTGGACACTGCGTTCTTTTTTTCTTGCAGCTGTACCATTTGATTTTTCTGCAGTCATGGCCCCTGATCAGTTCCAAAGGCCCTTGATGAGAAGAACATGAGAACAGAACAGGGGAGGCTAGAGTCATCAATGACACTTATTATCCTCTGTTCCAAAGCCTGTGGCTACTCTCCTGCTGTCTCCGTTTCTGAAATGCAGGTTTCAAAACAACTTCCTAAAACGGGGCTGTGTGTCATGGGCAGGCCACTGAGCTTACCTGGGCTTAGCATCTATCTTTGATAGTGAAGAACCTTATCAAGACACCCATGGTATGCCCCACTTTCCCCTAGACCCTGCCGGTCTAGGATGATCACAATAATGGGTCAAGCAGACTATTTCAGGGATCACTGAGAGTGCCAAGTACCCATGAGTCAATCAAGGGTTAGCAAACTATTACAACCTGGAGGTCAAATCTAGTCAGCAGCCTAGTTTATGTAAGTCTTGCAAGCAAACACCAGTTTTGACTTTGTAAAATTGTGTAAATGGGACAAAAAGGCATATGCAACAGAGACCATATGTGGCCTGCAAAGCCTAAAATGTCTATTTGGAGGAGAGCTTGCCAATCCCTGAACTAATTTGTCATCTAGAGCCAGAGAAATGATACAGCCGTTGGCTCACTCTTGCTTGTGCCAGTTGAAAGGAAACAGATTCTGTGGCCTTATCTTTGGGGATTAGAAAAAGAACATTTACCAACTTGATAATTGTATATTGGGTAGCAGAATCTGGGCTCACTGGCTTCAGAATACAAGGTAAACATGGAGTCACGACACCAGTGAGCGTCGTTCTCTTATTAAGTCTCTAATAACACATTGATACAGTTCCCATGACCCATCTATTTCCTCAGTGCTCAAAGAGAAGAGCTAAACAAGGATCCAAGACCTGAATGAGGAAAGAAACAATTGGGAGGTGCAATAGCAATGGGTATCCTTGCCTTTGCAACTGTCCGATAGTAACAGTCAACCCACAGCCCCAGCAAGGATGTGACATTTATCTGGGTTTACCACCTTAGAATCACCTTGAGCACAGAGGCTTCCTCTTACCTTTCTAGAGCTTTAGTTCCATGGATCCAAAAGCAATATGGATATGTTGAAGAGTGTGTCTATGACAGCTACAAGTCTGGAAATTGGGAGAGTAACTGGGTACATATTGTCCTACTGAAAGGCCATCCCAGACCACCCCCATATATACACCCAGGAAGTAGTGGTCCATAGCTCACACTTGGTCTCATGGAATTAGCACTAGCTAGAGCTTGTGTTAATGACGTCCTAAGATTTGAGTGGCTCATTGGCTGCTGGCCTTTTTAAGAGGAAGAATAAGAAGCCAAACAGTATGTGACTTCAGCCTTCCTTCATTACGAGCTGTGAATCTACGGGCCAGTAAAGGACTCATAGCTCATAATTACAGTTCTTCAGATTGCCTTCAGATTGCTTTGCTTTCACTTTGTACAGATGAAGGGGAGAACGGGATACAGAGCATCTATTTCAGTTCTGGGAACCTTTAAATCAGCTGACCCCTGCCAATGATCACTGTCAATCAAACTCTGTGAACATTGCTCGAGTCCTAATGCCTATGATAATCATGTCTACCTTCCCTGTGCACTGAGGCCTATTCCCTGGGACCCCACCATCAAAGAGAGATTAAAGTCCTTTGGGCTGTGGAAGACAGTCAGTCAAGATCTCTGCAACTTATTTCTTGGCCAAAGTAGATGTTTACTGAAGAACCCCCTCTGGTTCCTGAGTTGGATATAATTAGATGTAGGTGAGTGATTTGCACATAATTAATATGTCACGGTATCTCTTTATTACTGTATCCATTTCTTTATATGGCCTCAAGAAATTACTGGCAGCATAGTTCTAGAATCGACTAACACTGCGCCCACATTTCTATCAAACACTTTGAGCTGTTCAAGTGAACATATTGAACCCAGAATCTCTGGCAAGTACACGCAACACAAAATATCCAGCCCAGTCTAAAATTACGTCTCTTCCTCCGTGGTTTAGAACTGTTAGAATCTGTTCTCATACACATTCCAGGTTTCTGACATTGCAAATGAGCAAAGTTGTGTGGCTGCTTTTGTTGGGTAAACCTTTTCCCTCCAGCTCCTACTTTCTCTTTAAATAATGCCAGTGTGCTGGAATCAGATTCTGATTGCTGATGAGAAGGAGCAGGGGGCTGTAGGTATAAGGCTGGCTTTACTGGTATGATGTTGTTTGGGGGTCAGCTTAACTAGATTAAGGGAGTCTAAAGGATGGGTAGGTTGTTGTTTAGGATGTCCAGATGTATCTCAGCTGGTGCTCCTGTGTGAGTTAGTAGACTGAGTACAGAAGTATCCGTGACACCCACTTGCCCATCTGGTAGCTGGGAGGAAACAGAAAGGCAGAGGAGAGCCCAGTTACACCATTTCCCAAAGCTCTGCGGCTGTGAGACCTCAGGACCCACAACAATGGAGTCCCATACACACAGGATTCTTAGACCTTGTACCTCAGACTTGAAGCTCCATCCACTGAGATGGATTTGCATGAGCCACGGTATAAGCATCTCAACGTCTCTGTCTGTTGGGCCCATGAGTCTACCCTTGTTCCTGGGGTTCATTTTGAGGACAGTTTCTGGCCAGCCAGAATTTCCTGTTTGTTCTTGTACTCCCTCTGCCCCGCCTGGTGATTAGCTATAAGGCATTGTTTACTCCATCTTGGGTGTGGCAATTTTCCACCTGCCTTGTAAAGCAGCTAGGTTTATAAGGATTTTCCCATGGTTGAAAGCTGGGTGATCTCCTTTCCAATGACTCAGGTCTCTTGTGTGCTCTTTCAATCTCCAGGCCCTTGCCCAGCTCACGTATGGTCCAGTGACGCAAACTGTGCCGAGAGAGTAATGCAAGAGGGTGTTACATCTGTCTTGAAGACGGCCTGCATGGGATTTATTAACTTCCGTAATCATGAGCTAGTTTCTCTAATAAAAGACTCTGACTGTCTATCTGTCTTCCATTTATTTATGTGCCGTCCCCACAATCTACCAATTGCATACTGTTGGTTGTCTCTGGAAGATGCTAAGCAACACTTCATTTTGAGTTCCCTTGGACTTGGGATCAACTGGGAGTGGTGCCTTCTGTAGTTCCTTGTGTCTTGGAAGGAATTCCTAGAGAAGTTTAGATGAGGAGGGACTGTCTAGCCTGAACATGAGAGGCACCATCCCGAGGCTGGGGCCTAGACTGATTACATTTTTTCATGGAGAGAGTGAGATGAGAGGCAGCCTTCTCTTCTCTCTGCTCCTTGGCTGGAAAGTCACCTCGTACTCGTGTTATGGGATATCTGTACACTGCCTGAAGGTGTATTGTTGTGATTGGCCAATAAATATAATAAAAAGCTGAATGACCAATAGCTATGCAGGGAGAAGAGGTGGGGATTCTGGGAAGAGAGAGGAAAAGGAGGAGAATCTAAGTCCATGGGAGATGCCAGGGGATATGGAAGGTGTAGGACATACAGAATGAAAGAAAGGTAAAAAGCCAAAAGACAAACATAGATTAATATAAATGGGTTCATTGAAGTCTTAAAAGCTAGTGTGACAAGCCAAAGCCGAGCTCTCATAATGAAGAAGTCGCTGTGTTATTATTGGAACTGGCTGGCAGGACAGAGAAAGACTCATTACACACTCCACACTGCCATGCCTTCCCACAGTGACAACTGTACTCTCTCCTAAACTCTGGGCCAAAATAAAAGTCTCTTCCCTTTAGTTTCCTCTTGTCAGACATTTGGTATTTGGTCAAAGTAAGTGAGCAGTGTACCGAGTGAGTAAGGTCTCTGGAGTTAGTCATCACGGTCTCAGGATATGTCTGTCATCACTGAGATGGCAGGAAAAAAATGAACAGTCTCAGGTAATGGACATGTGAACTGTCTTAGGTAATAGACATGTTTGCTTCTCTCAAAGAATCCGGGTTGTGATTCGGGCTTTCAAGAGTCTTGGAAGTTTGTAGATCTGCCCCGAGTAGCTTTACATTTTTCTTAGTCCCATTCTTTACCGTAAGTGGTCCAACGTTTGAGGTAGGGGTGTGCTCCATCTTGCATTTCAGCTCAGGAATATGAAGAATCACGTTCTACTTCTGTGTTTTAGCCTTATCAGTTCAGCAAACATAACGTAGAAGAGACCCTTGAATACTCACACAGATTATCTATCCTGGCCATCTAACAATGGTTTATACAGGGAAGTTTACATTATAATTTATCTTTTCTCCCTCTTTAAATTCCCCGAGCAGACTGGGAAAGGAAAAAAAAAACTATCCCACCCCATGTATACACACACACTCCTTACATTTCCAGTTTTTCCAAATGGCCAGGATTAATTCATTGGGAAACCTTATCTTTGATAGGCTTCCTATCCTAATCAACCTCAGGTAAGGATTTATGTTAATACAGAACCAAGCTACCATAGTCCATTTGATGATGCTAAATGGATCTTGTTTATCTCCATTTCAAGCGACTGGGCCAATCTCTGTCAGAATCTCATTTCTTTGAGAGCCTGTGGCTTGCAATTTCCAGAGCCAGCAACCACTCCTTTAGGATTTAATAAAGATCAAAACAGATCCCCACTTGTGTCAGCAGAAAAGAATTTGTTTTGTAGAATATTAAATAGCTTATAAAACTGTTTATAAACCTAAAGACTGACCTTCCAAGAAAAAAAATCTCTTAATTCATGAGAAAGGAATAGACCACGCAAGATGCTGCTGCTATGTGACTTGCTTGGTATGATGAACTACATTCTGGAACTGTGAGCCAAAAGGAACCACCCATGAACTACATCCTGGAACAGTGAGCCAAAAGAAATCCCTTCTCCTCTAAGCTGCCTCTTTTCAACTCACATCAACAGGAAATTTAAAGACATGAGTCACTAGGGAAATTTAAATCAAAGTGACAAAGTAATACTACCTTATCCTAAGTAATATGACAACTTCCATAAATATAGAAACAATTATAAGTATGAATCTGTCTGCTGAATAAAAACAAAACATGATTCTCAATTTTACGGAAAGGAAGATGTGTAAAGGGGAAAGGAGAAGACTGGAGTAATGAATATGGTCAAGTACATGATTTACTACAATGAAAATGTCCTTATGAAACCCATAAATAGGGAGTATGTACCAATAGGAAATTGAAAGAGGTAAGGAAAAAGAAGGCATGAGCAGAGCTGATAGTTGAAGTTCAAAGCAGTGGACCTTGATCTGCATCCAAAGAAACATGTGCATCACACTTCCTCAACTTCCAGTCTTTTGTTAACCTTTCCGCTAACGTCCACTGTTGTCTACTGGGTTATAGCAGGCATAACACAAAAGTTACCATCCTGATTATGTTAAAGATGTAGTTCACGGCACTGAGTGCATTTACACTGCCGAATCAACTGTTGTCACATCTCTCTGCACGACTTTCATTGTATAAACTGAAACTCTACATCCGTGGAACAGTTCCCACCCTCCTCTCCTCCATCCCATTTTCTGTCTCTTGTGATTTTGACTATTCAGTTTCTCATATGCTTCCAACAACACAATATTCATCCTTTTGTGACTGGCTTATTCCATTTAGCTTAATAAGTTCGAGACTCATGATGTTGTGACATATGTCAGAATCCATTACTTCTGAGGGAGAACAATATCCAATTGTGCCTATGCCACACTTTTCTTACCCATTTATTCATCCTCAGTCACTCCAATGCTTCTGTTTTAGCATTGAAAATAATACTATTATGAACACTGGAACATGAACAAGTCTTCTAGCTCTTATTTTCAATTTTATTTCATCTAAACCCAGAATAGTTAGATGATATGGTAATTGTTGTAATTTTTGTGAAATAATCAAAAACTATTTTCCAACAGAGCTGTTGTTTGTATGTTCTGACCACAGTGTACAAGGGTCCCAACTTCTCTACAACATCACCACCATCATTTATTTCTACTTTCTGTGGTAGTTGCTGTATTAAAGATATCACATTGTCATTTTAACTGCATTTACTTAGTAATTCATCTCTTTACTTCCTGTTGCTATAATTAAAATGTCCTGACAAAAGCATCTTAAGGGAGACGGGGTTTAATTTGGTACACAGTTCCAGACTAAAGGTCATCGTAGAAATTAAATCACAGTGACAGAAACTGATCAGATTGCATCCACACTAAGGAACAGAGTATAAATGGAGGCCGCTCATTTGTTTCCTGGTCTCCCAGACCTGAAATAATCACACAGAAACTATATGAATTAAAACAGTGCTTGGCCTATTAGCTTAGGCTTCTTATTAACTTTTACATCTTAAATTAAACTCTACATCTGTGAAACGGTTCCCATCCTCCTCGCCCTCATTTTCTGTCTCTTGTGATTTTGACTATTCTGTTTCTCATATGCTTCAAACAACCATATACTTGTCCTCTTGTGATTGGCTTATTTCATTTAGCTCAATAAGTTTAAGACTCATGCTGTTTTAGCATATGTCAAAACCCATTACCTTTGAGGATTTCTATTATTCTGTGTATGTGGCTTACTGGGTAAAGTTCTGGCATCTGTCTCCTTTGGTGCTGCATGACGTCCCCTTGGCTCTGCCTTCTTTTCTCCTCTATCTCTGCTTGGAATTCCTGCCTCACGCTAGTCTGTGCTGCCATAAGCCCAAAGTAGCTTCTTTATTAACAAATAGTAGTAAAACATATTACAGCATATAGAGGGGAATCCCACATCACAGAGAGTAAATAATGCATGCATCCAATGCCTAGTTCACTTTGGTAGGGTTAGGATCCTCTTCCTATGGAATTGTGCCACCCACAGCAGGCCACTCTTCTAAGCTCAATGTAATCAAGATAATCCCCTACGGACACATCCACAAGCCAACAGTCTCTCTCACTGAGACTCTCCCAAAGTAAACCTAGATTACATCAAGTTAGCAATTAAAACCATCATAGCCAGTGATGCTGAGCTTTGGTCTGTATGATTATTGGTCAGTCATGCAGCAAATATCTATACATTTCCATTTTAATCTGTACTATTTGTTTTACATTTAGTGAATTTCCCACCACTCATCTTAGTTGGGGCTTGAGTCTCTATGAAGACATCCGGCTGGCAGAAGATAAGTCACATGCAGAAATGGGAATAGTGTGGCCTTCAGCTCATCAGGCTCCACAGCAATAGAAGGCACATTAGCAGTGCCCGGGCTCAGTTCTGAGGGAGGCAATCTGCAACACTCACTATAGTCATTTTCCCAGGCCACTTGGTTCCCTTTGGTTGGGGCTCTGCTTCATACCATTTACTGAGGTTAACCTTCCTGTCTTGTCATGTATACAACTCCACCTATGAGATACTATCACCCAAAGCACTATTTGCTATCAAAAGTCCTCTTCAACATAGCTGCTCTCCTGGAATATCATGATGACGTCCTTGTCATATTCTGTGTGTGTGTTCTGCTCTTACATGGGTGAACTTTTGCCTGTCCCAGCGCTGTCTCCCCATGGTACATACTCCACAAAAGGACCTAGTACTCAGCATAACTAAACCCCAATGAAATTTACTTGAACTAGTATTAAATCCAGCAACATTTTCATAGTAGGTATTTTGTTTATTCTTCTCTCATATATTACATCCCAACTGCAGTTTCCCCTGCTTCTTTCCCTCCCAAGCCCTCCCCTCAACTCCCCCTCAGCCCCAGATCCTTTGTTCCTCCTTTTCCCTTAAGAAAAAAACAGGCCTTCCAGGGATATCAACTGAACAGGGCATAACAAGTCACACTAAGACTAGGCACAAACAGTCAAATCAAGACTGGACAAGGCAGCCCAGTATGAGGAAAAGAATCCCAAAAGCAGGCAAAAAAAAAAAAAAAAAACCAGTCAGAGAGAACCCCACTCCCACTGTTAGGATGTCAAGCTATATAAACATTTTACACACACACACACACACAAGGGACCTAATTCACACATATACAGGCTCCATGGTTGTTGGTTCAGTCTCTGTGAGCTCCTATGAGCCCTGCTTAGTTGATCCTATGGGCTATTTTTGCTATTTTCCTGTGGTGACTTTGATTCCTCTGGCTCCTACAATGGTCCCTTCTCTCTTCTGTGGGTTCCCCAGGTTCTCTAGTGCCTGGCTGTGGGTCTCTGCATCTGCTGCTCCTGTCAGTTACTGGATGAAGCCTCTCTGATGATGATTATGCTAGGCTCCTGTCTATGAATATAACAGAATACCAATAGGAATCATTTCATTGATTTTTTTTCCCAGTTGTTTTGGTTCTATCCTATGTCTCGGGATATCCAGGGATAACATCCAGACAGTGTCAAACATGGACCCCCTCTTATGGCATGGGTCTCAAGCTGGACCAGTCATTGGCCACTCCCACGAGACCAGTCATTGGCCACTCCCTAAGGTCACCTTCATAAATCCCACGGAGTTTCCATTGCACTGTTTCTACTTAACCCCTGAAATGCCTCCCGGTTCCAGTTGTCCCTTCCAGCACTCTCTCTCTATTCATCCCCACCACCTCATCTCTCTGTTCTCATCCCCACCAGCCCCAGTCCACCTGCAAAATTCCAAGACCTCCCCCACTGCCACCACTCCCCCACTATCCACCCTCATTGCAGTGTCCTCACAGTAGTTTCTAAAAACACCAAACTATCCCATTTTTATTTTTTATTATTCACACAATATATTTTGATCATATTCTTTACCTTCTTCTAACATCTCTCAGAAAACTGTCCCTATCTCCCTACCTACCCAACTTCATGATTTTTATCTCTTAAAAAGCAAGTCTCTCTCTCTCTCTCTCTCTCTCTCTCTCTCTCTCTTACACACACACACACACACACACACACACACACACTCACACACACACACACCATGAAGTCTGTTTTCTGTTGACCACTGTGAACATGAGGCTTGTCCTGGAGTGTGTTTGATAGACCCATTGGAAGAGCACCATTTAAATCTCCTACTAGATAGCTAACAATAATTGATACTTGTCAGTTCATACCTGGGACCTAAATAATGTCTCCAATCTTCCTCTTAAAACAGCAATGTTCAAAACAGTATTTTTCCTGATTCGAGTGTTTCCCCTTGTTCCTGAGGGAATATTAATTGTACCAATCAGCCATTCTCAGTTAATCACATTTACCCTGATTAAGCTATCGCTCTCCCTCTAACATCCATGACTCTGGAGGCCTTGTGTTGAATTTTCAATTTTTCTGAGAAAATCTAGTACAATTGCATAGCATCTCTCTATACATAATTATTTAAACCATTTTCTTTCTATCATGGAATCACGTTTACCCTTAGTACATGAGTTTTACACTGGCCATAACAAGGTTTAAAGGGAACTTAAAGAACACAGTGGAATTATTAAACAGTGTCAAATCTCCCCATTCATGCTCACAGAATTTTATTTTTGGTCTATGCACATTTCAGATCAACTTAAAAGCTGCATCGGCCCAGAGTACTGGGTTAACTCCAGGAGAGAGTTTTAGCTGGTTTAAATGTTACTTTTTTCACCTATAAAAAATGTGTGTTTTAGGGCTGGAGAGATGGCTCAGCGGTTAAGAGCATTGCCTGCTCTTCCAAAGGTCCTGAGTTCAATTCCCGGCAACCACGTGGTGGCTCACAACCATCTGTAATGAGGTCTGGTGCCCTCTTCTGGTTTGTAGGAATACATGTAGACAGAATATTGTATACATAATAAATAAATAAATAAATAAATAAATAAATAAATATTTAAAAAATGTGTGTTTTATTCTAAAACAACTATTACTCTTGTGTTTTATTTTATTTTAGATTTGGTCTTCAGCATGTACTTCTAAGGTTTCTATCTTTGATGAGTTAGGAAATTGGTTTTGTGTAAATGTGTCTGACACATTTGTTTCTAAAAATAAATTCTGGATTGCTCCCAGGTTAGCCTTCTGAGATTACATAACATTTCAAGTTATTAATATCACTCAGAATTTATCTTTCCATGCTGTTTTTAAAAATCAACACATTGTCTTTCCCAGAAACACTATCATCCCTAAGTCACTTTTTTCTCTTTTAAGGGGACTCTGACTAGGAGAAGCGTTAATTGACTCTGTCTTCTGGAAAGCCATAACAGGAACTTTGTGCTCCTCAAATAGCCCTACTTCCTCTGTTTCTCCTTGACATTTGAAAGTAATCATATCTACTTGTTCAAAATAATTTAATATTCTGGCTATACTATTTTCCAAAGGACATCTCCATGACAGGCTCTGTATCCCCAAATGTCTAATCACAGGTCTGTGCTAGGTTAACACACACACCACAGCAGGCAAAATCCTTGGCTTTGGTGCTCTGCAGTTTCCTTTCATGATTAATGCATTATTGCAACTGAGCTAATTATGCCAGCTATTTGGTTGGTACCAGCTATTTTGAGCAGCTATGGGGAATCCTAGTGACTGAACTTGCCTTCCTGAGACTTACTGCTTGCTTCTTGGTCCATAAAGAAACAGGGTAATTCAAACATTATGTGAGCTTTTATGTAACTCTTAGGTCCATAATTCTATATGGTATAGAAATTAGAAGACAGAAAACAGCTATGCAGAGTATTTAACAATTATTAACAAGTATGCAGAGGATTTAACAAAATATCTTCTTACCCATGTAAGCAGAAGTTTCCTGTCCCATCAATAACCCCCAAGTAAACATACTGAGGCTTGATATTAGTTATAAATGCTCACCAATAGCTCAGGCTTGTTACTAGTTAACTCTTGCATTTAAATTAGTCCATATTTCTTATCTATGCTTTGCCATGTGGCTTGGCACCTTTTCTCATTATGGTGTGCCCATCTTCTCACTGTATGTCTACTGCCAACTCTCCAGACTCCACTCTTCTTCCCATCATTCTCAGTTTGACTTTCCTGCCTAACTTTATCCTCTTCAGCTGTTGGCCAGTCAACCAGTCAGCTACTTTATTAAACCAATCACAGCCACAAATCTTTACAGTGTACAAAAAGATTATCCCACAGTGTAACCATTTTTAATTATTTCTTTTTCTTTTCAAATTAAAGTATCTGAGGATGGAAGTCAGTTAGTAGAGCACTTGCGGGCTCTGGATTTGATCTCCAGGATGACATAAGTGGGGGTATGGTTGTAAATACTCCAGTACTTGGGAGGGAGAAGCAGGAGGACCAGAAGTTCAAAGTCCTCCTCAGCTACATTGAAAGTTTGAGATCAGCCCGAGATGCATAATTATCTACTTCAGCCTTTAATCCCAGCACTCGGGAGGCAGAGGCAGGTGGATCTCTGTGAGTTCGAGACCAGCCTGGTCTACAGAGCTAGTTCCAGGACAGGCTCCAAAGCCACAGAGAAACCCTGTCTCGAAAAAAAAAAAAGAATCTACTTCAAGGTAAGCAAATAAATAAAAATTTAAAAAATAAATTAATAACACCCCTCTTCATAAAGTTCAGGGATAATTACAGAAGAGTAAGCAGAAAGATTGCAGGAGCCAGAGGTGGTGGATGGCCACTGTGAAATAGCATTTTCTTGACCCAGTGGTTGTGACAGAATGTGCAAGGACTGTATAACCAAGTCAGACACAATCCCACCATGGAGTGGGGAGGTTGGCACAAAGTCCCACCCCTTGCTGAGGAACTATTAATGGCTGGTAGCTTCTGAGACAGAGTTAGTTTTCTTGAAAGGTTTGATCTTTGCTCAGTTGACCACACACCACTGGAAACCACCACACATTAAAAGTATAAAAACAGAATAAATTGAAGTTGATGGGGACATATAGCACCAAAGATGTTTGATAAAACCTCAAAAATCATATTGTTTTATATTTACCTAAAATTATATTGATAGAAGTGTACATTGCAAATACACATATATATGCATACACACACATATGTTTGGCCACTCTGGCTGGCAATGCTCCCCACAAGTAACATAGACTATCTATCTGATGAAACCTCAGTAGCAGAAATGAGAAACCTCTATTTAAGGTGTTAGTCAGGGAGACCAAGAAACTCCCAAAACAATCTAGGCGATTACTTCTTCCTGTGGATGCCTCCTGGGGCTGCAGGTAAGTTTCTGCTGTGGAGGATACAGCATACTTTGAACAAAGCACTCAGAAAACTCAAGCTGAGTCTAATCTAGGAGCCTCTCCTTCCTGCAGTCCAGCTTTCATTCTTCCAGAAAGTATCGTAAGGCACCAAGGTAAAGAAGCCATCAACAGTCCAACCCAGCTGTGATGCCCATGAATATAACAAAGCACACCTGTGGTGAGAGAGCCCTAAGGGTGCAGCAGTGGCACTCAGATGTTGGCCATAACCAATGGCTACCTATTGGACTTGTTAAGGCCCACTAAATAGGAGAGGAATCCTATTTGGTATTAGAAATCTAGCCAACCTCCTGGGGCTAATTGTGGTGGCATTTCATAAATAAAGCATGCCTAAAGATCAGAGAGTAAAGGAGCCACACTGGTCAGCCTTACAGACCAGGCAATGGTAATACATACTTTTAATCCTAGTAGCCACACTAGTTGCCATAGAAACCTGGCAGTATATGCCTTTAAATCCAGTAGTGCACATCTTTAGTCCCAGCCCTAGAGAGAGGAACAAAATATGGGAGGAGACAGCTCACTGTCTCAGTCTCATTCTGAGATTCCTGGAGGCAGGATCACCATTTTCAGACTGAGGTTGAGATAAGAGCCAGTGGTTGCATCTTTTGCTTTTCTGGTCTTCAAGTTGAACACCAATTTCTCTCTCTGAGCTTTTATTAATCATTTTTCATTTGGTGCCAACTTTGGGGGCATGAATTTATGAAAAAGCCGTTTGCTTGAGGCTTTTTAGCTGTGGCTCAGGTCAGAGCAGAAACCAGACCTAGCCAACTGGGTTTGGGAGAAAACCAAGGCTCCCAGCTCCCATCCATCCCAGTTTAGCTTCCACATAAAGAAGGGAAACACACAGAGAATCTGTTTACTGTGTGTTATTGCATTGATTTTAAATCGTTTGCCTGCTAAAGAAGGAGCAGCAACCGTTAAAAGACATTAGATTATAAATGCTGCTGGATTAATCCAACCTATATAGTTTGAAAATGCCTTGACTTCAAAATTTAACTCAAAAGATATGTTATTTTGGAGAATACATTCTGCTTTTGTTTCCACAGGAAATTCTTAGTTAAGGAAAATAAGGTATGATTAAGGAAGACTCCCTGAAAAATCTCCTATAGGAGCAGATGGCACAGATGATCCAATGTTTTAAGCACCTTTGTTGCTGTTTCCTATGAGTTCTACATCCAGAACAACTTCAAGCCTGCTGGTTGAGATGATCTAGCCTCACAGAATACTCCAGTCAGGACATGACCACAATCTTAAATTTTCTTTGGATCCCTATAAGATTATCAGTGCCCCCAATCAGCAGTAAGTAGCCTAAAAAACTATTCCCACATTTTCAAAAAAAAAGATTATGAAAGTTTGTCTTTGCTTAGTGTATTGGTTACAAGTTGTTATAGATAATAGTCAAGAAAAAAGTTAAACAAAGGATATTAAATTAAAGGTTCTTGTTTTTAAAAGACAAAAAAAGGGGAATAGATACAAGATAAAAAGGTGAATTACTGAATCTATTCTGAACAGAAAAGGAAAGAGAATGTAGATAGGATCTTGTTTTGAAAAGAAAAAAAAGGGTAAATAGATATGATAAAAGGATAAAACAATGAATCTACTCTGAAAAGAAAAAGGGAGGAAATAGATATGATAAGATAAAAAGGTAGATTATTGAGTTTACTTTTTAAAAAGCAACTACTAGTTTTAAATGATTTACATTGGTTTGGACTTTTGTATATTGTATACAAATTTTGTATATTGATAGAAATTTGAGATTAATTTTGTTAAAACATACTGTTTATACATTTCTGATCTTGTTCAACCTATTGTAACTATATAGCTCATATAACAGTTATGTAATGCAAATTTCTAGTCTTTGAAAGTTATTACTACCAACTGTTTAAGATAATAAGGAAATACAAGTTATTATATATAATATATACTTATAATCGAACTTGTAGTCACATTAGGTATGTTTTCAAGGTCAAACAAAGATATATTTTAGATAGACAAATCCTCTTCAAACACTTCAGAGATCTACAGAATCTGGCATTTAAAATGTTTTAATAACCTAAGTTCTTCTTTTTTATGACAATGAGACATATCTGCTTCTGGTAGCACCAGTTACTTCAGATAGGTTGATGGGCATCAAAGAAACTCATTATAAAATTTGCCTTCAATGTGACAAGGCTAGACATTTGGGCAAGAAATTGCTTTTGCATGGGCTGCTTGATGGTATGCTGTATGAAATGAACATACAGGACCCACAGAAAGGTGACTGCTGAACTTTCCAAAACACAGGATAGTCCTTCAGGGTTCTTGCTTCACAGAAGGAACTGCCAGACATTCTGCAGGACACAGAAGAAAGCAACTGATGAACTTCGCCAATACAAGGCAAAACAGATCTTCAATTTTCTGTTTCACTGAAAAGTCTGCCAGATACCATGGGCCTGTAAGCTAAATATGGTTGCCCCAATGTTATAAAAGAACTTTGGGTGACTACCCAGGCAGCAGGATGTCTCTGTCATTTCTAGAGTTTTGGAAGTTGCTTACAATGCACTTTCTGTTTATTCAGTTAATATTATTTCTTTCTTGAGTCTCTGAGGTAGTTGAAGACTAGATAGTTAAAATTATAGTCTCCCTTGTTTATGAGTCTCAGGAATGAAATTCACTGAAAAAAACTACATAAGGTTAAGAGATATCAAAAGATAGTTTTGGATGGTAATGTAAGCTATGATAGAAAATAAATTAGGTACAAGACTTTGGACTCACCAAGATAGGATAGATATGGACTATTTTCAGTGAATTTGTCAAATGCAAATTAACTTGACATTGTTGATGCATTTATTGCCTGAATATATTATATATAGTTATTTACTTATTATATATAGTTTTGTTATATTATTTAAAGCCTTCTTTTTTATTTTAGACAAAAAGGGGAAATGTAGTGGCATTTCATAAATAAAGCTTGCCTGAAGATCAGAGAGTAAACCAGTCCCACTGGTCAACCTTATAGATCAAGCAGTGGTAACTACATCTTTAATCACAGTAGCCACACTAGTTGCCATAGAAACCGGCCGGTGCAGGCCTTTAAACCTAGTGGTACATGTCTTTGATCCCAGCTCTAGAGAGGAATATAAAACGAGAGGAGACAGCTCACAGTCTCAGTCTCATTTTGAGATTCCTGAAGGCAGGATCGCCATTTTCAGACTGAGATTGAGTTAAGAGCCAGTGACTGCCTGTTCTCCTTTTTTGGTCTTCAGGTTGAACTCCAATTTCCATCTCTGAGTTTTTATTAATCATGCTTCAGATAGTGAAGTCATAGATTGGGAGGGGGGACCTACTATCAATGTACTGAACCAGCACAATTCCTAACTGCATTCTAAAACTTATTATACCTAGAGATTTGTATAACTTTCCCCTTCATCATAGAAGCTTCTCTTCACAGCAAGTGGAGACCATTACAGAAAAACATAGCTGGTCATAACACAGAGATCAACAGATTTGGTGTGAGCAGACCAAAAGATACAATTGGAAAACAATTGCATGGGAGGCTCAGGAAGCATCCCAGAAGAAAGACGAGGAAAGATTGCAAAAGCAAGTCACCAAAAAGTTTGATGTCAGATTGTGTCTCCAAGAAATGACGTGAAGGCAACACCCATGACATCTCAACAATATGGCTGCCTGAGTAAGACCTGAACAATGACACTATCAACTGACATGGTTGTACAAAAGGAGGAAATCTCATGGGATCCCACCCCTAGACCAAGAACTGCAGTCAACTAACAACTGCTGAAAGGGAGAAAACCTAGCCTCTCCCAGGGCTGAGTTATCTAATACAGTGTGGTCAGCTCTGAAATCATACACACAAAAGTCACACTAAATGAACTCAGGTAATGTTTATATATTTATGCAAATATATGTAACACTAATAAAGCTAAAAAGGATATCAATTCAAAAGGAAGTATGGGCTGTGAGATCAGTTGGAGGGAAGAGAAGGGGAAAAGTGATATTATTTAATTTTTAAATTTTTAATTAAAAAATGAGGACAAAAAGATCATGGGTATAGAAGGAAGGATAGATCTGGGAACAATTAGGAAATAAGAAATAAATGATATCAAAATACAATGTATGAACCTCTCAAAGAATTAAAAAATTTAAGTTGAAGCAAGTGCCAATATTATACATAAATTTAGTTTTATATATGAGCAAGTTAGATCAGCCAATATCATTGTGCTTATAAAGTTGATTTAATATCAAATAGATCTTGGTCCAATTTTTTTATATTTAAACATTAATCTAGGTGAAGCCTCAAGGCTCTAGCTATTTTACATTTAAAAGTCAGGTTTTGAATGATTTCTCAGTTTTGAAGCCTGGGTCCTATCCATGGAAAAGAGAGGAAAACTTTCACCCAATTGAGCAGCTGTGGTTCTCTAGTGACTAGTAATATAATTGTGTGTGCATGAGTATGTAGATGTGTGTGTATAGCCTTGTGTTTGTGTCCCTATGTGTACATGTGTGTCTGTAGTGTATGTATGCATATGTGTGCATGCTTGTATGTGTGTGTCTGCATAAATATGTGTGCATGTGTGTGTGTTTGTGTGTGCATGAGCATGTCTGAATGTGTGTGTGTGCATAGCTTTATGTTTGTGTCCCTATGTGTACATGTGTGTCTGTATGTATATGTGTGCATATGTATGCATGCTTGTATGTGTATGTCTGCATGAATATGTGTGCATGTGTGTGCATGCGCATGTCTGAGTGTGTGTGTGTGTGTGTGTGTATGTGTGTGTGTGTGAAAACTGCTTGCTGAGAATCATGAATGCTTTAACCAAAGCTCTCTAACTGGAAGCATCACCCAAGACCATTGGCCGGCCAGATGTGGTGACTCCAGTCCTCCCCGAATAGCTGACGGCAGTCACTACTCTCTTAGCTCTTTACCTAAAGTAAGTGAGGCTCCCCGTGAGTGCCATGATAAAAGGTCAGAGTGCTTCGTTCCTGTCTCCAATGCAACAGCTCTTAAAGGCTTCTCGTCCTGGTGTCTTTGCTAAACAAAAGAACTCCAGGGTAGTGAGCTTTAATTATATGACAGGCTTTCATGGTGGCCTTTTGACTTTGGAACATTAGATAGTCTGTCCACTAACAAGACACAATAGCAACAGAAATGCCAGTTTAAATGTCACATAGGAATTCACTTAATGGTACATGCAAAAAGATGAAATTGTATGCCTTATATAAATAATAATTTATTTGGAAATACCTAAGTTTCCTTTGCTTTCTCATCTGTGTATCTGAAGAAAAGAATGGGCACTTCTTGTTGTACTATTGAAAACTCTTAGTTAATTTTGGTATATGGGATTTTTTATTTGTAACATTTTTATAATAAAGTTTAAAAAATAGAAAAAGAAAACTCATAGAACTCTCCCTGTGTGAAATTTTTTGTTTCACTAATAGAATATATTTTAATGAGAAAAAAAGATTTCTACTCACAGAGTCAAAGTTAGTGTCCTGGTTTTGTTTCTGTTGCTATGATAAAAAGTCCCGACAGGAAGCAACTTGTGGGACAAAGGCATTTATTCCAGCTTACAATTCCCAGCAACAATGTATCATTGTGGGAAATCAGTCTTGAGATTTCAAATGGTTATTCATCCGACAGCCACAGTCAAGAGAAGAGGGAAAATAAATGCATACGTGTTCACCTGCTTCTTCACTTATGCTCAACTCCATCTCTATAAGATCCCAGAAACCCTGCCTAGGGGGTGCCGCTGCTCACAGCAAGCTGAGCCTTCCCATATCTTTTAGCTTAGTTAATACAATCATCCATAGGCATACCTGCAAACCAACCCAGTGTGGACAATTCTTCATCGAAACTGTCTCCCAGCTGACTCTAGGTTGTGTTGAGTTGATGATTAAAGTTAACAATGACAACTAATGACTAAATTTCAAAACAATACATCAGAATAAGCAAAGTCCACCAGAAAAAATTATACTGTGGTCCTTAAAAGAACAGTTTTCAACTGCAAAAGGATTGATAAGCACTAAGAAAATTAAGGAGGTCATTTGAAATCAAAATACCCTGACATATTTGTTATTTATACTTGGACTAATTTACTGCGGTTTGAAGCAGTTATAAGCGGCAGATATAACTACCGAGCAAACTATTCAACTGCTTTATGCTTTTGTTTTGTATCAATACAATCATGATGATAATACATCTAGCACACAAGACCATTTTCCTGCACACAAGACCCTTGCCTGCAGCAAGGGGCAGGGAAGGATATGTCTGAATCTGTAAGACACAGGGGACCAGGGGACCTAGGCTCGCAGATGGAAAACCTGTAGCAGTCGAAAAGCTCAGAGTGTTTGTTATATAGAAATGAACAGTGTTTTAGTTACTTTTCTACTGTGGGAAGAGACACCTTGACCAAGGCAACTTACAAAAGAAATCATTTAATTGTGGGGCTTGCTTAGAGTTTCCGAGGAAGAGTCTTCAGAGAGGAGCGAGGCAGCACACTGAGAAGACAATCACAGGCGGGAAGAGAGCTGTGAGTGACAGGGGCTTTGGAATCCTCATAGTCCACCCACAGTGACACACCTCCTCACACAAGACCACACTTCCTAATCCTTCCCTCGCAGTTCCACCAGCTAGGGGCCAAGTGTTAAAATCTGTAAGTCTATGGGGGTCACTGTCATGCACACCACCACAGACACAGGAGCTGTGTTGTATATACGGATGAACAAAAGTCAGGATTGTGGCATACAGTTAACAAGGAGAAGGGTTATTACATACAGATAGACAAGGAGGCAGGGTTATTACATACAGATAGACAAGGAGGCGGGGTTATTACATACAGATAGACAAGGAAGTGGAGTTTATGGCACACAGCTAGATTAAGGAGACAGGCTAGCTAATGTATGTAGGAGCAGTTTCTACACACAAACAGTCTTCAGATGGTGCATATTGGGAGGGAGAAAGCTAAGGCAAACATATTCTGCACACACTGTTAACATCCACACAGAAACCAGAGGAAGGCTTTGCCACTTCCCCCTGAGCCTCACTAGCAGAGGGGTAGTGCAGGGAGAACACCTCACAATTTCCTTCTGGGTCCTTAAATGGCCATGACCTTGTCAAGAGCACACATTCACTTGGGACTTTACATACATAAGGCTTCCTATGTTCCCCACAGCCATTCATGGGACTAAATGAGCTACATAATGTAAAATGTTCAGGAAAAAATTGGTGCATAGTATATTTTATGCAGAGTATAATATATGATAGCCCTAACTATTATCATAAGATTTTCTCCTCCATGTGTTCCTTATATTTATATTAATAATTTATTAAACTTTAGGAGGGGTATCGACTTAAAAACAAGTTCATGAAACTTTGGTACAACTTGGGAACTATGAACAAAATTTAGAAATAAAGTTATGATAAATATTATTTATCAAATATAATCATATATCTACAGGAACAGTTTAAAAGCCACATATATTCACAAGACCCCAAAACCCTCAAAAGAGATAATAAGTTAAGAGACATGAATAGAATACATAAGAATAAAATCTAACAACCATGTAAAATAATTTCACTTTAAAAACTGCAAACATTGATATAGAAAATTTCTAAATGATTAGAAAGGTGTTCCATGTACATTAACTGGAATACTTGATAGAATCAATACTTATCAAAATTCTACCAGACTAGATTTTGTAGAGTTGATGAGAAGGTAGGGCAGGAACTGGTCAAGTAATGTTATAGCATATGAAACATTACTAAAATCTTAGGATGGCCAAAATGATTTTCAAAAGAAGATCACAATGAGAAAACTTAACTCTGATATTAACCTAACACAAAGCTATAGTTAGTAAGATAATGTGATGTCAGGCAGACTTTCATCTACAGAGAGTGAGAGAAAATTCCTTTGACCCTGAGCAAATGATGCCTACGCAACATGAGGGCCACACAAGGAAAAAAGAACAAACTTTACAAAGGAATTAAAATATTATTTTCCATTGCTAAAAGACTGGGCAAAAAGCATTTCTTTAGCTCACAACTGGAGAAGCCTGAAAACATAACAAACTTGTAGAAGTTCATCTCTGATGAAGGCTTCATGATAGAGCACGCTGAAACAACAGGAGTACGTGTGCAGGAGACCCCACGGCAGAACGGAAGGCCAGGAACAAGGTACACTCCAGGTTTGCTCCTATGTAGTAGCATAGGAAATACCGCACTAACTTCTTCCCCAAGCCCGCCTTTGCTTCCTTTCCAAGCAGTGCCCACAGGGACCTATCACTCTCTCCTTGTCCCCACCTCTGCTAGATCTTAATATGTCTCACATCACCGCACTGAAGACCAAATTGTCATTGTAGTGGTTTGAATAAGATTGCCCCTGCTACAAAGGCATCAAGACGCATGGCTTTGTTGGAGGAAATGTGTCACTGGGGGTAGGTTTTGGGGTTTCAAATGCTCAAGTCAGGCACAGTGACTCTCCTTTCTTACTGCTTGTCTATCCAGACGTGGAAATCTTAGCTACTTCTCCAGCACTATGTCTGCCTGATTGCTGCCATGCTCCCTGCCATGATGACAATGAACTAAACCTCTGAACTCTAAGACACCACAATTAAATGTTTTCCTTTCTAAGAGTTGCTGTGGTCATGGTGTCTCTTCACAGCAACAGGAACCCCAACTAAGACACTCATGCATGTCCCCTTTGATTACAGCAAGTCCTTATCTCACACTGCACCTCAAAACCAACACAAAAGTGATCCCAGATTAAGAGAGCATTGACAATAGTACTTTTACAAGATGCGTTTAAAAGCTAGCATAAAGAATATTTAAGAACTTTGATTGGGTTAAAATTTCTTAAAATTTCTTAAAAATCACAATCTATTAAAAAAACCTGACTTTCTTCTAAATCTAAAATGTCTATACTTGAAAATATACCATTAATAAAACAAAAACATAAACCATAAATAAGAAAAGTTGAGGAAACATACATCTATGTGTACAGCATATCCAAAATACATAAATAACCTTTACCAATTCAGTAGTAAACAATCTTAATGGACATTTTTAAACATAGACAAAAGATTTCCACAAGCAATTGACCAAAAATATCTAAATGACTGATAATCCCATGAAAAGATGTTTAAGACAGTTAACAAGCAGGGAATGTCAATTAAGACCACAGCTGGAATGAAATAACAAGGAAGGCAAGCACTGGTGATGCTCAGGTTATAGAGAATTGGGAAGGTAAAATGGTGTTAGTATCATGTCAATGTTTGGTAATTTATCATGAAGTTAAATATGAACTTACTATACAACTCAGAAATTCTATTCTTTGCTGTTCATCCAAGAAAACATAAATAAAACACATATCATGCAAAGATTTGGACACAGATGTTATTGGCCATTTTATTAATAGTAACCAACTTTTTAAACAACCAAAAATATGTATAGCGAAAGTATAGGATAGCTCTCCAATGGACTACTGTCCAGCAACCAGCAGAATGAGCCACAGATAGTGGATACACCTTTTCCAAGAATTTAGGTTTATTTGTTATGAACATTTAGTCCTCAGTCTCAAACATTCCATTCAGTGAAAGAAGTTAGACAAAAAAATCATTTTATGGAATATTAAAAAAAAACTCTATGGAAAGAAATTGGATGAGCAGCTGCCCAAGGAAGGTTGTTGGGTTGGAGGTAGAAAGGGCAGAAGACAGATATGAAGGGCATTATTAGGGTGACAAGAATATTCTAAGACTGATTATGATAATGGTCTCATAAGTTACTAAATTACCTAAAAAAGGTTGTTTTGTATGTTTTAATAAGTAAATTATATGCTCTGTAAAAGGCTCCTCAGTACAATTGTGTTAAAAAAAAAAACATTCAGGAACCAACAAGACAGGACATAGTCAAAGGTGCTGGAGAGAGCAGGACTACAAGGAACATACCTAAACATAATAAAGGCAATATACAGCAAGCCAACAGCCAACATCAAACTAAATGGAGAGAAACTCACAGCAATCCCACTGAAATCAGAAACAAGAAAAGGTTTTCCATTCTCTCAATATCTATTCAATATAGTTCTTGAGGTCCTAGCTATACCAATAAGACAACAAAAGGAGATCAGATGGATACAATCAGAAAAGGAGTCAAACTCTCACTATTTGCTGATGATGTGATAGTTTACATGAGCGACCCCCAAAATTCTACCAAAGAGCTTCTACAGCTCATAAACACCTTCAGTAATGTAGCAGGATACAAGTTTAACACAAAACAATCAGTAGCTGAAAGAAATCACCCTTCACAATAGCCACAAATAACATAAAATATCTCAGAGTAACTCTAACCAAACAAGTGGAAGACCTGTATGACAAGAACTTTAAATCTTTGAAGAAAGAAATTGAAGAAGACACCAGAAAGTGGAAAGCTCTCCTTTGCTCTTGAGTAGGAAGATTTAACATAGTAAAAATGGCAATCTTATCAAAAGCAATCTACAAATTCCATGCAATGCACATCAAAATTCCAACAAAATTCTTCACAGACCTAGAAAGAATGGTATTCAACTTCATATGGAAAAGCAAAAAACCCTGGATAGCCAAAACAGTACTGTACAATAAAGGAACTTCTGCAGGCATCACAATCCCTGACTTCAAACTCTACTACAGAGCTACAGTACTGAAAAAAGTCTGGTATTAGCATAAGAATAGACAGGAGGACCAATGGAGCCAAATCAAAGACATAGATATTAATCCACACACCTATGAACACCTGATTTTTGACAAAGAAGCAAAAAATATAAAATAGAAAAAAGAAAGCATATTTAACAAATGGTGCTGGCATAACTGTATATCAACATGTAGAAGAATGAAAAGAGATCCATATCTATCACCATGCACAAAACTCAAGTTCAAATGGATTAAAGAACTCAACATAAAGCCAGTCACACTGAATCTCATAGAAGAGAAAGCAGCAAGTACACTTGAACACATTGGCACAGGAGAACACTTCTTAAATATAACCCCAGCAGCACAAACACTGAGAAAAACAACTAATAAATGGGACCTCCTGAAACTGAAAAGCTTCTATAAAGCAAAGGACATGGTCAACAAGACAAAATGGCAGCCTGCAGAATGAGAAGAGATCTTTACTAACCCCACATCAGACAGAGGTCTGATCTCCAAAATATACAAAGAACTCAAGAAACTGGTCATCAAAAGAACAAATAATCCAATAAAAAAAATGGAGTACAGACCTAAACAGAAAACTCTTAACAGAGGAATCTAAAATGGCTGAAAGAAACTTAAGGAAATGTTCAACATCCTTAGCCATCAGAGAAATGCAAATCAAAATAACTCTGAGACACCATCTTACATGTGTAAGAATGGCCAATATCAAAAACACTGATGACAATATATGCTGAGGATGTGGGGTAAAGGAAACACTCCTGCATTGCTGGTGGGAATGCAAGCTGGTATAGCCCCTTTGGATATCAGTATGATGATTTCTCAGAAAATTAGGAAACAAACTTCCTTAAGACCCAGCAATACCACTTTTGGGTATATACCCAAAGGATGCTCAATTATACCACAAGGACATGTGCTCAACTATGTTTATAGCAGCAGGCAGGACACAGAACTTAAAGTGATGATGTGCACGATTAGATGTGTTGCTATATATTTATTGATGGGAAGCCTGTACCACTCTGGTGAGGGATGCTGATAATGGGGAGGGGTTAAGAATGTACATGGGAATGTCATATGTGAAAAAAAACTTCTGCAATTGCCTCTCAATGTTGCTGCAATCCTAAAACAATTCTACAAAAATAGATTCTTTAGGTAAATAAAAATAATTCCCTGTTCCTCCAGATCCAACCCCCCATTCTCATCCCCAGTTCTACAGCTGAACCCCTACTGCAACATTCTCTGCCCCCCTTATCTCTTGTGAATCCCACAGATTTTCTGCTTCCAACTACCCCTCTTGCTGCTTTGTCCCAGACCCCATCTCCAGCAGGTACCCCCTGCTAGCCCAAGGATCACTCCACCAAGGACAACAAGTAGACTGAGGGCAGATCCCTCACCAATAGAGTACTGACCCAGACAAAAAATAAACAGAGAAATACTAGAGCTAACAGACATTATAAACCAAGTGGACATAACAAATATTTGCAGAACATTCTATCCAAACACAAAAGAATAGAACTTCTTCTCTATACTTGATGGAACTTTCTCCAAAACTGACCACACGCTAAGACACAAAGCAAGTCTCAACAGACACAAGAAAATTGAAACAACTGCCTGCAGCCTGTCAGACCACCATGGATTAAAGCTGGATGTCAACAACAGAAAGCTTACACACTCATGGAAACTGAACAACAGTCTACGGAATGAAAAAGGCTTCAATACAGAAATAAAGAAATTAGAGATTTTCTAGAATTCAACGAAAATGAGTACACAGCGCGCCCAAAATTATGGGACACAATGAAAGCAGTGCTAAGAGGGAGGTTCGTAGCACTAAACTTACCTTCCTAAGGAAATTGGAGAGACCTCACTCTAGCAACTTAGCACAACTGGAGCCTCTAGAACAAAAGAACCAAACACACCACAGAGGAGTAGAAGGCAAGAAATAATCAGACTTGGGGCTGAACTCAGTAAAATAGAAGCAAAGAGAACAATACTTAGAATCAACAAAACAAAGAGTTGGTTCTTTGAGAAAATCAACAAGATATAAAACCCTTATCCAAACTAACTAAAGGATGGAGAGAAAATATCCAAATTAACAAAATCAGAAACAAAAAGGGGATATAACAAAAAGGAGGACACCATGGAAATCCAGAGAACCATAATGCTTTAAAATCCTATAGTCCATAGTTCACCAAATTGGAAAATCTAAAAGAAATGGATAATTTTTCTCATTAGCTACCACTTAATAAAGTTAGATCGAGATCAGATTAAATAAATTAAATAAACCTGTAACTCCTAGTGAAATAGCAATCACTAAATGCCTCCCAACCAAAATAACCCAGGGCCTTAGCACAGAATTCTGCCAGAAGCCTCTCTGGTGGTGCCTGGGCAAGACGCTGATCTACGAATACAGCAGAAAACCATTAGGAATCATTTTATTGATTTTCTTAGGCCAGTAGAGTTTTGTTTTACCCTACATCTCTGGGCTCTCTAATGAGAGCCCGAAAAGGAGTGGATCCAGGGCAGACCATAGGTAGGAAGGATCTGGGAGGCATGAAGGGAGAGGAAACTGTATCAAGATGTAGTATGTGAGAAAAGAATCTATTTTCAGTAAAAGGAAAAAATAAAAGTTAAAAAGAGATACCCAATCCAACAGATACATAAATCTCACCCTACAATATAAGGAAAACAAAAAAGTAAATAAAAATGGCTACCAATAATAGAAATTATTCTTTTTTAATATTAATCAGGAAAATGTTCAGAAAATTGGAAAGTCTAACTTATAGTCAAAAGAAATTACTTATTGTAAGATTTTTAAATTGTATTATTTATACAAATCTTGGAACTGTTTCCATAGCACTGAGTGAGGTGGTGCGTGCTTGTAACTCCGGCACTGGGGAGGTAAGAGACTCAGGACTGGACTTCAAGGTTATTGTCAGCCACAGAGCAACTTCAAGGCCAGGTTGAGATACGTAAAATCTTTCTCCAAACAGAAAAAACTGGCAAGAGAAAATGAAATATGAAAATGAAATAGAAATGTAAATAAAAGCATGTTCCTTATTGGGTGGTGTTTATTCAGGAGACAGAGGCAGGCGGAGTGTAGTGGCGTTTCAACAGTATTCTAATAAATAAAGACTGCTTGAAAATCTGAGAGTAATTCAATCCCATTGGTCAGTCTTACAGACCAGGTCATGGTAGTACGTGCATTTAATCCCAGTAGCCACACTAGTTGCCATAGAAACCAGGTGGTACATGCCTTTAATTCCAGCCCTTGGGAGGATTGTAAAATGAGAGAAGACAGCTCTCACACACAGTCTCCTTCTGAGATTCCTGGAGACAGGTTTGCCATTTCCAACTGAGGTTGAGGTAAGAGCCAGTGACTGGCTGCTTTGTTTTTCAGGTCTTCATGTTGAATCCCAACTTCTCTCTCTCTCTCTGAGTTTTTATTAATTGTGCATTAGCAGACCTCTGAGTCCCAGGTCAGCCTGGTCTACAGAGTGAGTTCCAAGACAGCCAGGGCTACACACACACACACACACCCTGTCCTCCCCCAAAAATACCAAAACAAAACAAAAACACCAAAAAATTATGCTCTTTCAAATGAAAATAGGCTACCTCACATTGATTTTAAAAACAGATAATCTACAGTGGATTTTAAGTTCAATGTTGTGTGCTCTATACATTACATATAGAGAGACATTCTTAAAGCTTGCCAAAATTAGGTGTTTCTAACCCATTTGACTTAGAATCCTGTAGGGAAAATAGAAATCTACATCTTTAATATGGTCAGAGAGACATTCTTAAAGCTTGCCAAAATTAGGTATTTCTAACCCATTTGACTTAGAATCCTGTAGGGAAAATAGAAATCTACATCTTTAATATGGTCTCACAAGTTTAATATTTAGTCAACTCATTTTCCTAGTAAAATCAGAGACGTTGACAAAGCCAAGTAATATACTGGGATTACTGATTGGAGCAAAGCAATGAGATGAACAGAAAGCAATGGTCCATGAAAGGGAAGGGCTGGCCTTGCATTCAAACGTGGACAGGGTGCATAATGCACAAGTTAGACCTCCTTGGGGATGTGAGACCTGGGCAGAGCCTGAGGAGATAAGACACAAGGGGAGGAACTCACCTCAGGTCATCAGTGGAATAGGATAACTGGGATTACTTTAGAAGGTCTCTCCATCCTCCAGCTCCATGGATCCCATCGGCCCTGACCCCATTGCTGTCTCCTGCAGATACAGAGTAGACTCGCCACTGGACAGAGGTTTGCTCTGAAAGAGACTGAGGACCATCAGAAATAGAAATAGCAAAAGTTCGTGAAAGTTCTTCACTGCTATCCAAGCAATATCAACACAAAACATAAATATTATTTGTTTAAAGCATTCCACCTGTCATTTTTTGCATCAAATTTATGCACTCTCATGATTCCAGAGTTTTACAGTCATCATTATACTCCAACTTTAGAACACCTTTGTAACCCACATGCCCATCTGTTGACTCCTGCCTGCAGCCCGTGGCTCTCACCACAACAGCGGCTGTTCTACCCTGCACCGCAGGAGATGTGGGTTTGATGACAGTTTCGGGTCATTGTGAATGCACGTCTTTGAACTATTATGAATAATAATGATGGTTGATTCGTCACATCCTTCCCAACATTTATTGCCAGTCTTTCTGATTATGACCATCCTATTGGGTATGGAATGGGACTTCACGTTTTAATTTCCCTACTGCATGGTGCTGAGCATTGTCCCATGTGCTAATCACTCTCTCGCATATTATCTTGGATGAGATGTCTCCCCAATATTGTGTTCATTTTTTTGTTGGGTTACTTAACTTTTATTTGGAAATGTAAGAGCTGTTTGTACATTCATAATACACACCCTTTATTAGAGCTCTGATTTTGCAAACATTTTCTCCCTTTCTCTGGCTTGCCTTTTGATTTTCATAATGGTGTTTCTGGAAGCATAAGTGTATTGAAATTTGATGAGGTTCAATCTATTCAACTTTTTTTTCAGTTCTTTTTTTTTCAGTTCTTTTTTTTTTTTCATTTTTTTTATTTTATTGAGAATAAGAAAAAAAAAGTTTCCGCCTCCTCCCAGCCTCCCCTTTCCCCCCCCCCCCCCCACTCTCCTCCCCCTCCCCCCCCTCCTCTCCCCCTCCCTCTCCTATCCAAAGAGCAGTCATGGTTCCCTGCCCTGTGGAAAGTCCAAGGTCCTCCCCCCTCCCTCCATGTCTAGGAAGGTGAACATCCAAACTGGCTAGGNCCTCTCCCCCTCCCTCTCCTATCCAAAGAGCAGTCATGGTTCCCTGCCCTGTGGAAAGTCCAAGGTCCTCCCCCCTCCCTCCATGTCTAGGAAGGTTCAACTTTTATACTACGGAAAAGTCAAGCTTTTTATTGTCATAGCTAATAAATCTTTGCTTGCCTGTGCTCTTAATGATTTCTTCCTGTTTTTTCTTTCAAAAGACTTTGAAGTTCTCATCTCTATCTCTGGTTCACTTTGTGTGTCTATGTGGTTGAGATTCTAGTCTATATCTGGTTTATAGTTTTTATTGTTCCAGCATTCTCTGTTGAAAAGAGATTGTCTTTTTCCTTTATTGAATTGTTATAATTCCATTGAAGGATATTAATTTGACTATAAGCATGAGGATTTACTTCCAGACCCTGAGTTTTCTTGCACTTTTCTATATCTATCCTTATGCTAGGCATCTTGGTTAAACTTCAAGTTTTAAAGTGAACATCTTTTAATTTTTTACTCTTTCTTGTTTTGTCCATTATTTTTTATTCACTTATCACTAATAGTTAGCATTTTTAACAGGAAAACAGCTTCAAAACTTCATCAATGTGTCATTTTTATGATGTGTCATTTATACAACAACGGAGAAAGTACGGTGATGTACCCTTGTGTCCCAGTGTTTGGGAGGGAAAGCAAGAGAATCAGGAATTCAAGGTTCCTCTTACCTACATCACAAGTCTAACGTTAGCTGGGGCTACATGAAACCTTTCTCAAAAAAAAAGAGAGAGAAAAGAAAATAAGGCATATTTGAGGCACTGTGGCAAATCAGTAACCACGGAGATATAACAATACAGAAAGTACTTGATTTGAACAGGAGATATTTGACCCCATAAAAATATACTATCAGCAGTACATGTCATCAAAAAGACTGTAGAAATATTTCTGGTAAACACATGAATAAGAAACACACAATAAGACAGAAATACATCTGCTAACTTATTTCATCATTAATTTCCAGTCTCTGTCACGGCACAAAGATGTTTTCCATATATTGTTCACGATAGCATTGTAAAATAATAAACTGTCTAGGAAATTTTGGTTATATGTACCAATTAATCCATCAAAACAACTTAAAATAGCTGTGCAGACTGCTGTGATTGCTAGAAGCATGCAGCGGTCCCTCCCTGGTAAATGTGTCTCATTTGCATTTGCTTGATACATTTTCAAGAAAATATGCTAAGGAAGCCACAAAAACATAGGATAAAATTGGCATGTTTCTTTCCCCTTGATAGACAATATTGAATGTTACCACTTGTTTATGAATTTATTATCCAATAAATTAATGGCCTTTTTAATCTATGAGTAAAACAAAACGAGCAGTATAACCTCAGGAGCCCAGGAATGTACAACCACTGGAAACAGCATAGCAACTTTTGCAGTGAAACCCATGCTGATGGCTCCTGGACAGAATCTACATTCACAGACACTTCTATGAGCACCCTGTATGGTGCTATTCCTATCATCAAAGTCAACTTGGAGTTGTAGAGAATCTTCTAGGTAGTTTTCACATTGGAAAGAAATACCCTACATAACCCGGCGCTAACATTTTCTGGACTGAGATACATTATTCATTGTGTGGGGTGATGGGAGACTTCCTTCTATGTGGAGCTTCGAGGCGGATCATAAAATAAGATTTTCTCAGTAAAAGTTGTCATCTGATGCTCCTGAGTCAGAAAGTTCAGCACGGCACCAAATTGCTCTTTGACGAGGTTTTGCTGGCCTCCCTTTCATCCAGCACTCAGGTGTAACCGAGAGTGGCAACATCTCGACCCCAAATCATCACAGGGGCCATGTGTCACTGCTGTGTTCACATAGAAGATGCATGCAAAAGGGGACACGCTTCATAAAGAACTGTGAAGAATGTTCCTACGGTCCTTATCCGGGATGAGGAGGAGTGCTCCTTTACGAAAGCGTATGAAGTCAAGCTACCGGTGTCTTTCACAGCATCTATATAAAGTCTTCTATAGCAGTGAGATCAGGTAAATGACAAAAGTAACCCAGTTTGATGTGTCATGAAACAGGGTAAAGGTTCCCTGGTGCAGAGGCTGCTCGGAAGAAAGTGCTGCTACAGTCTCATGGGTATTCGAAAATAACCCTGTACAACCTCCCGATAAAATGGCTACTTGCTACCTCCACAACCTCCATGTCTCATTCTCTTGGGTGGACTTTGTGTATTCAGTAACAACAATCACAACACCAATGACAACAACAATAACAGCATCAGTTTGCACTGCTTAAATTTACTGGTAAGCTCTTTAACTTCCCAGAATATTCCTGAATCCACGACTAACCTAGCACTTGTTACGTTCTCTGAAGATTAGCGTTGTTAGAAGCAATTAATGTTTTCTTTGATAATAGGACAACCAACATAGACAAAATCAGGCAAAAACCAATGTAGGCCAGCCATGTTTCCTCGGTCCATGCACAGAGAAACACCTGATCTTACCTGGCCACTTCTTGCAGCACTTGAACACACTTTGTAAATTTTACTTGTCCGTGAATCACCTGAGATCTTTAAAAAGATTCAGGATCAGTAAGTCTGGAGTAGAAACTGAACTTCTGTGTTTAACAACTTTCCAAACAATGCTGAGACAGCTAGATTTTGAGCTGAGAACTGAACCCAGATCCTCTACAAAAGGAGCAAGTATTCTTAACCGCTGAGCTGCCTCTCCACCCTCTGAGACAGCCAGTTTCAGGACTAAATAGCAGAGAACAGTGGAGGCCATTATTAAAGGAGCCTGATCTGGATGCACTAAAGCACCAAGGCCAAGCCTGCTTCCATTCTTCAGTATTTTACACTTACGTTGTTTAGAACTTAAAATAGTAGGTAAGAGTGTGCGTTTAGAAGGGAAGAGGGGAGGTGTTTATAAGCCTGAATATTGTTTTTTTTTTTTCCAATGAATACCTTTGAAGCCACAAGTTCATTTCCTTTCATGTGTTCCCTCATGCATGCGCCATGTTGGGTTTCTACTGTCTGTCGGCACCCTGCTGGATTCCAGGGGAGACACAGGGGTATCATTTGTCAGTTTACCAAACTTGCAAGTTCATTTTAAAAGATGAGTTGTGAAGTCAAGGAAACTGAGTTGCACACAAGAAGGACACAGGGGGAAGAGTTTACTCAGGGAGGACAAGAGGAGGCAGGGAGCGTGGGAAAGAGTTCCCAGTAAAAGAAGAAATCGAGAATGTCTTTAATGTCTTAACTCATGCCAGGTGCTGTCCTAAATACCTTAGTACTCACAATAACCCTTCTAAAATGTGTTCTTTTTATCCATGACTTATAGCTGGGGAACTAAAGTCAGAGAGAAATCACACCATATACCAAACAATTTATTGGTGATTAACAACAGCAACACAATGTCCTCCGCTGCCCTCAGTGACACTGTTTACCACTGGGGTCTCCAGAGTGATGCGGCTGGCGGGGAGGCTCCTCCTTCTCCTTTTCTTTAGGATGCATTCCAGTTGGATATAGGCACGCACACGTGCTAATGCAATATGATCAGAAGCAGCTTGGGAAACTCCCAAGAAGAACCGCTGAGCAGCTGTGTACACATCCGTGTGTTCTCCTTACCTGCACCTGGGGGAACTCTTCTCACTGTTGGTGTGGAATCCCCACAATAGTAAAAGATCAGAGGTGATGAGCACCTGCCCAATGATTGTTTCTCAGACTCGTGCAAGGACTTGCAAACACAAAAACTAAACTTCTATCCTTTGCAGTCAGATAGATTTTGGACCCAGCCCATCTTAAGAAAGAATCCCAAAAGGGCAGACATGTATATTATCCTGACAACTATACTACAGAGGAAGGAAAACCATGCTGAAGTAGAAGACGGGGCTGGGCAAAGGACATGCCCAGGGATGTAACATGAAGGGCCAGGCCTGCTTGTTTGTTGGGGTTTTTGTACCGCCGGGTACCCCACAACTGTTTAGCCCCAAAGAAAATCACACATAGGTCTCCATAAATTATAAGCTGATTGGCCCATTAGCTCTAGCCTCTCACTGGCTCACTCTCACATCTTGATTAACCCATTTTTTTGATCTTTGTTAGCCATGTGGCTCAGTACCTTTTTTCAGTGGTGCAGAACATATTCTGCTCCTTCAGTGGTCTGGGCAGGAGTGGGAGGAATCAACTTCCTCCTTCCCAGAATTCTCCTGTTCTCATTACATCATTTCTACTTCCTGTCTGGTTTTCCTGCCTATATTTCCTGCCTGGCCAATCAGCATTTATTTATAACATGATTGACAGAATACAGACAATTCTCCCACACCACAGAGATATTAAACAGCAAATACCAGAAACTTCGTGTTGTTGAGCTGTGCTGGGAGTTCTGAGGAAGTTGCTAAGAAGGGAAGAGGGAGGGAATGGATGTCGGGGCCTTCAGGCTGCCTGGCCTCAGAGCCAAGTTAAAGAAGTGAGCAGAGTGTCTACACGGGAGATCACAAGGGGCTTGTGCTAGGAAGAGAAACCAGCCACGACAGGAGGCTAGAGCAAAGGTGACGTAGAGCACAAGATACAGGTTAAGATAAAACGCAAACGAGAAGAGAGCTGGAGACGTTGGGAAGCACAGGGATGAGAGAGTGGGCTCACAGCAGAAAAGCCTGAAGAAACAAACACTGTGTCTGCTCTAGCCCACATACCAAGCATGCTCTGTGTCTGCCTTTCCCACACGCCTTCCCCCATGTAGTATATGCAGTATACTGGAAGATGCAGCCTCTGAGGTTCACCTTGCCCCCATTTCTAGGGCCACTGAGCACACTTGTGTCTTCACAGAGATGTCTCCACTGTCATCACTGCTTTTATCCAAGGGCATCCTAACCATCCATTTATCTGTTTGCTCCCCAAGTATAACAAACTCCAACTTTATCTCATATAGCATCTCAAAACCAGGATGAAAGTTTAGTCCACTGTGGTAACTAAAAACTTAGTGCTGGCTGAGGTAAAACCAGGAGGGGAATTCTCCCTATTTTTTACAAACATGATGCAGTAGCTCAGAAGTATTTCAGAGATAAAAGTTGAAAGTTGATCATCTTTAGAGAATTTATTCACCCGACAAATGTTTGCAAGGGTTTATTACACTAAGTGATTAGTGGTCTATTGAGAAAGAGAGATAATTGTCTATGGTGTTCAAAATTCCTTAAAGGGAAGATCCTCATTTGAAAAGCAAACAAACACGTGTATCATGGTGGCCTATCTGTAATCCTAGCAACTAGAAGGCTATAGCAGGAAGATGGCAACTCAAGGCCAGCCTCAGTTGAATAGCAAGACCCTGTCTCAACACACATGCACACACACACATGCATGTATGCATGCATGTGCACACCCCACAATCAGTTCTTCTTGAGGTCTCCAAGAACTGTCCATCTTTTCTTACATGCCTATCATATTAGTTATTTTTCTCATTGCTGTGACAACTGACTGAAAAAGAAACTTAAGGAAGGTTTTCTTTTGGCTCAGTTTGGGGAGCTGCCTATCACTGTGGGGGAACTCTGGAGTCAGGAGGTTGAGTCAGTTGGTCACATTGTGTTCATAGACAAGAAACCAACAGGGAAGAACGCTGTTGCTCAGCTGCCCTCATTTGTAATTTCATCTCGTTTCATCCAGTTTATGGACTGGTATTGCCCACATCCCTAGAGTCCCCTCCCACCTCAGCTAACCCAGTCTTCAGACTCTCACAGACATTCCCAGAGGGTGGACTGCCAGATGGCTGTGGTGGTTTGAACAAGAATGACTCCCATAGACTCATATGTTTGAATTCTTGGTCCTCAGTGCACCTGTTTGGGAAGGGTTAGGAGGTGTGGCCTTGATGGAGGAGGTGAACCTTGTTGGAGGTGTGTCCCTGAGGGTTGGCTTTGAGATTTCAAAAGTCCATGCCAGGCCCAGTTTCTCTGTCTCTCTGTCTGTCTGTCTGTCTCTGTCTGTGTGTGTGTGCGCACGCACATGTGTCCTTCCTCCTCCCTTTGGGTTAAGGTGTAAAGCTCTCAGCTACTGCTCCAGTGTTATGTCTTCATGCTCTCCACCATGATGATCATAAATTAGCCCTCTGAAACCATAAGCAGGCCTCCAATTAAACGTTTGCTTTTCTAAGCGTTGTCTTTGTAATTGTCTCTTCACAACAATAGAACAGTGACAAAGACAGTGACGCTAGATTCTGTAAAGACAATAATCAATACTAGCCTATAGTAATATGAGCAGTGGGGCTGCATCCCCAGCACCTCGGCTGCCTGCTAGCTTATGCCTCGAAATAATTACACGGACACTGTATTCTTTTAAACACTGCTTGGCCCATCATATCTAGCCTCTTCTCGGCTAACTCTCACACCTGGACTAGCCCATTTCTAATAAGGTGTGTAGCACCCCAAGGTGCGCTTACCGGGAAGATTCTAGCCTATGTCCATTCTGGGTCGGAGCTTCATCGATCACGTCTGCCCAGGAGAGGGGAGCATGGCCTCTCTGAGCTCACTTCCTCTTCCTCCCAGCATTCAGTTCTGTTTACTCCTCCCACCTATGTTTTAACCTATGAGGCCAAGCAGTTTCTTTACTACTTAATCAATGACCTTCCTCCATCACTAGCCATCACACTGATCAACAGCATCAAACAGTTGATCACTCTTTATCTCTACCTGTGACCTTATCCAGACTTGAAGCATTAAATGCCATCTAGACATCAGTGATTCCCAAACAGTATTTCCAGTCTAAACTTGTCCAATGAACTACAGGCCTGTGTCTGCACTGCCTACTCGGCCTCTTTATTTGTGTGTCTGTTAAGTACCTGAAGGAAAGCGTGTCCAAGCACTGCTACCAGCCAGTAGTTCGGCTCCTTGTTAGCCAAGCCCAAGAGGGAGCTGCTCAGAACAAAAAGCTACATCTCACCTTTGCCTTCTCTCTCCTGTCGTATCCCTCATCCTGCCTGTCCACAAGAGCGGTCTTACACACAAGTACTAATGTCGCCATTTCTTACCACCCCCACTGTCACCACCCTGGGTCCAGGCTCCACATCATCATTTATGTTAGTTGCAGCAGTGGCTTCGCATCTGATGCCCCAGTTTTCAAACTCCTTCTTTTCTGTACTCAGCATCTAGAATGATCTTATGAGATCAGAGTATGCAGCTCTTCAAAATCCTAGAGCTGGCTCTTATTTCACCTGTGGTAAATGTTTAGTCCTCTCAGTGTTTGTAACCTCCATATAATTTGGATGAAATATGGTCTATCCTGGAATGCAACCTAAGATTTTCACACATGAAATAATTTTCTAAAATCTGTGTCCCATTGTATGTATAAAGAAGCAAACCCAGAACTGTTCAGCAGTGATGATGGACATCTCTCTCTCACTCTCTTTTTTTTTTTTTTTTTTTTTTTTTTTTTTTTTTTTTTTTTTTTTACTGT
>NW_026068006.1:3214081-3267053 GCF_014885135.2 Alexandromys fortis | reverse complement strand
TTTTTTTTTTTTTTGATTTTTTGAGACAGGGTTTCTCCATAGCTTTTTGGTTCCTGTTCTGGAACTAGCTCTTGTAGACCAGGCTGGCCTCGAACTCACAGAAATCCGCCTGCCTCTGCCTCCAGAGTGCTGGGATTAAAGGTGTGCGCCACCACCACCCGGCGACATCTCTCCTTTATGTACTTTCTGAGTGATGGCATCGGACTGTTGGATATACAGGAATCTTTTCCCATTTAGAATTTCCCTCATCAATCATCAATCATAGTTCAATGTCTTGCAAGGGATACTCTGAGCGCATTTATGTAACTCCCGGAAGCTCTGTCCATTTTTTAGGAAAAAACAGAATTGCAAGGTAATGAATTAGAACTGAGATTTAAGGATGGGGAAAAGCCTACTTCAGCTGACAGAATTCAAAAAGCATGACTTAGGATGATCTCAGCTAATTTTTGTGCTATTTATTTCTTCTTACCCTGTTTCAACACCAAACCACCAAGTTCTTTACTGCTAAGCCACAGGTATTTACTGCTCAGCTCATGCTAAATCCCACATTTGCTTCCCTACTCTGAGTACACAGGAGGGGGGGGGGCAGCAGAGAGACAGAGAGAGAAAGCAGATGACAGGAGAGACACCAGATCAGTTCTTTGTATGGGAGAGTGTGTCAGCCACCCAGAGGACTGCACGGGGCTGCAACAGAATTGAAATAAATATGTAGAGGTATGTTTCTTTTGCAATTTTGCAAAAAGTAGAGATTATAATTAATAAACATTGTTTAGTTATGTTTTAAAATCACCCCAACCAGAAGCTATTAAACATTTGGCACATTTAAGACTAAATTAGGGAAGCGTGTGGACAGAAGACTGTGAGAGTATGAGCGCCCAAGAGCCCCCCAGAAGGAAGTGGGAGTCGACGACCCCGGAAACTGGATGCATACCCCCAAGATCTACCAATGTCCCGGGGTGGTAGGAAGCAGAACTGGACAAGGGGCCAGGCGCACATGTTCTGTGCAGGAGGACGGTACAGTAGGGTAGAGGGAAGTGAAAGTGAGATCAGCAATGCACCTGCTGAGCACAAACAGCTAAGATCAAGATGAGGGAGACCTAAGAAGTTTGGGATTCTCTCTGAGTCCTCAGATCCCTCCTGATCCAGCTAGCGACTCCATCTGCCCAGGAGAATATCCTGGCTTACTTCTCTGAGCTATTAGCAAGAATTCTTTTCTTATAGCTTCTCTGCGTAGGTCAAAGGTCATGACACAGGCCACAGAATAAGCTGCAGACACACTGCAGGACGGGAGCCATAACATCAGCATCTCCCTAATCACCTCCAGCAATCCCTGATGTGTGTATGCCTACATACAAAGCACACGTCCAAACACGCATGCTGAACATGCAGGGGGCTGTTCCTGGGCTATAGGTAAAAAGAATCAAAACAAGTAAAAAAATATTACTGCAATCAAACCTTAAATTTAACTGCATGTTCAACCTTGCTGTCTGTGTGGATAGCTAACAGATTTCAAGGGGAAGGAGGGAAGGACTGAAAGTATAGGGTGAATGTCTATCAAACTAATCTGTGTTTGTCATAATACAACTATTTATAAAATGGAATAGAAAATTGTTAAATTCTAAAAGGCAAATTCAAAATTAGACAGGCTCACCAGGCAGTAAACAGTAAATTAGATAATCTGTGTGTAGATATATATAGTTATAGCAATAATTATAGTGAGTTAGTTATGGCTTTTTCTAAGAATGAATGAAATTAGTTTTTTTTTTTAATTCATGCCCTGGCAATGCTGAAGTATGCATGGGCAGCCCGTATATGACCGTTCTGCTGAACTTGTTCATATTGGGTTTCATAGTCTATGTTGATGAAGTTACTGAGCAGGTTTCTTCCTCAAGAGGGCACCAGATTTCATTACAAATGGTTATAAGACACCATGTGGTTACTGGGAATTGAACTCAGAACCTTTGGAAGAGCAGGCAGTAATCTTAACCACTGAACCATCTCTGCAGCTGTTGTTTTAGGAATAGCCACAAAATAATCAACTCAATTTGAAAAGATAAAACTAGGTTGGCTTCAAATTATTCATGGCAAGATTAACAGCAGAATAAACAGAACCATTCAACAAACTTAGCAGAGAACCAATGTATAACGCCAAACCTTTGCTGAAGGTCAGCAACTCAAGGCTAAGAATTTGACGAGTCTAGTACTTGTGAGCTATTTATGAAAATACTACTTACTTGTATAATACAAATAAAGTAGTTATAGATGAAGGGGTCAATGAAACAGAACTGTCTTAAAAATTAATTTACATAATCTTAAACAATGCATGACATACTGTTTACAATGACAAAGGGTACAATATAAATCAACCTTAAAGATCTGTGAATCAAAAAAGATTATATAATGCCGGTACTAAAAAAAGCAAAATTATGTTAAGTGTAAGGAAACAGAAACAAAGTAAGATGCTTATGAGGTATTAAGAAGATGATGATGATAATAGGGTTATAAAGACTCTAAATAACAAGATAAATATTCAACAACACAGAAGAATTCAATGTTCTCTTTCCAATTGTCCAGGGGAATTTATGAAACTACCATCTGCTAAAGCCCAGAGATGAAATGCTTACACACAGAGTGGGTCAGGCAGAGGGCAAGCAGAAATATTTGTGCAGCTACTGACTTCTGTCTGGTTGGTAAGCAGAATCAGGTAGTATCTATTCTGCCATCCACCTTCCCATTAGAATCTTTAACTCGTAGCTGGTCATATGCCTACCACAAGGAATGGCATTCTCTAGCCTCGAGTGTAGTTCTCTAATGACAAGTAACTAAGTTCTGGCTAAGGAAACACAGGGAAGATGACATTTGTGCCTCCAGAAAAGCCCTTTTCTTCTTTCCTCATTACATAGGATGGAAAAACATGGATACAGCTGCATTAGTTTGTCTTGGAGATGAAAGGATCTTAGAATGGATGTCAGATATGATGGCACAAGAATCTACATAAACCCTATTTTTAAAATAGGGCTTCAGAGATGGCTGAGTGTATAACAACATTTCTTGTGCAAGTTTAAGGACCTGGGTTCAAATCCCCAGCACCGAAGCAAAAAAGCTGGACATGGCTTCAAGTGTTTGTAATCTCAGTGTCTCAGGACAGGGACAGGCATAACTATGATGCTTGATACTAGCTAGCCTGATCTAAAGAGAGAGAGAGAGGTTCTGGTTCCGTAAGAGACCCCGTCATATCGACTAGCCTAGTCTAAGGAGAGAGGTCCTGGTTCCGTGAGACACCCCGCCATACCAGCCTGGTCTAAAGAGAGAGGTCCTGGTTCCATGAGAGACCCTGTTTCAAAACAACAGTGTGGGAAGCAATAGAGAAATCTTGTTCTCACCTCTACACATGTACCTGCAAACTCACATGCCCACATCACACAGGCATGCACACGTGGGCACAGGTGCACACACATATGAGAGAGAAAGAGAGTTAATTACACAAGTATCTGTCTATTACAGGATTTTCCCCAAGGGAAATTTATTTCCACCTTGCTTCAAAACTGCTACCTTTGAACTTCTCATCAAATGCAACAACACGAATTCCTCACTGATTCATCAAATATATAAATATATTCAACCCTTTCTATCTTGTCAGTTCATTCCTGTCTATCCCCAACAGTCATCTGTGGCCACTCAGTAATAGGTGCATTTATAAAACGTTCTTGAGAGAAAAGTGGATAAAGCTTTCCATTGCCAGAACAATTATTCTTTGATCTCTTGTCTATTGCAAGATCATTTCTTAATTGAAATCCAGTTGTGGCAAGATGATTAAAGTTGAACATCTCAGAAGCGCAAATACAAAGCTCCCATCAGCTGCATGAGGCTGTGGCCACTGTGTTGCTCTGATCTGTCTGTTCTGTTCTTTTTGAAAGGGAAGCACATCGGTACCCTTCAAAGTCAGACGCTTTGGCTCGTGAAGAAGCCACAGATTAAATCATGACTTACTGCCCAGCCTTTAAGAGGTGCTCCAGAGAGGTGATGTAGACCATAATGTCTTGTCATTCGGGAGCCAACAGCAGAGGAGGATGCTTTGCATGTTATACATTGCACTGTTCATTTTGAAATATTGAAAATTTTGGAGAATCTAACACGAATAGAATAAGAACCAACTCTCTTTTACTTAAAATAAATGGTCTGAGTAGTGTTATCACACAGAATCTGTCTAATTCAAATGGTGCCAGTGTCTAAAAATTAAATTGACTTGTGCTTTCATAAAATTTGTCTTAGTTAGGGTGGCTATTGCTGAGCTGAAACACTGTGGCCAAAGACAGCTTGGGGGAAGAAAGGGTTTATTTGGTTAATATTTCCACATCATCATCCATCACTGAAAGAATTCAGAACAGGAACTCAAACAGGGCAGGAGCTGAGGCAGACACCACGAAGGAGTGCTGCTTACTGGCTTGCTCCCCACGACGTGACCAGCTTTCTTATAGAGCCCAGGACTACTAGACCATGCTGGCACCACCCACAATGGATTAGGCCCTCCCCCATCGATTACTAATTAAGAAAACTCCCCCCACGGGCTTGCCTACATCCCGATGTTATATAGGCCTTTTCTTAATTGAGGTTTCCTCCCCTCAAATGGGTACAGCTTATGGCAAGTGTGCCTATGCGGCACAACTGACTCCTTGTCTGGTTGACACTCGAACGCCTCACTGTTAAGTCACAACCTTTTCTTTCTTCTTTGTCCTCAACAGCACACATTAATATCAATATCACAACATAAATTGTTCTATAGGCTTAAAATGTTACACATTCTTTACAAATTCAGACACTTTAAAATTCAGGCTATTTAAAAATTCAATGTCTCTTTTAAAGCCTAGAATCCCTTTAAAAATTCAGTCTCTCAACTGTGGGCTCCTGAAAAAAATAAAAAAAAGAAAGGAAGGAAGGAAGGAAGGAAGGAAGGAAGGAAGGAAGGAGAAAAGAAGGAAGGACAGAAAGAAGGAAGGAAGGAAGGAAAGAAAGAAAGAAAGAAAGAAAGAAAGAAAGAAAGAAAGAAAGAAAGAAAATACTTCTTTACTTCATGAAAAAAGTACCAGGGCATAGTCACAAACAGGTTCAATATCCAGGATTTATTTACAATTTTTAGGGCTTCTCCAAAGGGCCTGTGTCACTTCTCTGGCTCTGCCTTCTGCAGTACACACAGTTTGTTTTCTAAGATCCAGCTGTTTCCACTTCTTGGCTGCTGCTGTTCCTGGTGGTCATCCCATGGGTAATGGAATCTCCAAACTGCTAGGGTCTCTGCTGCACCTAACCTGCATATTCAACCAACAGCCTCTCCCAGCCTCACCTAGCCTCCCACAGCTTCTCCCAGCTTCCCCTAGGGTTCCCCAGCCTCCCCCAACCTTCCCCAGCCTCCCCCAGCTTCTCCCAGCCCCCTAGCCTTCCCCAGCCTCCCCCAACCTCCCACAGCCTTCCGCAGCCCCCCAGTCTCCCCCAACCTCCCCCAGTGTCTCCTAGCCCCCTAGTCTCCCCCAGCCTCCCCCAGCCCCACCAGTCTCCCCTAGCCTCTCCCAGCTTCCCACAGACTTCCCCAGTTTCTCCCAGTCTCCCATAGCCTCCCCCAGCCTCCCCTAGCATCCCCCAGTCTCCCCCAACCTCCCCCAGCCCTCCCCAGCCTCTTCTAACCTCCCCAGCCTCCCCCAGTGCCAAGCTTCAGCTACTCCCCATGACCCCTCATCCCTTTAAAACCAGTATCACCTGGGTGACTCTTAGCTTACTAAATTCAGCTGTCAGCACAAAGATACAGTCTTGGCGGCCTCTGGAACACAGCTGCTGAAAGCAGATTCTGAGGAAACACTTCCCAGGAGACTTTGCAGCTTGATCAAGCTGTTCTCTCCATTATCACAGCTGATTCTTCAGCCCCAGCTGAGCAGACACCACAGATTCTTCACACAAAAGGCCAGGTAGAGTCTTTGCTTCCTGTTGAAGCTTCACAGCTGGAAAAGCCCTATCCCTATCATCTTCACTGTTCTCAACATTCTTATCTTCCATGCTCCCACAAAACATCCCACTGAGCAAGCTCTCAACACTCAATGACCTTTCTAGCACAAAGTACCAAAGTCCTTCCATAACCCTCCTAAGAACCACATGGCCAGGTCTGTCACAGTACCTGCAACCCTGGTACCAATTTCTGTCTTCATTAGGGTTACTATTGCTGTGATGAAACGCCATGACCAAAAGCAGTTTGGGGAGGAAAGGGCTGATTTTCCTTACATGTCCACATCCATAGTCCATCCCACAATGGGCTGTGCCCTCCCCCATCAATCACCAATTAAGAAAACTAATTAATCACTAATTAATCCCTACAACCTGATCTAATGGAGGCATTTTCTTAACTGAAATTCTTTTTTAGGTGACTTTATCTTGTGTCAAGTTGGAACAAGATTACTTAGCATAAAAAAAAATTTAACTGGAGAGAAACAATAGTAATGATAGAATTTGGAAATGCTGCAGAATTCTGATGAAAAAAAAAACATTTAAAGATCATTGAACCCAGCTTTTCTACTCTATAGAGAGCAAGGTCAAGAAAACCAAACGCTATGAACGTAAGGCCAATGTATTTGCTTCCAGATGCAGACTTTGTTGTGGTTCTCAGCGGCCACGTATCTGACAGGGAGAGCAGACATGCACCTGCACCCAGACAGCATGGCCAAGGTTCCTCCATGGAAAACAGCAGAAGCAGATGAAGCCCAGCCGCCAACACTGGCTGCACTGAGCACCCCGCTGGTCATCTGTAGACTATGCGTTTCTGATGTGCCTTCACACATCACAAAAAGTGCAACTTCAGACTATTTTCTGCATACGGGCCTAATTACAACATTCTTCGTTCGTTGTTAGACTCAATTGTCCAATAATTAACCTTGGCATCTGCTGCATGGTCTCTCTCCCAATGAATGTGCAGGAATCATTGTTGCTTAATTCGGTTCTGTAATGGAAACAAATGAAAAATGAGCCCAGGACTCTGAGAGTCAGCAAATCTGTGATTTGTTTGTGCCTTTTTTGGCTTAAAAAAAAAATGTATCGTTGCTCTTCAAAATACGATTTAAATATGGCCTTTGAAAATGAGATCTCCACTCCTGAAGTGGGGCTAGGACATTCATTAAAAGATAGATATGTAAGATATAAAGGTTAAAAAAAAACCCATAAGCTCTTATGACAAGGAGCCGTTGTTACAGATTTGAGCAAGGTGGAGAGATTGTCGGAAAAGGGGGTGATCTGATTGGCATGGGTACGCGGTTCCTCAACGGCTGCCTCGTTTCCCGTTCTTCACAGTCTCATTATCACAGACCAATCATTGTTATCCCGATTTGTGCCTCTAAGTCCCCTTATATCTCTCTGACTTTCTCTGCTTTGATGTTCCTCTCAAAGACTCTGTTAGCATCCTGCTCAGTGTACAGACTTCAGATACCCGGCTTGCTTTCCTACAAAGTCTATTACTTTGTGTCTGACCTTTCGTTTCTGTCACGCATGTGTCTATAAGCAAAAGCTTTCCCATCTTCCTATTTGCCACAGTTATCAGCTTCCTTTATAGCTGCTTAAACCCTGCTACCAATTTGCATAAGAGTCTTAAAAAGGGGCAGCTAATTCCATGAGAATTTATTTTCTTTCTTTAAGGGAGGAAGGGACCAGTCCATCTTTTAACGAAATGGAAGTGCAGGCTCTTTTCTTCACCAGTAAGCAACGGGAGAATTTGACCGGCGAGTGAAATTCCTGACTTTACTGTTAGCCAGGGTGACCACATGTATTAGCGCTCGTGTTTTGGGATTAAAAACAAGTAAAATACAATAAACTTCTTCTTCTGAAAACTCCAGCAAGTGAGATAGCACGGAAGCTGCGCGTCTATAGCTGACAGAAGATACTTATCCTTTCGCTTGGGTCTCTTAACCCGCAGAGCTTAACTGTACTAAGCACCCTGGATAACAAGGTAGACGGATGACATTGAGTTTGCCTGTTATGACTGAACAGCAGGCTTGAGGACAGCCTTTGTTAAACACCCACTTTTAAACACAGCCATCAGCGGAGCAAAGGCTTACATAGCTCCTCAGTCTGTGGCTTCTTCCAGTCTAGGTCTATAATAACAAAGTCAAGGAGGATGTTGAAACAGCCAATTACATTGAGTCACGGTTCTATCGTGGCAATAAAAGAAGATTCGAGAGCCCGAGTTTTCTGCAGGAATTTATATTTTCAATACAGACTATGCAATTTGAGCCCCTGCTCTGAAGAGGTAGGCAGTGAAATGGCCTGCTTGATTGTCTGCTCACGCGTGCTTTTATAGAGCGTATTTATGGACACTAGGCCTTCTCCTTCGGTGTCCTTCCTTCCCTGGACCCCGGCGTTGATGCGATTCCTACTGGGGATGAAATGAAGCAGCTGTATTCTGGAAGCTCCCCAGTCAAAAATCGAGGCAAGCTTTACCTAAGTAGCTTAGCAGAATATAAAGTGTGAGAAGAGGAATTTTGTCTCTTGCTCACTCAGCCCTATGGATTCTGCACCTAGTTTTTGCCCTGCAGTGGGTGCTGGGCTTTCAGTTACTCAGGGGGTAAAATGAGCGAGCAGGTAAACAGAGAAACTAATGGCTTCTCTGGTGTCCTTGCTGGGCTCTATCTTTCTGAAGTTCTTCTTATAATAGAATTCAGATTAATGAATCTTGAAGTCTTGCGTCACTTCCTGGGCTCTCACTCCCTTTCCTGTGGCTCTGTGAAGATCGCTGCCCCCAACTATAGCTCTGGGGTTAAGCCCTTCCCCTGCCTCCTCCCTCTTTGTGTCAGATAAATCCCGACTTTATCCCATAGCTTCATTCAGACCCCATCTCAGCAGATCCCTTTTGTGTATGAACCTGGATTTTTACCTTCTTCTATTGTTCTTACAAGGATACTGTTGTTGGTGGAAGACCCCAAAGTTATCAAGCTTATATATATATATATAATAAAAGTGTATTTTCTGCTGGAATTTTGCATGTATGAGGCATTTCTCTAATACAAACATACACTTTCTTGAATGCGACTGATGATTAGTAGTTGGATACCTCTCCTGCCACCCTTTTAAGTCTACAGATCCCATCAGAATGCTAGCAGAAGATAATGAAGGCCATGGCGTGGCTAAGAAAATTGGTGGAAGGTTAGGATTGTGAATGGTAGCCCACAGCTATCTCTGAACAATCTGCTGCATCCCGGTTTTTTACTTTCAGCTTAAAAATTATAGGATCTCACGTGCAGCCAAGGCTGACTTTGAATTTATAGTCCTCCTGTCTCAGCCTCCTGAATACTTGGACACCGTGCCCAGTGCTCACCAGAGATGTTTTGAGTTCTGCTGCTCATCCTTGGTCAAATCAGAGTGAACTAGACTAACTAGTGATAAGCTGAGGTCCCCAGGGGACCAGAGGCACCAGTGTTAGTTTCTCCTTGCTCTTTATATAAAATACAGATTGATGGCTTGCACCTGGTTTCTGTGATTCTTTTGGTCTGTTTTGGAGCCTTATCCTGAATACTATTTTAAGGCATATGGCAAGAAGGTAATGAATGATACCTACCCACTTGACTCTGGTTTCCCTGACATAAGCTCAACGAGCATTTGTACTGATGGCTTGTAATCTAAGGACAAAGCAATTCCTGTGTGATGGCAGGAGGATCCTGGGAGCAGATGCAGAGGTCCGGAGCCTCTCTGATGGGTCACCCTTCCTCCCCTCGTGATGCAACATCACTTTACCTTTCCTTAGTCTGAATGAGTAGACAATGAAACGCACAGAAAGTCCTTTCAACCATCTAGCCCTGTGAAGCTGACCTTTGACATACAACAATTTATTTGTATTTACACTCCTGGCATACCTATTTATCGTAGTGACTCAACAGAAGACCATGCACACCAACTCGTCAAATCAAGCATAGTACAGAGGTTGGAACATGTGGCCACGAGCTACGTGTGGTGGTTTGAATGAAAATTGTCCTATAGGCTCATAGGGACTGGCACTATTAGGAAGTATGGCCTTGTTGGAGAAAGTGTGTCACTAGGGGTGGACTTGAAGGTCTCAGAAGCTCAAGTCAGGCCTAGTATCTCTCTCTTTTCCTGCTGCCTGTAGATCCAGTTTCTCCTCCAGTACCATGTCTGCCTGTGTGCTGCCATGCTCCCCACCATGATGATAATGGACGGAACCTTTGAAACCATAGGCCGGCCCCAATTAAATGTTTTCCTTCAGAAGAGTTACCATCTAGGTAATAGTGGTGCACGCCTTTAATCCCAGCACTCAGAGGCACAAGCAGGGAGATCTCTGTGCGTTCAAGGCCAGCCTGGTCTACAGAGCGAGTTCCAGGACAGCCACAGCTGTCAAAAAAAAAAAAAAAAAAAAAGCACACAAACAAACAAAAAGTTGCTGTGGCCATGGTGTTTCTTCACAGCAATAAAACCCTAACCAAACAGAGGTTGGTACCAGGGACTGTGGCATTGGCTGTGATAGGCCTGATCATGATTTTGTTTGGAGGGAGGTAAACTTTGGGTCTTTGGGTTAGGAAAGCAATTGAATGCTTTAAGTGGGGGCTTAGTGAGATACCCTTAGTAGGAACATGGAAGACAGTGGTGCTGAGGGTGATTTGAACCGTGGGGACCTGGCTCAAGAGGTTTCAGAGAAGAATGTTAGTATGTGACCTAGAGACTGTGGCAGTGGGCAGGTATGCTAGTGAAAACTAGTCTTTTGAGTCAACACCCTCACAATGTTTACTTGGATATCTCTTAATTAAGTCATATTGACAGAATAATTAATTGTCACAAAAATTTATAAGACTTTTTCTTAGTGATTGTAAAACCTTTAAATTTTTCTAAACAAGAACATGTTGTCTGGAAAATAGGGATAATGATTGCAAATCCAACAATAAAAGGCTGTTTTGAGAACAGGTAAATAGCCTGAAATCACCTGTCTCGCTGGCCTTCCGGCTTCCTACAGGTAAAGGCAAGGCAAACCAAAGTCACCTGTTTCTCTGTGGAACTTTCTGGATAAATTTTCACAGACATCATTTGGCAATGTCTCTCCTCCTACACAAAGAATCATAGAACCATAGTAAGAAACATATGCTGGGGGAAATTATTTAAAGTGTGTTATTTTTGTTCATGCTGCATTTGTTTAATTCTGTGAAGCCGTGATTCTTCGCCTGTCTAAAACACCTGGTGGTCCTAATAAAGAGCTGAATGGCCAATAGTGAGGCAGGAGCAAGAAAAGGCAAGCAAGGAGAGAACAAGGAGAAAGGACGACAGGGACCAGCCACCCAGCCACCCACGGAGTAAGAAGAAAAGTAAGATATACAGAAGTAAGAAAAGAAAAAAGGTAGTTGGGATAATATAAGCTAAAAAAAAAAAAAAAAAAAAAAGCTGGCAAGAAACAAGCCAAGCTAAGGCCAGGCATTTCTATTTAAGAATAAGCTTCCCTGTGTAATTTATTCGGGAGCTGGGTGGCAGGCCTCTCAAAAAAAGCTAAAAGAGTAAAATGTCACACAACATTTTGGAATCTATGTCCATGTGGGGCCAGATAAAACTGAAAAAATAACCAAGGACACAACTCCTTTAAGAGGAGCTACTGTTCAGCCAGCAGCGCTACCTAGAAAATAGAAATGACAAGCTAAGTAAAAACCACTTGTGGCAATGGAAGTACCAGCTTCCAGAGCTAGGAAGGTTTAATGCAATTCCTGGTCCTGTACCTCTGACCAGGCAGCATCTTTGGGCTTTGCTTTCTCTCCTGACCTGAGAGTGGGAGGAGTCAGCCCATAGAGCACACAGAGGATCCAGGTGTAGCTTATCAGTCTAAAGTCTGCTCCTGTGGTCAAAAAGGGCTTAAAGATGGCAGCACCAGAGATCTCAAGAGGCTCTAGTGTGCTTCACGATGTGCATAGGCTTAGGAAAGAAGGTATAGGCGGCTATAGAAAGAAATACATAGTTTAAAAAATTTAAAGAGATAGTAAAAGTAATATAAAAGAAAAAAAAACACATAGAGATGGAAAATACAAAGACCCTGGATCCTGTATTGTGTTGGTTTTGAATTTTTTGATTATTGAAAAGCAAAGGACAGCCGCTAAGAGGCCTGGAATTGAAAAAGGAACTGTGGAAATAAACCAGCCAAGATATTTTAAGAATGCCTTAAATTTTAAAAAGTCAAAAAATGTATTTGCCAAATGGAAATTAAAAATGCTTTGGAGACTCAGCGTTGCTTTGGTTTCCACGGGAAACAGGCTGTGGTTTCGTTCCGGGTTCATGTGAATTTAGTCTGACCAAGGGAGACCTCCTTAAACCTGATGGGTGATATCTACCAACAAAAGTTATAGCTGGCCTTCCCAGGACTTGGTCATTATCTCAAAATTTTTCTTGGGTCCCCCTAGGGATGTCTTTGCCCACAGCCAGCAGGAAGTGGTATAGAAAGGACAGTGCCCACCTTCCCAAGAGCCAGGAGGGGTGGGCGGTTTTTGGTTATTTTGTGGGTCATGGACGTTTGTTATGATTTAGGGGAACATATTAGTATAAGATAAAAAGACAACTATTAATCTCAGATAATTTGCATTGGCATGGATCTTGGTATATTGATACGAATTCAAAGTCAATTTTGTTACACTGTATATGTGTTTTTACTCTTGTATGTTGATAGAAATTTAAGGTAATTTTTGTTACAACACTCTATACGTTTGTTTAAAGGGTTTGTGTGCATTGATATAAATTTAAAACTATTTTGTAACAATGTATATATGTTTTTACTCTTGTTTAAAGGATTTTTTATATTGATACAAATTTACGGTTATTTTTGTTACAACACATTGTGTATATATATGTGTGTGTGTATATATACATATGTATATGTATATATATATATATATTTCTGCTCTTGTTTAAGGTATTGTACCTGGGCAATTCATTTTAAAATGTAAGGTACAATTCTGGTTTTTGAAAGCTATTATTATGAACTATATAAGATAATCAGGAAACATAGGTTGGTGGTTAGTCGTTTACAACACTCAAATTTGTAGATATACTAGTTATGCTTTCCAGATCATATAGAGATAGATTTTAGATAGAGAAGTAGATAGTCTTCAAAACTTTCAAAGACCTAGAGAACATGGCATATAATATGTTTAGATTAGGGCTTTTCATGACAATGAGACCCATCTGCTCCTCCTGGCAGTACCAATTTACTTGAGAGATGATGGTCATTGAAGAAACTCCTTATGGAGTTTTCTTTCATTGTGGCAAGTTTAGCCATTTGGGCAAGAAGCTGCTCTTGCCTGGACTGTTTAACAGTATGTTGTATAAACTAGACATGCAGGACCCACAGGAAAGTGATTGCTGAACTTTGCCAAAATAAGGCAAGATGATCCTTCAGAGAAGAAACTGCCAGACATTCTGCAGGACAAAGAGAAAAGTGACTGAAAAACTGCCCAGATAGGTGGAGCTATCCTTCAAATTTTCTGCTTCATTGAAAAGGCTGCTGGATACTATGGGCCTATAGGTTGAAGATAAATGCCCCAACATTACAGAAGTGTCCAGGCAGATGTCTCTGTCAATTATAAAGTTTTGGGAAGTCATTTGCAACGCACTTTTTGTTCACTCTAATAATATTATCCTTCTGAGGTCTTTGACTTAGTTGAAGACTAGATAGTTATGGTTGCAGTTTTCCATAGTTACAATAGAGAGTAAATTAGGTGTAAAACTTATAGATACAATAAAGTAAAATAGAAAATGGGGTATTTTCCTTTAATTTTTCAGATACAAAGGAACTGGAATTCATTACATTGTGAATGTAATCTTTATTTGATAAATGCTCTTATATACAGTCTTACTATGTTAAAGTTAAAACTTCTCATTTTTGCTTAGAAAAAAAGAGGGAGAAATGTTGGGAGAAATTAATTTAATGTGTGTTACTTTCGTTTATGCTGCGTTTGCTTAATTCTGTGAAACTGTGATTCTTTGCCTGTCTGAAACAACTGATGGCCCTAATAATGAACTGAAGTGAGGCAGGAGGAAGAAAAGTCCAGCAACAGGAGAACAAGAAGAGGGGGATGACAGCGACCAGCCATCCAGCCACCCAGTTAGCCACGGAGCAAGCATGAAAGTAAGATATACAGAAGTAAGAAGAGGAAAAAGCCCAGAGGCAAAAGGTACTCAAGATAATATAAATTAAGAAAATCTGGCAAGAAACAAGCCAAGCAAAGGCCAGGCATTCCTAACTAAGGATAAGCCTCCTTGTGTAATTTATTCGGGAGCTGGTGGTGGGCTCCTCAAAAAGACAAAGGAGTAAAACATTACACAACACACACAGGGCAAGAGTCCATACTAAGAAAACCTAGCACAGGGTCACACCTGTAATCCCTGAACTCTGGAGGCAGAGGCAGCAAAATTGCTGCCAGCTTGAGGCAAGCGTGAATCACAAGCAACTCATGGCTATGTGGCGAGACGTGGTTTAAAAACAAACTAACAAAACCAGGAAAAAGAAAACATGATAGGTCAAATATAACAAGTTTGCTTCTCTATCACGTAAGAGCCCTTACAAGATGGCTCTGTCTCTTTTAGGAAGCCATCTCCATCCCTGGCTCCAAATGGGAGGTTCTGCCATCACCACAGCAACTCAGTGTGAAGGGAAAAGCAGCGAGTTCTGCAGATGGTTAAATCTTAGACCTGTCTGGAAGTTGTAGAGATCACTTCCACTTCCACCTTGCTAGCTTGTCCCACTCATGTGGTCACACTTTGCTGCAAGGTAGGTAAAAACTGCAGTCTCTGAGTGGGTACTTCACACACTCAGCTAAAATCCCTGCTAGTTTTCAAAATCCCCAAATAACTCAGACTGTTGTCAGGAGTATAGGTTGCTCTCCACCAACTGACTGTTGAAGACAATACCTACACACCTCATTGAACATGGAGAGGTTGAGGTGGGGCTTACACGGTTCCTTCACCTCTATGTGAAGCATCTTTGATACAGGAAGGTACGCTGCATATCACCAAAAAGGAAATGAAAAAAACATCCCAACCACAACTGACTATGTCCTGCCTGCAAGATAATTATAATCAGAGGTTTCTCTCCTGCCCGCCAGTTCCTGATAACTATTCAGAAGCTTAATATTACTTATAAATGTTTGGCCAATGGCTCAGGCTTATTATTAGCTAGCTCTTATATTTAAATTAATTTTTATCAGAGGCGGAGATTATGTTTTCCAACCACACAGTCCCAAATAACTACACAAAAACTAATATTAATTAAAAACTGTTAGATCTAGAGCTCAGGGTTATTACTAACTAGTTCTTACATTTAAATTAGCCCGTTTCTATTAATTTGTGTCTTGCCATGAGACCATGGCTTTTGCCAGTCTGCTGGCATGTTGTTTCTTGGGCAGCTACTTGCATCTTTCTCCCCCCACCACCACCCTTCTTCTCCCTGTATTTTTAGTTTGACTTTCCTGCTTAGCTATATTCTGTCTTTCTATAGGCCAAAGCAGCTTTTATTATCAAGCAGTGAAAGAAGCATATATTCACAGCAAGATATGCTGGGGCAATGGTGGCACAAAATTATAGACGTGACCAACCGAAGTTATAGAAGTGGATGTAAGGCCCACTTCACAAGATGGAACCCCTACCTGATAGCGCTGGAGTTACCAAGAACCAGAAACTAGATGGCCCAGAGAGCTAGGGAAAAGCCAAATATTACAAGTCTGAAAAAGAAAAAAAATGTAGTGATAAAACAACTCCTAATGATATTCTGTTATACTCATGGGTCAGTGATGTTCAGCCATCATCAGAGAAGCTTCCTCCTACAGCAGACAGGAATAGTTGCAGAGACCCACAGCCAGACATTACGCAGAGTGTAAGAGACTTTGGAACTCTCAGCCCTAAAAGGGACGTCTCCATCAGGAAGAGGAGGAGTATGGAGCTGGAGGAGATGGAGGACACATGAGAACTAGGCCCTCTAAATCAACTGAGCAAAGCTCAGCTGAACACACAGAGACTAAAGCAAAACACACAGGGCTGCACGGTCAGCATCAGGGCCTCTGCATATAGATTATGGCTTCCATTTAGTATTTTATAGGATTCCTGAGTGTGTAAACAAATGTGTCTCTTGATTTTTCTGCTCTCTCTTGGGATCTTTTTCTTTTGTTGGTTTGTCTTATCCAATTTTGACATGAAAGTTTTTGTTTTATATTATGATATTTTATTTGGTTATATTATTGTCTCTTAGAAGCCTATTCATTGAAGATTTCTGTCTCTTCCCCGCCACTGCCTCCCATTTCCCTTCCCCTCCCCCTCCCTCGTCAGTCCAAAGCTCAATCAGGGTTCCTGCCCTGTGGGAAGTTCAAGGACCACCCTCCTCCATCCAGGTCTAGTAAGGTGAGCATCCAAACTGCCTAGGCTCCCACAAAGTCAGTACGTGCAGTAGGATCAAAAACCTATCGCCATTGTTCTTGAGGTCTCAGTAGTCCTCATTGTCCGCTATGTTTGGCGAGACCGGTTTTATCCCAGGCTTTTTCAGACCCAGGCCAGCTGGCCTTGGTGAGTTTCCGATAGAACATCCCCATTGTCTCAGTGTATGGGTGCACCCCTTGCGGTCCTGAGTTCCTTGCTCGTGCTCTCTCTCCTTCTGCTCCTGATTTGGACCTTGAGATTTCTGTCTGGTGCTCCAATGTGGGTCTCTGTCTCTGTCTCCTTTCATCGCCTGATGAAGGTTAATATTCAGGAGGATGCCTATATGTTTTTCTTTGGGTTCTCCTTATTTAGCTTCTCTAGGATCACTAATTATAGGCTCAATGTCCTTTATTTATGGCTAGAAACCAAATATGAGTGATTACATCCCATGTTCCTCTTTTTGGGTCTAGCTTACCTCACTCAGGATAGTGTTTTCTATTTCCATTCATTTGTATGCAAAATTCAAGAAGTCATTTTTTTTTACTGCTGAGTAGTACTCTAATATGTATATATTCCATACTTTCTTCATCCATTCTTCCATTGAAGGGCATCTAAGTTGTTTCCTAAATAAATAAACTAATTAATAAAAAAAACCATCAATGATCTCTAATGATGGGTATCTGGATATGGCCTATGCTCACTGTAACTGCGCGTTCCTTGAAATGCTAAGGAATGTTTTGTAAAGTTTGGGCCAGATGTGTCCACTGTGAAAATAAAAGATAGTAAGGTGGCAGTCTAAAAAAAAAAACATTGCCTGACAGGCAAGCAAAGGGATATGCACACATTGCTGCAAAAGCCACTGTTCTTGTCAAATAGTACCTTTTAAACACTAAAAATCAGCTATCCCCCCCCCAAAAAAAGAAGAAACCTGTTCATTTCATTTCTAATGAGGGACAGAAAGGGGGTGGATCCAGATGAGAGGGGAAGTGGAAAAAGAAATGGTGGTAGTAGTGAGAGGGGGAAACAAAATAAAGATGTATTATGTGAGAACAAGATCTATTTTCAATAAAAGGGAAAAAAGGAAGGAGAAGGAAAGGAAGGAAGGAAGAAGAGAGAGAGGGAGAGAGAGAATAAAGGCAATTGACAGACATTCTTTCTATACAGATGCATGTGCTACTGAAGACAAATTATCCCCAGGCTCAGACGGCTCCTAGGATGCAGTAGTAGGCATAGATAAAGCAGCTGCTCTCCAGAAATGGGTGGAGGATGCTGTAGATGTGTGGCATGGCACATAGAGGTATAGTGATGTGGGAGTGTCATATATCAATCTGTTGATTTCATTGGTTAAGCAATAAAGAAACTGCTTGGCTGGCCCTGATAGGTTAAAACATAGGTGGGAGGAGTAAACAGAATAGGATGCTGGGAGGAAGAGGAAGTGAGCTCAGACTCTGCTCTGCTCCCGGAGAGACTCAACAGCTCTGCTCTCTGGAGCAGAGACGCCAGGCTCCGCTCTCCCATGCAGCTCAGACCCAGGATAGACGTAGGCTAGAATCTTCCTGGTAAGTTCACCTTGGGGTGCTACACATATTATTAGAAATGGGCTAGTCCAGGTGCGAGAGTTAGCTGAGAAGAGGCTAGATATAATGGGCAAGCAGTGTTTAAAAGAATACAGTTTGTGTGTTGTTATTTCGGGCATGAGCTAGCAGGCAGCCGGGGTGCTGGGGACGCAGCCCCGCCACCGCTTCAATTTCAACAGTATAGGAAGACATCACCACTTTACTCTAGAGCAGTTGTTTTATACTCTCACCAAGCATTACAACCTGATGGGTGCACAGACACCATGACGATGCTCTTGATCACTCGGCACACCTTACAATGAGTTAAAAGGATGCATTCACCTCAGCTAATGTATTTCCACCACTTGTCTGTTTAACATTTACATTTGTTGCTTTGGGTTTTATTATTTAATGAATTTTATATCACACAATCATCAAATGCCAAGTTGCTCTGCTAACAAAAGCAGGCATTCCAGTTTAGGGTTGGTTTATCAAAGCATAAGAGTAATATATGAGAGTAAAATAATAATAATATAAGAGTAAAATAATGAGCATTTTAATACAAGTTTTGCAACTTAGAAAATAATAATAGCTTGCTTAATGGATATGAATATACTGAATCAACTGGAAAATTGCATCTTAAAGTTGTGGTAATTTTTCATAAGTTTTGATAGTAAATTTTATTGGACCTTTGTTCCATTTATTTCTGGTCCCACTGGCAGTTTCTGGTTCCTTGCTGAAATATTTTCAAGGCTTCTACTTCATTTCCAGACAAAGCACTGGGGCCACTTTGCAAATGAATTTAGTCTTTTCTGAACAGTTACAAAATAGTATTTCTGAGGAGGATTTCTGATAATGTCTCATACTAATGAGAGGGAAGAGACTATCCCTCAGAAGCATTATTCATTATTACACACTTTCTGGTGACAATATGCAGATCACGTTGTTGACAAGAAGTCTCCGAATTTAATGAAAAACTATGGTACTGAAAAGAAAGTGATGCATCACTGGCAGCATCCTTTTTATCAAATGATGCTGTGGGTTACCCTACCATTGCATCCAATGGCACAATGTGGAGTTAGGGGGCATCCTTCCTACCTTTGGGTGAAGCTAATGATGTTCAGGATGACTTGGTTGGCTTTTGTCCATCATCATCATCATCATTGTTATTATTATTAAAACTATTTTTGAGAAGGTTTCACATCGCCCAAGCTACTCTCAAACTCATTAAGTATCAAAGGCGACCACGAGTTTCTGCTCCTCCAGCTCTCAAGTGCCGTAAGCACTCATGTCCACCACCATAGCCCAGAGTGTGGGGTTGGGGAGCAAAACTCAGGCTTCTTCAGTGATTGGCAAGCACTCTTAACTACTGAGCTACCAGCCCAGCTCAAATCAGTTCTTTTAATAGAGTAATATAAAAATGTCAATTATAATTGGATATGCTTTAAGCCAAATTTAAAATACTTTGAAATTATATAACCAAATGGTATTTGTTTTCAATCAAATTTTTTAAATTTAGAAACTACATAAATTAATATTTATGAATATTTCTTATTACATTCAACATGGATTTTATACCACAGAAGAAAGTACCTTTCAAAAGCTTTAGTTACAATCTCTGGAGAAGTGAGGCAGCCTCTAAATGATGTGTTAGGATTTGTTCTCAAATAGCTCTCGGAGCTGTGGGGCAAGGAAGGCTGTTACTAAATTTTTGTGCTGAATATCAGTGAAACCTCCTGCTTTGCCTTTTTTTTAAAAAATGTGATTGATTTGATGTTACAGAAAATAGCAAACATTTTGAATATCATCAGGCCAATTATTTTCTTTAACTAAAATCAAACAAATCAGTTTCTGGGTGACTTAAATGAGTGTAAAAGTATTCAGCGGTAACAAGAATCAACAGGCAGACAGAACTACAGACTTGGGAACTGGCAGATTGAAACTACAGAAGCTGGGGTTCTTTGATGGAGTCCAGCAAGTGTGATGAGCCAGGATCAGTCCAAATCTGGAATGGAACAGAAAGCCATTGTAAGTCTCCTTTTTCCTCTACGCAAGATGCAAATAATCTTCCTTGGATGGTATGGGGAAAGGACCCTGTTGAGAATCCACCAAATTACAGTCCAGCTGTCAAATCAAAGTGCTGCGAAGATGGGAAAATAGAGAAATGTAACAGATGTCCAACATGGACAGGCTACATGCCTTGTTAGAGCAAGAAGTCAGAGTCTCCCAAGAACAGACGGCGGTGTTCCCAGTCATCCCATTTTATCATTGTCAGTTCTGACACAGAACAGAGTTCAGTGAAAATTCAAATGAAAGTCAGAGGTCTACTGGCTTCTTTTCCCCTAAATAGCACACTAGCTCTTCCCCTCTGTGGTTGCTGAGAACCACAGCTGATAGCGTCTCATTGAGGGAGCCCTGGGTGCTGTCACTAGAGGTCTGTAAAGTCACTAGATGCATATTTGATCAGAATTGCTAGAATTATTGATGTGTTTGCCAAATCTCCTTTACTTAGGTTTCTCAAAGAAAAGAAGGCTCAAAGAAAGAAAAGAAGGCTGCTTGCCTGTCCAATAGCGCCAACACCCCACCCCTGAGCAGTATTTATTATTCTAGAGAAAATCAAAGAAATCTCATCTTCTCACTTCGACAAAACAATTATAAACTTGGAACTTCCATATTTTATTGTGACATTTTTTGCTTATTTAAAGTGTAATTGTTAATTGGAATGGAATTTTTCACCCAGAATAGTGAGGTTTTACTACCTCATGCTGAGTCCTCCTTCAAACTGACACATAGGTCAGAGCTTTAAGAACTCATATTCCAGCAGCTGCCTTCACATGATGCTGAAGCATGTCGCCTTTGCCCAGACTCCAATGCAGATGACACAGTGGAGAGCATCAGCATAGGTTGCAAGCACACGTGTGTTGAATGACAGCTACAGGTAGCTGATCGAAGAACCTGAGCATCCAAAGCGCTCTCTTGAGAAATACGCACTAGAAAATACCGATAAGCAGACTAACTTCAAAATAACAGATACCGCATAAAATATAAATTTTTTATAATTAGTGTTGCATTGAAGTGACAAAGTACCCAAGTAGTAGAAAGAACCCAAGTTTGAACTCAGAAGATGCTTTAGTCCTGATTTTTGGTTGTTGTTCTTGTTTTCTGCCAAGTGGTTTTCTACTGTTTGAGTTGGCGGACCTGTCTCTGTCTCTCACCATACTTCTCTGTAAAATGGGAATGACGATATCCTAACACAGTCAGTGAAATGCAAATACATTAGTATTGGCCACATGGAGACGCTATCTAAAAATATTGCTGGCTTTTCCACATAATTCTTCAAATCTTCACTCTACTTAGCCTGGAGAAATAAGATTAAAAATGTGTTTTAATCTTCTAGAAAAGACTAACCTTTTTATCTCATTCCCTACAGTTAAAATTAAGGGAGATAGTTATGACTCAAGATGATAATGTCAAGGAGATGTAATTCATCAATTCCTAAAATGTTCCAGTGTCAAAACTCATCTCTCTGGCACCAGTCCCAACATCAGCCAGAAACACTGATGTCAAAGCTACCACTGCACTTTTTTATTATCCTGTACACTCCACTTTTAATATTGCCTTCCTTTCAAATTTTTATCAAATTATTATGAATGATCCACAGCATTTAGATTTTCATGGTTGGGGGAGTAATGCCTGTCCCTCACTATTTGTATGAGGGAGAAACAGAAAGGCTTTATCAGTACATAATAAAGGTCTTTTCAGAGCATGGAAATACTACCTCTGCAGAACAGAGTAAAGTGTTCTTAGCTACCAAGAAACCCCTAAGTCCTTGACCGTAGTACAGGTCCTAGTTGAAAAGATTAATTTAAATATAAGATATGCTCAAAACTAAATGCTGACTGGACAAGATACTGGGAAAGACAGCTGTTCTATAACTTAAAGAACAGCATTACTGTGTGGCTGCCCTTCATCACAAAATGCACTCAGGGTCCTTTAAAATTCATATCAAAATCTTGGAAAAAACTTTCATGAACTAACTTACAAATTCAGGCCAAAAATCAGTTCTCCCAAGCACATCAAGTATATGGGAGCCCTGATGCCTTCTAAAACCCTCCAGTTGTTCTTGTAGGAACTGGATATTTGCCTAAAGCACTTTATTTGAGGCAGCAACAGCTAATTCTCACCCAGAATATGTCCTCTGCTATGTCATTTTTGTAATAAAAGCTGTGTGGTCTTCAGTATGTGAGCACCCGGATGGCAGCTTTCTGCCCAGCCTCCTTGTAAGGGTGGTGACTAGTGACAATCACTGAAAAAAGAAGGGGTGCAGAAGCAGGTAAATGAACCAGCCTGTTCTTTTTAGAGTCAAGGCTGGTTGCACTCTGCCTTCTCCCTTCTCAAGCTTGGAAATTGAGAGGCATAGGGCAATGTGGGAAGTCACGGGCTGAGAGTTAGAGCCTTTCTCTAAGCCATGGACTGACCACTCACCATCAAATATTTATAACAAAAAGAAACCAATCACGTGCAACATCAGCTCTACCTACACAAAGAGCACACCAATTGGTTATCCAATACTAAATGGTCAGCCTTCAAAACATACATGCAAGTAACATTGTACAGAATGAGAGGCTTATATTTAGGAATATGTGTGTGGGGTGTGCATTGTGTGTATTCCTAAGTAGATATGTGTCATATCTATTTGTGTATATGTATATATGTGTTACATACATATGTAAAATGTTCTCTCTCTCTCTCTCTCTCTCTCTCTCTCTCTCTCTCTCTTTCTCTCGGTGTGTGTAGTACAACAGTTAATGAGAAAGGAGGCCATGAATTTGAAAGAGAGAAAGGAAGGATATATGGGACTGTCTGGAGAAATGATGCAATTATATTAATCTCCAACACAAAATAAACTAACCAGTTGATCTATCAATGGGGTTGGTATGTTTAAAGTCCCTTAGCTGAAGCAGTGTAAGCTGTGTTCTAACTAAAATTCACACCATCGGCTGCAGATGATGGGATAAACGGGTGTCAAGGTTATATGCCAGAATTTACTAGGAGTGTTTACCCAGTACCACAGCACTGGTAACACTTGGCAGACAGTTAAAAGTCAAAACTGGAACCAGTCCCTGTCAGTTCCAACACCAGCAGGACTGCCTAGAAACCTGTGCTTCAGCAAGCCTTTTGGGTGCTCAGTACTTCTCAGAACCACAGCTTCCTAACCCTCCTAACCCTTCCTAATCCTTCCTAACCCTTAGCTAAACTGGAATATTCTCTATTGAACACTAAAATGCTTCAAGACTATGAATCAAGACTATATGAAGTAGTATGGAAGGACCTGACCTAGAAAACACTTCCCAGACCTCCCCACTTAAAATAACAGCTGTCAATGATAATTTAGATGCCTAGCATTTGGTATATATTTGAGAATGTGAAAAGGGGGTAGGAAAAGGATGAAAGTAAAGAAGGAGGAAGACAGGAAGGAGGAAGGCGGCAGGGAGAAGAGATGAGACAGGGAGGGGAGGAAGATGGGGATGAAGATGGCTAGCCAAAGCAATCGAAGATTTAAAGTTTCTGAGGACCACTGCATCAAGGCAGGGAAAGCATGGCAGCATCAGTAGGAAGCCCACTGGCCACATTGCATCTACAGCGAGGAAGCAGAGATCAATAAATGTTTACACGCAGACCACTTTTTCCTTTTTATTAAGTCTAGGACTCCAAAACATGGACAAAATCCACCCACAGTTAAAGTGGGATTTCCCACCTCCTGCCCAATCCAGATAACACACAGATGTGCCTAGAGGCTTCTTTTAGGTGTTTCTAGATCCTGTCAGCTCACAATTAGGGCTAATCTTTACAATAGCAAAAGTGAAGAAACATCAGACAATCCCTAATGAAAAGTTACTCACTCTGTGAAATAATTTAATACTTTTACAAAAATGCCACTGGAAATGTCCAGACTAAAGACAAAGGGATGGCCAGGAAATGTTCTCATATTGAAACCAGAGCCATTAGCCACTGTGTTCCTAGGCTAGAAATGATATGGACAGACATGGAGAAATTAATAATAATATCACATCAATATTAAGTTTCTGAATTTTTAAAGTAAATTATTCAAGAAACATACATGTAAGTAAATGTGTGTATAATGCCTCAACTTATGTAGTTTAGAGAAAAGTTCACACATACGTGAGAGAGAGACAGGTTAAGGGTAATAATCAAGGTCAAGGCACACTAGCGTTCCTTGTACACATGCTACGTTTCTGAACATGTGCAATTATTTAAAATCGTACATCTCCTTTCGTTGGTTTGTACTGGATTCCAGATCTGGAATTGGAGTCTTCACTGCAAATGCTTAGCTTCACCGATTGCATGGCAACGCCACCTCCAACCACTCAGTTGCTCAAACTTCGCTCTCCATTTGCTGGATGCACACAACAAACATATGTAAGGCCCAGACTAGTTAGATATTCCACTTTTTTTACTCTGGGTGAAGTGCCATGACATGATCAGAAGACAACTTGCAGAAGAACCGTGTCCATCCCAGGGATCGGACGTGGATCGGTGGTCTTGGTGACATGCACCTCCACCCTCCAAACCATCTGGCTATCTTAGAAGTTTTCAGACCATGTTTTCTTACGCTTCTTCCTTCATCACCACTGTATTCTATGGTGTCATTCCTATTGATCAAATGTCTCAGCTCCTTTCCCTCTTTTTAATTCAGGGAGTTCTTTCATTGGAGGGAAGAGTCTATAACTTACTATTGGAAAACACAAAGGGCAACCCATGAGACACAATGAGTAGCTGAGCTTGTAGGCATCAGGCCACAGATAGATCAAAAGTAATAAAGTTTGCAACATGCTAAGTTCTCACCTCAGAATTCTATACTGTTTCAAGAAATCTATCCCCACATGAAATCTGAGACAGGCATACTTTTTTCCTTACATAGCACCAAGAAACTGAATTTTCATGTGCTGAATAAAGTTCTTCATGTATTCTTCCGAGCTCATTCTCCACCCTTCAGCCTTTCCCTTTCTGCTGGTTGTCTTGGGTTGTCGACATAAATGGATTCGATCAATGGGCTTCCAGTTGGTTTCAATTAATGTATATCATTGTAAAGAGTTGAAAATAAATAAGACTGGGTTGTGGTATTAATTCCTGGAACCTCCCTCTTAGGTTGTAGAGCAAGAGATTCCTCCTCTACTAAGATCATGATGGTGGCAGTTCTTGTGTGGCTTCCTGTGCATCCTCTCGTGATCACTACAAGCCTAAGTTGGGGAAATGCACCTCTACAATTAGCCTTTGAGTGGTACATTATCTCCAGTGTTTCCTTTATACTCTTCCCTGTCATATAAGCTCTTTTTCAACTATCTTCAAATTAAGCATTTGTAATTTGAAAGTCTGCAAATATGACCTTAAGTTTTGCAGAACTACATTAGTAACTAATTGATCAATATTTCCAGAGGTAGAGTCCTGAGGAAGAAAGGATAGCCTAAGGTATGAAGAGATATAGATGGGACCAAGGATATTTTTTTCTCTGCACATGTTTATATATGTGTCCCTTTATATAAGCATTTGCCTGTACATATATAAAAACAGATATATGTATGTATGTGTATATGTGTGTGGAGACCAGAAGTCAATGCTGGGTGTCTTTCTCAATTTTTTTCTACTTTATTTTTTTGAGTCTGGTCTCTCACTAAACCCACAGCTCACCAATTCATCTAGACTAAATGGGCAGCAAATTCTAGGGATCTTTTTCTTTCGCCTTCCTAGTACTTAGGGAATACGGGCACATCCAGTTTGAAAGAAAATGGCCCCCAAAGTGAGTGGCAATATTAGGAGATGTGGCCTTGTTGGGGTAGATGTGGTCTTGTTGGAGAAAACGTGTCATGGGGGAGGGGGTGTTTTGAGGTGTCATTTGCTCCAGTTTCCCCACTCATGACACTGAGTCAAATTCCTGTTGTCTACAAGATGTAGGACTCTTGGTTACTCCTCCAGCACCATGTCTACATGCATGCTGCCATGCTCCCTACTCTGATGATAACGGACTGAACCTCTGAACTGTAAGCTGCCACCTCAATTGAATGTTTCCTTTATAAGACCTGCGGTGGTCATGGTGTCTCTTCACAGCAATAGAATGCCCAGCTAAGACAGCCCTCTCACCTGTCCTCTTATGTGAGTGCTGAGATCTGAACCTGGGTCCTCATATTTATTCAGCAAGCGTTTACTGACGTGACCATTTCCCCAGAACCCTGAGGCTAAGGGTTTTGAAACCACAGCCCTAGATTTCCAGTTTTCAGAATTCAGGAAACTCTCCTTGATGAAGGCCCACCTTCCTTTCCTCTGAGAGAAACAACAATACTGAATAAAAGTCTTCCAAAGACTGACTGGGGAATGCTGCTGCCTCACAGCCACTTGCCTGATGTCAAGGTCTTACTGAACCTCTGACCCCCAACAAAAGGACTGAATAAGCAAAGGTCAGGTCCAAGAGAGAGTTTGAGTTTGCACACTAACATGGAGCGATGACATGCTGGCTGGGCTGAGAGCCGTGTATGGATCCAGGTAAAGCCAAGTTAACAGTCCACTTAAGTTGGCCAGTTCATGAACATAGCAACCAAGTTAACAGTCGTGGATCCAAAGATACTAAGGGGTCAACGATCTCTGATATATCAGTCGAGTCCAGTCAACCATCTGATTTTGTAAATAAAATTGTAGAGGAATACACCAAGGTTTGTTTGAGATTTGGTTTTGAGCTGATCGGTTAAAATGCAGACCATATGGATATAGTCTAAAATATTTATTATTCAGTCCCTTTACCGAAAACACTTGCTTACCCCAATCTATATCACTAAGAACAAAATGCTAAAATACCAGAGCAAAAGGCATGCCAGTAGGAAGTGCAAGGTCAGAGTGAACCCATTGTGTGTAATTTGCTCACCCCCAGTCATAAAGTACGAAAATGCTTCCGTCACCAAGGTACTGATGCAAAGGCCACCAACATGTCGAAAAGTCCATACTGGTCCTCCTCTGTAAGCCAGAGATAATGGTGGAGGGTGCTGCATGAAAATTTGGCTTCCTGATCTCAGTGGCAATAATAATAGAATCCCAGGGGAAGAGAGAGCAGATGTTGGCACTTAACCATCAGCGATAAGGTGTGTTCAATTGAACAGCAAGCTTCTGGGGAAGTGCAACCAGACTATTTTGGCCCAAGGGGACTTGTGCAGATAGTGAATTGATCACCACAGACCTCCTACAAATGAAGCAGATGGGCTGCAAATGAAGGATTTCCTTTGCAGGATTAGCAGAAAGATTCTATTAACATAAATATTCCAGATCTGGGGATGAAAAACACTACTCACAATTGGTGAGGATCTAAGGCTCCTTCATTGTACTGCTGCCAGTTCACAATTCAGGTCCTCCCTCGAGCTTTCGGAGAGACCCAGGTCCTTGAAAGAGAGTCACATTCCCAGCCCTGTGGTCACTTTCCAAGTTTGTGTACTACAGAAAGGAAAAGACAGATCTTAGACCTTCAGAAGTTTGTAAGAGAACAGTGAATACCCACCGGATGCCCACAAGAGGGATTTAGGAAGACGTCAACTCTCCAACAATTGGCCCATGGGTCCAGTGGAGAGAAAGAGACTAGGGTGTTCATTCCACAATTAGCTCTGTGATACAAGCATGCTCTGGTCCCTTTCCTTAACTTGACTGCACAGCTCCAGTCTTCAGACCCGGCTCTGTTTCCAGGGCCAGCTGTCCCCTTCGTCCTTCAGCATGAGCGTGGTAAGCAAACTAGCACGCACGCTTTAACATCCACTATGAGCTAGATCTTCAGCTAGGCGCCTCAGTCAGGCTCGTGTGTATGTGTGACCGCTGCCCAGTGTCCAGCCGTAGCTTCATCTCTGCTCCTTGTGCAGCTCATCCTTCAGAAGGTTGCTCCATGCTGGAGTGCCCTGTATTTAAGGCTGCGGTAATATGGACGACTGCCTTTCCCAGCAGGGCTCCCTCCCTCCCTACCTTATTTGGATAGTGTCACTAGGCCTGATGCCTGACCTTAGTTAGAGGTTGACTGAAGCTTGATTTTTTTTTTTCTTTTTGGTTTTTCGAGACAGGGTTTCTCTGTAGCTTTGGAGCCTGTCCTGGAACTAGCTCTTGTAGACCAGGCTGGCCTTGAACTCACAGAGATCCGCCTGCCTCTGCCTCACGAGTGCTGGGATTAAAGGCACGCACCACCACCGCCTGGCTTGTAGAGCGATTTCTAATTGGTTTTAATAATTAAAAAAAAAACCAATCAGATATCGGGGTAAATGCTGAAAAATCAGAGGGACAAAGGAGCAAACCACAGCCACCTCTTTACCTCGCCAACTTCTCTGTCGAAAAGTGGTCAAGCTCCTGTCTCTGCCCTAGCTTATTACTTTCTGTCTCTGCCCAACCACGTCATTTCCTGTATCCTCCTCCCAGGTGCTGGGATTAAAAGTCGGTGCCCCCACTGCCTGGCCTCTATGGTTGACTAGATCTGTGCTCAGATCTCCGGACAAGCTTTCTTTGTCCCAGCACAAACAAAACATCACCATAGATGGCCTTGTACCAGAGCTCCCTGCAAACACTGTGGTCTCAGCACTCAAGGCCCGCCCCTTTTCCACACCTTGGTATTTGAATGGGTGTGTTAGTAACGTTCACCTGTCCTCAATCAGGTCCGCATATGTAAATTAGGTGCATTCCCTCCGTTGTTCCCTAGCCTCTCTTTCTGCCAGACCTGAACCACATAAATCGGCCTTGGGCCTTCAATAAACTGAGCTGGCTTACTGAAGCTGACTCTAGGAGGGTCTTTTCTGGCAGACTTACCAGCCATTTGGGATCCACCTTCTGCCCTGCCCATGCTGGGCCTCTTCCCCTCCTGACCATGCCACGATGAGACTGGGCTTGAGCCTGGCAACTCCAGACACACATCTGTTGGCTGAGAGATACACAAGGAAGAAAACCCCAAGAGTATGTACATCCCAGGCTTCTGCTTGTGTCCCTATAGTTAGCGAGGCTATCACTAAAGCAATCACAGGGTCAATCCCGTGTCAAGACAGAGGGGGCAGAGTGGCAGGTCAGTCGTGAATAAAGAGCTCTGAAAAGCCACATAGCAAAGAAAATTGGGGTACAAAAGTAAAAATTTGAAGACAGAAAACCAGTACATTCATCAGCTAAAGTTGAGCTTCCCTTCCTTCACATATGGAACTCTGTCTATTCACTTAGAAGTCAAAGGGGATTTCACTTGAGTTTACCCACTAACAAATCAAAGCTGGGAACTAAACCAGGCAGGCCAGCTTAGAGCACCCACAGAGAGCCGTCATCTTGCCTTAGTTACACACACAGCCAAGGAGCAATGAAGAAGCTCTACCATTGGTCAAGTGTAGTCAGAGAGAGTGGAAAATAAAGCACAAGATGGTGCGGGGTCCTCATTTAAAGGCAGAGCCTCAGGTAAGAGCAGCCTACGAAATGAAAGAGAAATATGAAGATTCAGAGATGAGAATTGGAAACATTAAATATGAACGACATGCCGAAGCCTGGAATTTAAATGTATTGCCTCTAGCTACATCCGGCTCTTGTTCATTTAAAGGAACCATTTAGATAATGGGGGAATGAGACCATGTAGAAATGTTTATGGTTTGAACTTGAAATGTCCATCGGAGATGCATGCATTCAAGCCTGTGGCCCTGAATGATGATGTCATTTAAAAGATTCTGGAAACCTGGGCAGGTGGTGCCTTCCTGGAGGAAGTGGCCGGCAGGTGGGACCTGGCTAGAGGAAATGAGTCGCTGGGAGAGGGCCCTTAGGTGGTAGCTTGCCCTGGCCAGTTCCTGTCTCTATCCCCAGTAAGGTGATCCCTCTCGTCCCCCACAGTCCCCTAACACTAGATGTTCCGCCCAAGCGTGTGGGCTCCAGCATGAACCCTGAGACTATGAACCAGTATAGGCCTTCCTCTTTTGAGCTATCCTTTCAAGGTTTCTGGCACCAGCGATAAATAGGAAGCCAGTACCTGCTGCACAGCCATGGAGACATTCTCGGTTACTATGACAGTGTGGCTGGCTCCCTTCATGCCATCCCTGCCCCATTTCCCTTCTCCACACCGGGTGTTGTCACGTAGACCTCTCCTCCCTTCACGTCCTTGCTGACTTCCTCTTTCTCGTCTCTTAGCCTTAAAGCTACGTCTAAAGTGAAATAATGGATGTGCCCTAGTATTTATGTATTTCAGGAGTTATCCTAGTGGGTTGCTAAACACCTCAGAATTCCCCCCCACCCAGCTGTTTTTCTCTCTCTCTCTCTTTCATCTTCTCATTGGATTGGAGGATTAGTCTGATATTTCTTAATTACTAAATACTAAGAATCTCAGAGGTCAAGCTGAACCGGGGAAGACACAGCTTATAACATAGGTCACTGCCTTCAACCCACAGAGCGTTCTTATTTAAACGTTATTTTGCCTTTCATTTAGGTAAATTGAGGGAAGCGGTATATGGCTATCTTTAAGTCAAAGTGAAACATGGAAGACCGTGCTTTCCCCCAACTCTTTTAGGTCAAGAGTGGTAGTAAGTAGAATAGAGACGAGGGCGTGGCAGGCTATTCCCTACACTCCACATTGCAAAATTACACATTGTGGTGGAGTAGAGAGCACTTACACGAATGTCTCTAAATTTCCTTCCATCATCAGAAAAACCTACGCCTGCAAACAAGAACAGGCTACAATTTTCCTCGAGTCCTTGTTAATGTTTGAGTTTTTAACAGAATACCAGGCATGAGCCACAATGAACCGTCAGCTCTAACAATATAAGAAGATTTAAAATCCTCTAGCATGCCGAAGTGATGGATAAGCCTTCATACGACGTCTCCTCCGTTAAGGCATTCTACACTCTGTGTAATGGAGCATATATTGCATTCTCTAGTCAATGAAACACGTAAGCCGAGCATCCTCAGACAGGGAAATTGTAAAAATATTGCAGCCATGGAAATTTTCTGGCTACGAACAACCTCCTTTGTTAACAAAATAGATACAGCACATTCAAACCGGGACTAAAAGAAGCTGCTGCATGTAAGGAGAGCATCTGAGTGTCACAGCCACCTCCATTCTCCTCCCCCAATTCCCATGCCACCGCCATCCTGACCTGGGGTACAAAAGCTCGTTCCCCATTTCCTGCTCTGGTCCAAGCCCGATTACGCAAACCACAGCTGAAATTACACTGAAACAGGTAAATGAAATTTCTGAATTGAGGCTCATTAACAGAAGGTGCTCAGAAAGAGCACAAACTAGGTATCTGGTTAATGGCTGCAATAGTTTGAAAATAGCACCATGTATTTTTAAATCCCGGTCATTCTCTCAGGCATTGAATTCAAAGCTTTCATTTCTTCGGGTGGGGGGAAACTATAATGTTTTTCTATTGGCTATACCTTCATGGCTACACCTGAATCCACTGATACTTTAGCTACCGTCTACTCCCCGTGGCCCGCAGTCAGCACCCTGCTGCTCAGCCTGTGGCCCGGCAGGACTTCTGGTCCTGGTGTCCTGCTGGCTCCAGCGCTGCTGCTGCCACCAAAGTGGTTTTTAATTAACTCTCTGTTGTTCTGTTCACCAATGAAGACTCAGGAGTCAGATGTTGGGGTGAAAACTTGCTAGCTCAGAGAAGTCCAGAAGCAATCAGCTGACCTTCCTTTTTGGCTGGACACCCAGCAAGAGAGCGTCTCTCCAGCTGTCCCAAACTAAAAAGACCAGGAAACTCCAAGTTCCTCCCTACTCCTTCCTGTGCATCTCTCAATTTGTCTTCCTGGCTCCTCCGTAGATTCTGTAGATAGTTCCCGTCAGCTAGTTGCTGGCTCTGCCCCCAATCCAAAGCTGATTTTATTAATACAGTTTCTGGTGTCACAGTGGGATCAAATATCCCGCAACACTATAATAGCTAGAAAATAGGGAAAGCCTAGCCCCCTTCAGAAGTTCCTTCCTCTAGCCACGCCCACGCCATACCCATACCCCACACTTTCCAAAACTCCCTTTCAAACACAGAGAAACAGTTTGCGAGACTTGTTTTTTGTTTTTGTTTTGTTTTGTTTTGTTTTTAAATATGAAATCAAGATACCCATGAAGAAAAATGTTCCACCCAGTGACTAAGCCTTCTGTAAGGAGAAGAGAGGAGGGAAGTCTGCAGGGAACACACTGGAAAGACCTTGACACTGGAGTTGGGCCCATTTTTTAAAGAAAATGATGTGGGGTGTTGAGGTGGGGGTGTTGGGGTAGGGGTGGGGGATAGCTAAAGTATGAGTTCTGTCCTCTCAGCAGGAAGCCTCTTGATTTGTGCTGCTGTAGAAAGCCTTCTGAGAAACCTTGCTTCACTCACAGTACAGGTTATAACTAGTTCCTTAGCAAAACTGCAGTTCCGGATGAAGGAAGCAACTGGCCAGCCCTCGGTTCCACACTCCTGAGTCACAGGAACCAATGACGAGGATGCTCACCAGCAAACAGCTAGAGGACCCCGCTTTGAAGACTGAAGTAAATGCTCTATATAACGTACTCAGAGGCTAAAAACTGTGCCTACACACGATGGATGGAATCAGCAACAGTCATAAGGGCCTCGGCACGCTAGATAAGACCAGCAACGTCCGGAGAATGAATGAGGGGGCTCAGTGAGCGAGCATGGATCCCTGATCTTGATCACACAGAGGAAGACTCACCATAACAGGGGCATTCTGCTTTACTGCCATCCTAAGGGTACCTAAGCTTCCCCTCTTGAGAAGCAGGGAGGTAAAAACTTTTGACAGAATGGAAGCAACTTTTGGAAGGGCATGAGCTTTGAATCAGGAGTTATTTTATCCCTGGAAAGCTGCAGTAGACATAAAGATGTGAAGGGACTCTGACGTGTCAAGGGCAAGGTGGTTATAGCTGTCAATTGTTAACAGCAAGGGAAGCTGGGAAGACACTGAGTCCAGAGTGAAGCACAAATCTCCACTGTGTGTAAACCCTTGTTTGTAATTGTTAAATTTAAATCCTGACTTTTAAGAGTGTGACTTCTTATAAGTCTTGCATGTGTTCTACAGAAAATGTAGTGGGTACACACACACACACACACACAAGGTAAGAGGTTAGTTCATGCCATTGCCACCCAGGACAGCCCCCTGAACACTGTCCCATATTCTTGAACACAGGCAGTAGCTAGAATCTTGAGTTTGGGGAGGTGGACAGGGTGGAGTCCAACCTTAAGTACATAATCTCACACAGTGTGACCCTAGACTGTGTCACCGTACCTGACTTAGTCTGCACACTGAAGCAGTTATGACCTCGCACCAAAGGCCTGGAAGAACCTGGGCAGGGGCAGCAGCAGCAGCAGAACATCAGACTCAGGGAGATGCACTCCCCAGCAAACAGCAAGGCAAGCAGGCAAACGAAACTGCTTTGTCTCCTGTTCAGAACAGGGCCATACCCAGGGATGTGCCACCAGCTCCGAGGAAAGGCTTCCTCACAGGTAGCCCTCACCTCTTAGCTGACGTCATACCCCATCAAGGTGGTGGGCAAGATTAACCAGCGCCCAGAGAATGATGTCAGCGGAGCGTGAGCTGCACAGAAAGCTGACGATACCCACTGTGTTTCTCACCAACACGGCTGAAATGCTGCTGAGGTTTATTTGTCTGTAGCCTCACTCTAAGGCCTCCAGTAATATGATGATCTCTGGGAGGTGATCTGTTCTTAGCATGACAATCCATCAAGCACAGAGTTGCACCCAGGGACTGTCATGGCTCCCCACACTCTGCACCTCATGGCTCGTGTGTGGTCTCACTGTGCATGTCTTGGGCTCTGCCATCGCAGTGGGCTTGCCCTTACTCAGTACTTCCATTGTGTGTCGTAAACTGTCTTAAAAGCTCTACATACACCAACTCATAGAATCCCACCAGTCTTAGCAGGTGAAAGCTGTTGTTAGTGTGGCACAAAGATCACATTGGGGGAAGAAGAGACCAATCATTCCCTGAGGCCATCAGCTATACATGGCTATTTGAATCCCAATCGCTCAGTGACTCTGCTTACAAATGTTTCCTCTCTCCAGTCTCTGGCATCCCAGAAGTCCATCCTCTGGAATGTTCCCTGCCTTGTCTAGAGCAAGCAGCTCTGTGGACTTTTTTTCCTTGTTTGTTTTATTCCTTTTGTCTTCCCCACAGCTCGGGTTAGTGTACCACAGTCAATGAACATCACACTCCCATGAAGAAATCCACCAATCACCCTTCCTGGAATATTATTGTGTCTGAGTCTGGACAATGTAGGCCTGTGCGCTGGGACTCCTCCGGTTACAGCTGAATTCACAGCTGCCTCCCAACAGCTGAGCCAGCTAAACAACCCTAAATTCCTTTCCCTGCAGACTTGACTCAATGAAGCCTTCAGATATGTCAGCCGAATCCGGAAACATTCGGCAGAGCTGGGCCTGTGGATGCTCCAGTGCCTCACAGACTGGCCTCGGGCTCCTCTCTTCGGTAGACCTCGGCAGGGTTGGAGAGCAGCACAGATGGCCCTGCTGCGGACATCACGTCTGTTCACAAGGCTGTGGCTGTGAGCGTGTGGACCCCTGGAGCCAAAACACACTTGCCTGGCTGACTCCAAGAAGCCAGAGGTGTGCTGCTTTTGCAAATCGCCCGTGCTTGGTGTCTCCATCTTGTTATAATTTATAAAGGTGCCAAAGACTGAGACAATGAACATCTCAGGATACGCCACGTTGCGGCTTTAGCACATGATGCTACTGAGTCAGGATGGTTGATTAGTGTCCAAGACTCATCTGCGTCATACTCATCTATAACCATGTATTAATTAATTAATAATGATTATAATAATGTTACACTGGCGGGGAACAAATCTGTACAGTTTGAACTAAGTACCGTGTGTGGAGATGAGGGTTTGCCTACATTACCAAAGGAGCTTTCCAGAAGTTCGGTTTCAAGGCATTAGGTATTGGTGTAGGGCCTGGCGAGGCTCTGAGAGGACTCTGGGTGTCCTGGGCAGGACTGTGTCGGGAGCTGGGTACCCAGAGTGGCAGGGCTGTGGTGGTATAATCACCAAAACGCAGACTTACTGGGACGGGATGGTGCGGGGAAGCTCTGTCCGCCTGGGAGAATGGATGGATCCACCTTGTCTCTTAGAAGTGAGTAAGCTCTTGGGAGGCAGGGACAAATAGGTTTTTATAAAAGACCGAGCCTGGCTCCTCCCCAGTCTTTTGCTTCCTTGCTCACATGTTTTCCTTCTGTGCACACCCGATTCCCTTTCTGTTTCTGTTCTCCTAGACCACAGCTAAATGGCAATGCTGCCCCTGTTTAGACTTCTCACCTCAGAACTGTGAGCCAATAAGCTACCTTTCTTTATGTATTACCCAGCATCGAGGATTCTGTAACTTTAGCAAAGAGTGCAATAAGGTATGCATTCTCAAAACATCTGTCGATTGAAAACAGAGGATCTGAGCATGGTAATATACCTGTAATACTAGTACTTAGGAAACTAAGGCAGGGACCTGAATTCTTGGCTGGCTTGGGCTACATAGACCGCCTCTAAGGACATCAAAGGAAAGGAAAATAAGAAGTGGATATACAGTCAGGGTTCTCTAGAGGAGCAGAATCAATAAGGTCAACAGAGAAGCATGCGGTGCCTCAGCAGCCCGAGTAGGCTCACGGTGGTGGCGATCTCCCACTGGGGAGGCCGACAAGCTGGTAGTTTCTGTCCTTAAGGCTTGGGTGCTTCAGCATTCCCAAGAGCCACTGGTCCACAACAGAGGCCTGGAAATGCTGGTTCTGGTATCAGTAAAGGAATTGGCAGAGTAAAGAGGGTAAAGCAACTGGGTTAAGAGCAAGAGTTGGGGGGGCAAAGGGCATCTTCCTTCTGCCATGCCCTTTTGATCTGGACTGCTACCAGAAGGTGAGGCCCTCACTGAGGGAGGCTTTCCACATCGGTTAAGGAATCAGAGCAATTCCTTGGCTGAGGATAAAACTAATCTGTGACCCATAAAACTACCCATCATAGGAGCGGGATGTCTCCTTGAACTGTGGGATTAGGTCAAGTTATCAAACGTGAAGGTCAGGTTTGGCAATAGGAAAAGTTTATACAACTAATCCGAAGTCTAGCGCATGAGGAGTTTGATGTGCTCCTGGCGCCTCTCACCCATGCCGCCTCTCGCAGCTTCACTGCAGACTTGGTTCCGACCTCACAGGCACACATGCTACTGTGCTTCCATATCGTTGTGCCCTGCAACCTGGTGAATGCTGCTTGAATCACCATAGCTCAGAGCTGAGACCGGGCGTGCTATGAATTGCCACATTCTGCTCCTATAGAAACAAAGTTTTAATGTTCAGAAAATATTTTTCAATATTTTCATACTATCATTCCTCAGCCTGTATCAACTTAGTATATCTTTAGAATGTATTTTTAGAACGTCTGACTTTTAAAATTCCTGTTTGAGTTGCTGACTCTAGTTTCATTTTTTTTTTTAAATCATTAAATAAATATTGGCTTACAATCAGGAGAGAATTTCCAAATGTTTTGGAATCCGTTTCTGTGATTTAGCACCACATATTTATGTAAAGTGACATTCTCGGCACTGAATAACAAAATCAAAGTATCGGTCCTGCTCTCCATTCTGCAGGATCAAATATTCAGCCAAGATTTAATTCTTTATGTAAAAATAAAGAAGCGCATGCATCTCATTCGCATGCAAATGTGCTTTCAGCTCTAATAAGTGGTAGAAATGATATTTTAATGCCTTTATAGTAACAATAAATGTTTGATTTATAAGTTTGTATATTTTATACAGCTATATACTCAGGGTCAAGTATCAAATTCAGGTTCGAAGGATAGAAAGTACTATTAGGAAACTGCTCTAAAGACCCATTTTGTTTTCCATTGCTAACTACACTTCATATAGCCACCAAGAACACAGTTGATTTCCTCATAAATAAAGTTTACACCTATGTATATAACTAAATGTTTATAGACAAAACTGAATAAAAAAACTAATATGTATAAATTCACTTCATGCTCTAGTTTTTTGAGGCAAGGTAATTTCAAGAAATAATTCTATGAAATATAAGCACTAAAATGTTAATTAATATTTCTATATTCTTTTAAGTGGCTTTTAATCTTTTCTTCGGTATTATATTTATTAGCAATAAAGTTTAAGTATGCAAATTAAATATCTAGCATATAATTATGATTTAAATATCTACAAAATGTTTATTATCATATTCTAAATTCAACTGAAAATCAAAATACTTTGAATAGTTAAACATGATTCTAAGACATTATTTTTCACTAATATTTAGACCTTGTAACGATAAAGAAGCAAAAGAGCATACGTATATCCTGAGTTTTCTTCCTTTTTCTTCATGAGTGTGTAGTCCATGCTGGCCTTAAATGTGTAATCCTCTTGCCTCCAACCTCTAAAATGCTGGGATCATAGGCATGTATCACTAAGCATTTACACTTCCTTTTTCAATAAATCTCAGACCAGGAAAAACATATAAGAGAAGAAAGAAGTACAATTTGAAAAGATCCAGGTGGTGACTGAAGCAGGGAAGACCACCAAGCAGACAGCGCAGACAATAACAGGAATGCTGGAAAGGACAAAGGCCAGGAAGACTAACATGTGCAGGTCAGAAGACAGGAAAGAACAGGAAGTCCAGGACACGGGCTAGTAACAGCTGGGAAGGGCTCAGAACCAAGTGGTGGTGTTTCTTTATCCATGCCCAAAACAAACCCGTAAACCAGTGGAACAGCTCGGCGGTGGAAGTGGCCGAGAAGATGGCGGGAAACGGCCTATAACTGGAGAAGATGGGATGAGTGTGTTGCTTCCTCTCCTCAGGGCAAAGCACCTGACATAGCAAATTGAGGAGGAAGGAGCAGGCTCACAGACTATACGAAGAATTTTAGCATGGAGGTACGGGTGTTGAATTTCCCTTGCCCACAGTAGTACGACTAACACAATGAGGGATGACTAGTCAGGGATGCGACAACCCTGTATGTGGCAGAAGGTCAGCATGCCACAGAGATAAGGAGTTATTTTAACACCAGCACTAAAACTTATGTCGACCATGTCAGTGAAGGAAACAGATGCTGTCATATTAGGATCAACATGGAAAGAAAGCAAACAGTGAGTGAGGGCACCATGCTTCACGAGGCTTCCTGTATCCTAGGCTGGTTAGCTTACTCATTTCCTCTCTTGGGCAAGAGGCCACCATCCACAGGAAGAGATGGTAAAACACATACTTAGTAAGACCACTGAAGGAATAAAGGAGACACCACTATGTATGAAGTCATGAGAGAATCATGCTTCAAACAAAAACAGGCATACAAACCAATGGAATGAAACAAAGGACCCAGAATTACACTCACACAGCTACGTTCATAGACACACGCTCAAGAAAAGACAGCCACTTCAACGGTTCTGGGGGAAATGGATAATCCACATGTAAAATGAAATTAGATCCACATCCATCTCTGCACAAAAGTCCAGTTCAAAGTGGATCAAAGGCCTCAGTATCAGACCTGAAACTGCTAAGGGAAAATGCTCCAGGGTCCAGGCACTGAGTCTCTCAAGAGCTCAGGAGCAATTCCAAGGACTTGCAAATGGAATTCAATGTAATTTTTTTAAAACTTCTCCATGGCAAAGGAAAGTATCATTAGGGTGACCAATGTGCCCTCCAGTCCATGGGTTACCTCCACAGTAAAATCTCTGAAATTCCTTGCAAAGATGGTTATCCTTTTCTGTTCACTTTTACCAAGAATACAGAAGTCCACTCTTGATCTAAGGTGCTTGGGCACTCAGACTCCCAAAGAAGCAAAGCAACCAATGTATTATGAGTGCGGTTTCTCCTAAGCATCTGAGCAGGCACTTGTCTCTCAGTCCTACAAGCAGGAAGGACATTTACTTGCTGTGAGAATGCTCTTTGCTGTTCCTATTTTTAGGGACCAGGATAAAAAGGATGACATCCCTCCATGCTACCTCATGCAGGTGGTGAGGCAGCTAGTACTTCCTCAGCCACACAGAACTCATGCTGGTTTTACTGTGCCTGCCCAGGGAGGCATCTTCACTCGGTTCAGAAGATCGCTGGGATTTATCTTGTTGGTCCCTGTAGAAAGCTTCAAATCCTCTGGGAAAGTAGCTACCGCCCTACAGCCAACACAAAACGGCCAACATGCTTATATAATGTGTAGCCAAGAAGAATCTTGGAGCTCTTGTCTTGACCTCCCCGACTCCAGCTTAGGATGGATGCCGAGGCTCTGTCCTGAAAAGCACTGAGCTACAGTCACGGCTGAAGTCTTGCTGGTGTGGAGTGAAGCTTCTCATTCCCATCATCTCTGCGCCTCCAGCATATGAGTAAGGAGACTCTGACATTTTGTCACATTATCCTGCCCAAGAATATCCTGCTCAGGAAAGCCCCAGCCAGGAACCACGTGAAAGCATACTGGAGAAAGCCTTTTTCCAAGATAAGAAGAAATAAGAACCACAAAGCAAAATCCACTTCATAAATGCCATCTGAGAATTAAAAAAAAAAGGAAAAAGCAACTTCAGCATTGATATTATTTTAGGTTAAAGAATATTTCACTCATTTCTTCATCCCATACACACTAATGCCCTATGTTCTGGGCACTGAGCCAGGTACTGGGGCTCTAGCCACGGGCACATAGCAGGTATCCCCCTTGACATGGTTAGAATCTGTCTGGGGCCAAGAAGGGAAGACGCTAATGAAGTTACCAGGCACATAAGCATGGAACCCTATGGTCAGGGGTGCTGTGAATGGAAGGGGAAAACTTTTCTGAGGGCAGGGGACGACCACTCCAGACCTCCTCTGGGCACGGGAAGGAAGGTCCCCTAAGACAATGATGGCAGCATAGAAAATATATGCAGAGCGAGAAGAAGAACAAACGGAAGGAAAGTATGGACATGGAAGCCACCTATTTCTTGAAAGAAATCGTCTTGAAATCAAGGTCTCTGTGGTGGTTTGATGCTGCCTGTCTGGCGCTATAGGTATTATGACCGCATGTGTGTCTAGAAGTGCATTTGGACACAGGCTATGAGAAGAGCCAGCTTGCCTTCAAAATTACCAATAAGAATGCTTTCAGTGGTTCTCAGAAGAAGTAGGAACTAGCGGGTCTTCTTGGATGAGAACACTTTAAGTCAGTGTGAAGAGTGGGAAGTCCAGAGACTCCGCTTTCCGCATCTCAGGAGCTAGCCTTGGCTCTTCATGAACGAAGTGGCCTTGAGCATGCCACTGAGTCTTTCAGAATCTCATTCCTCGCATACGCAAGCTGAACATATTATAATGGATTCTCTTGAATGTTCTTTCAATTTCCAAAGTTCTGTATTTATTTAATTATTCTCAGTGGTACCTCGAGACCTCAAACTAAAATGAAACAGGTAAACAGCCGTCCATACACTTCTGTTTCGTGCAGCAAAATTTATTCAACTCCTTCTTGGGGTTGAAATAGTTTGTTCCTCCAATTGGCCGCTTTTGAAATGTAGAATAAAACTCTTAAGTCAGTAAGGTCTTTCCAAAAATATCCATTTTGGGAAACTCATTTTGAAAGCCTGTCAGAAATGGCGCTGATGGAGATGCAGCTGGAAAGGAAGTAGGAACATCTTGTCCAGTCACAATTCACTGAAGCACTCACCAGACCACAGAATACAGCAGAAGAGAAGCAGCTCAGGCTTGGAACACTAGTTTCTTAATTAAACTCTCTCCTCAATTTACTTGAAATAAGCAGTTTATTAAAAGAAAAAGAGAGAGAATTAAAAATGAAATTCAAAGCAAGCATCAGGAAACACTCCTACTTAGCCTAACTCCTTGTTTCCTGGCCTACAGTACAGGTCACGCCGAATAATCAAGATGCCATTAAAAATAGAACACAGAATTGTCACTGGTGGTTTATGGAGTCTGAAGATTTTCATGCACCAGGCTTTTTTGTTATTTAAACTTTGTTACTGTCATCATTTTTCTAGATGTTGAGCTTAACCTTTGAATACCACCAGAGCAGGCTAGCAAATGGTCCCTGGGCCCCGTGATCCATGGGCCATATCAGTCCCCCAGTGAAGCTTGCATGAAAGAGGCCCCATTATTTGTCTACATGTTTCAAGCCAGACATAAACTGCCCGATTTATAAACCACCATCAATGAATTCAACAGCATGACTCCCAATAGCGCAAAGGAAGGTGATTTAAAGGCTAGGCGACACTAGATAAAGTAGAGGATTAGAGTAATCATCAGATCCAAGGACTGTGTTTTACTTCAAGCCAAGGTCTTACAAGTTAGTGCTCTCTCTAGCTATCTGAAAATAACAATAAACTGAACCTTATTGTTAGGAATATTTCCTAAGTGAGCTCTCTGACGATGCGAAAATTCCCAATCAAGCCAAATCAAAACAAGCCAAATTAAGAAATATCCAGGTTTAATGGGAGATCTGCGCTCTAGGGTGGCCCCAGGGGGAAACGGGAAGCCGCAGAAAAGCAACCCCCGGGAGGAAGAAAGGGGAGGAAGAAAGGGGGACCATGTGTTTTTCTTTTGGGGAGGGGGATCACTTAAGTACCCTGGGGAGTGGTCCTGCTGGGATTTGAAGTCCAGACCAGGCCTGAGGGCTGGGATAGATGCAAGGGACTGGGGCCTAGGCTCCCAACCTAACACTTATGAAGAGCTTGTAAATGACTGGGGAAGTGAGCCAGTGGGTAAGGCCTTTGCTGTGCAAGTGTGAGAATCTGACCTTGAATCTCAAGATCTAATAGGATTTGTAATCCCAAGACTCCTACAGGAGGCGGGCAGGAGGGTCCCCAGAAGCCCATGGCTCAGCCAGCCTGGTGTACGCAGTGCTGAACAACGAAGACACTGCCTCAAATGAATAAGATGGGAGGCAAGGCTGAGGACACAAGGTTGTCTTCTGACCTCCGTATGCATGAACACACACACACAGACACCCACACCTCTGACAAATACACATATGCACGTCCTATATATATACAAAGATTTTAATTTTTTTTACTAAAAAGTTTTTTTTTTTTTAAAAAAATTGCTAGGTTTGGTACAACTGATTTAGAACTCCCAGTGTGAAAAGCTTTGGCTAAACATCACAGTTACTCACAGCTGATGCCTGAGGAAGGTAGAGAGCCTGCAGCGCCTCTACAACTTGAAACTCTTCCTTAGATTCAGCTGAAGTCTTGATTAATCTCAGTTTCAAAATTGAGTCTAGTGCTGCCTCCACAGAGGAACTGGAATTGTAACTTCACAGCAGGGTGCAGCCCACTATTTTGCATATCAGTGTGACTGAACTCCTGGAGAAGAGCAATGTGGGTGGGCATCGCCCAACCTGCTGAGGACCCCATGGAACAAATGATGGAGGAAGGTGAATTTTCTCTTCTCTCTATCCTCCTGCCCGCAACATTCCGTCTTGTGTCTTCTGCCTTCAGGCTTGGACTGAACCCCCAGCTGCTGTGCTTTGGGATGACACACCGTGGAACATCCCCAGCCTCCATGATCAAGTGGCTTCTATCCTCAAAATAAACCTCTTCTGTAGAGCTCTATGTGTTCTGTCCATCCCACCCCTTTGGGAGAACCTCAAATACCCCGGTATCTTCATAACAACTTTGTTTGCAAATGTGTTAACAATCCTAAAATGGGGCAGACAGGCACGACACCTTAGAAAAGTTCGTGGCTTCACATACTCCATCTTTGCTTGAGCCCCTCTAAGTCAAGAGCCTACGTTACTTCCACTTGCCATGATCACAATGATTTTGCTTCCTCTACAGAGGAGAACTTGGTCTAAGAAACTGTCTTTCCACTTTTGCACATATACAAATACAATCATGAAAAGAAGTGGAGGCCTGGATTCCTGATACCGATGCACCGGGAAGAGGTCAGTATTTTTGTGTTGTGACACCTTTTCCCCAGCAATAGGACAGGAGGGGAAAGAGGGCTGTGATAGTCAAAATCTGTTGGATATGACCGCACGCACAAAACAGTTAAGTAGCTAAACTTTTAGTGCTGACTGATAAAACCATTAAAAACACGGCTGAATACAAAGTGACATCACACATTTTGAACACACAAAAAAAAAAACAGTATTTGTGAATTTCCTGAAGAAAATTACTGTGACAGAACACACAACAAAAGCGTCTTAAGAAGAAAGGGATTATTTTGTCTCCTGGACCATTGTGGCCATCGCGGCAAGGATTATTTTGGCTCCTGGTTTAAGGGTACAGTCCATAGTGATCATCGTTCAGAAGTGAGACTATGAGGCAGTTGGTCACGTAGCACCAGCAGTCAGGAAGGGGAGATCAGTGAATGCCGATGTTCCCTTTCTCCTTTGTATTCAGCCTGTGGGATGGTACCATGCATGTTTGGAATGAATCTCTGCTCAGCTAAACTTTTCCAAAACATCCTACGGACACGCCAAGAGGTGCATTACCATGGTGATTCTAAGTCAATGTTTTGGGTCTTTCTAATAATCTGGAGAACTTGTTTTCGTTGTCTTTCAGCAAATATGCACTGAGAGTTTCGTATGTTCCAGCATTGGTTCTGGTCTTCCAACAATAAGCCAGAACACGCAAGACCAAATCCCAGTTCACCCTCCCGTCTTCCTTTTGGCAAGGAATACGAAGGAAACAACTTATAATGGAATAAATATGTATACAATAAAATATCTGGCTAAGATGAGGCTGTGAGAAAAATAAATCAGGATACGCAGCTAGAGAGTGCCTGGAAGATTTTATGAAACACAGCCTCTGGTGCATCGCCATTAGCCGGCATTCATTAGAATGGTTTATAGACATGTATCATCTTCATTCGGATATAACTTTAACGATGCTGGCAACGCTATACTTTCCATATTTATGGATCTAGCTTTAAAAAGGAAAACTAGTGCCTACAGACTGCTCCAAACAGGGATTTGTGAGGGCAGGACCTGTCACTGCGGCTGGTTTCCCTAGCCTCACGAGCCGCTCGATACTTCGAAACAAAATGAGCCACCCCTTCACTGCTCCTAGTGCCCCATCTGCCCCCCACCCCCACCCCGGGAGGGCTCCCCATTCATCACCTGCTGACAGCAACCCCTCAGCAGAACTGATATCCACATTTTCGCGTGGGCTTCCCTGTGGATGCTCGGGTGAGGCTTCTCCCATGGCTTGCCGAGGAGCAGCCACTGGGGTCCTGCAGTCTTTCGTGCTCTGCCAGGATGCAGCCGTGCAGAGATGTAGGTCCAGCTTCAGCTCAGACGTCATCAGCTGCTTGCCTGAGCAGCCGGACAGAGCTAGAGTGCACTCTGTTGCTGTGTGTTTACGTGGTGATTGTCACTCGTGGCGTGGCTGCCTGCTGGTCAAACAAGGTGTCGAAATGAAAGAAACCTGGGCAAACTTACAAATCTGCCACCTCGCAAACCATTTTTGAAAAGAGAAGCAGGGAAAGGTGTATCATGAAAAGGCGTTAGAAATGACTAGGTGAGAATAACGCAGAATTAACACACTTAAAATGTCTCGAATACCATCATGGTGGGTGACACTGTCCCTCGTGACAAGGTTGACACTGTACTTTCCCTTCCCACCATTTTAACCAAGCCAACAAGAATGGTCTCTTCCTGTAAGGTGTGTGAATCAGACCTTCATGCTTACAGTTCGTTTCTTCTTTAGAAAGTGCACTCTCTCTCCCTCTTCTCTCTTTCCTCTTTCTCCCTCTTCCTTTCTCTCTCTCTCTCTCTCTCTCTCTCTCTCTCTCTCTCTCTCTCTCTTTCTCTGTGTATGTGTGTTCCTCTCTCTCATGACCTTATCACTGTATGTTTCCTCAGTTTCCATTAAAAACGCTGAAAGTAACATATAGATAAATGTATTGTTTGGAGCATTCCATTTTACTACTGAAACAGACAGCGATGGTCAGTGCTGATTGTCACTCGACAGCTCTAGAATCACCTAGTAGACAAGTCGCAGGCAAGCTTTATTTATTAAAATACTGTAACATGAGGGGGCCCGGCCTGCTTGTTTGGGTTTCTGTCCTGCCTGTACCCCCAGCTGTTTAGTCGTAAAGAAAAATCACACAAAGATCTCTGTAAGTTATAAAGCTGATTGGCCAATTAGCTCTAGCCTCTCACTGGCTAACTCTCACATCTTGATTAACCCATTTTTCTGATCTATGTTAGCCATGTGGTTCAGTACCTTTTTTCAGTGGGGCAGCTCACATCCTGCTGCTTTTGTGGTCTGGGCAGGAGTGGGAGGAATCAACTTCCTCCTTCCCAGAATTCTCCTGTTCTCATTACATCATTTTTACTTCCTGTCTGGTTTTCCCGCCTATATTTCCTGCCTGGCCAATCAGCGTTTATTTATAACATGATTGACAGAATACAAACAATTCTCCTGCACCAAAATACAACTAAAATATCACTACATTTCCCCTTTTTGTCTAAAATAAAAAGAAGGTTATAACTAATATAAGAAAAACTATGTACAATAAGTACAACAACTATATATAATATACCTGTGAAGGGTTATCTGGCTTATGGCTAACCCCTGAGACTATCTGAGAAAGATCATCTTGTTTAGGTAGCTGACCCCTGGGCGGGGATCCCAAAGTGTGTAGGATGGAGAGTCAGTCGTCTGAGCTCTAGCATGCATCAATGCCCCTGCTTCTTCACAGCAGATGCAATGTAACCAGTTGCTTCAAGTTTCTGTTGCCTTGGTTCCCTGTAAGGATGACCTGACTGTACCCTTTAACTGAGAACCAGAGTACCCAGTTCTCCCTTAAGTTGATTTTTCTCGGGTTGTTTTATCACAGCAACAAGAAAAAATAATTAAGACAGAGTCCAGGTCCACAATTAACTCACAATCTTCTATGACCAGGAAGGGAAACAAAGGGATGCATTGTGGATCACCCAAAGCCAGTCACACTACAGTTGCTCAACAGAATTCAGTAAACTGCAGTGTTATGGGTCATAAGCTGACTCAACCATTTCCCAGTGGATTCTCGTGTCTACCACTGGCTCTCACTGCTAATCCACGGCTTCTATGATGATTCTCCGAGCTAACTCTTCCTACTTCCTTTCCTCTGAAGGTGGGCATAGCCTATCATTTAGTGTGCCATATTTTGTCTTGTGCTTTCTGCTTTCCCCCAAGATGCCATATTCCTTTACATCTTCAACTTTCAAGGTATATGCATGTGCACGCACGTGTGTGTGTGTGCGTGTGCACAACATCCTTACCTTCTCATTCAAGACGGGCACACAGCTTTATGCCAATTGCCTTATAAAAAGGATCAGAATTATCATTTACTCATTTGCATTAAAATATAAATTTAAGCCTTCGTAATGTAATTAAAATTCAATGTTAGATGGATGAAAGGAAAATTTAAGCAGCTTTTCTTAAAGTGCTGAATGGTAGTAACATTTGGAAGTAGGGGACAGAGAGATGGATGAGTAGACAAAGTCTTTTTGACAAGGCCTTTTGAGGTGCGATAATCACATCTGTTCAGTCATTGAAAATCAAGGTACACATGAACACACTGCAGAGGCACAAGCCACGGATGATGGAGACTGCAGAGGCACAGGTCACAGATGATGGGGACTGCAGAGGCACAGGTCACAGGTGATGGGGACTGCAGAGGCACAAGCCACGGATGATGGGGACTGCAGAGGTACAAGCCACAGACGATAAAGACTCTACCTCTTTGCTTCTCATCTGTTGCAACTCTATATTGCATTGAACTGCATGTAGCACTGGTACCAAACAGCACACTAAACATACTGTGAAAGTCAGCAAGCATCATTATAATGTAATATTAGTATGACTATTACATGAGTCATCATGCATATCAATATTAATTATCAATATTCAAAGTATCACCCATAGTTATTTATGGCTCCAGATCATCTGATCACTTTATTTAAAAAGAAAGTAAATTGCTATTTTATTTAAAATCATGGGGGCTGGAGAGATGGCTCAGCGGTTAAGAGCACTGGCTGCTCTTCCAGAAATCCTGAGTTCAATTCCCAGCACCCACATGGCAGCTCACAACTGTCTGTAACTCCAGTTCCAGGGCATCTGACCCTCACACCAATGAACATATAATAATAATAAAAATCATGTAATAAAGGTAAAATTTCTTGCATATGCCTTGAGATTTTAAGGTTGTAAAGTAAAAGTTTTAAATGTGTTTTTAAAAGCCTCCCAAAGAAAAGCAAACTGATAACAGAGGTTATCTTTAGTGAATAAATGTATCCCATTGGTCAGTGGAAATGAAAATTTTATTATAAAATGTGTAAAATGTGCATTTACTTATGTATTTATTTGTTTGTTTATTTATTTATTTTGTTCTTTGATACAGGGTTTTTAGACCAGGCTGACCTTAAACTCTCCAGGTAGTTGAGGATGCCTTTCTGATCTTGCTGCTCAAGTACCTTGATTACAGTATGTATTACCACACCCAGTTTTACGGTGTGGCTCAGACCCAGGGCTTCAAGCAAGCTAGGAAACCACTCTGCGAACTGAGCCACGTCTCCAGACTGCCTCACTCTTTCATGATGAAAATATTACCATAGATTACTTTGATAGTTTTGAAGATGACAAGCATGAAAAGTACTGGGGGAAAGGAGTGACTCATATGTCTCTGTCAAAACATCTCGGGTAGAGTTCATAGAAATACAAAACTATAACTTGCCTATAATATCTCCAACCAGGCAAGAATACATGGGGAAGAACACACTTCTCTGCCAGAGTGATTCAAGTAAAAAGCCAGCTCTAAATGCTTGGAAGCAAAGACAGAAGCAAATATAACTGTTTTATGGAAAATGTCAGAAACTAGAAGATGCGATTATGGGGAAGATAATAAGTGATGGATTAAAACAGCTGTCTCCCACCCCACTTGCTCTGGACCATGAGCATTTCAGGATGTAAGTGTTCCATGAAGGGTTAAATCACTTTATCACCAAAAGCATTGGGGAGAAATCTGGGTTAAGTGGGACGTTGTGTGTTAACTCCCAGATTTCTCGAAGCCCTTGCCACCTGCGTGCACATGGTGGATCTCAACAAGAAAATACTATCCAAAGAACCCCACATCAACTTGAACTCATTCTTTTGCTCTGGAAACTATTGCAAGCTCATCTTATGCAAAATGATTAGCAATGTGTCAAGGAAGGTACTATGCTAAAATAATTTAGTTCCGAATATAGGCATTACAAATGGCACCTCTGATTCATTAGCTAATGAGATGAACTTACACCATATACAGGATGCACCAAGCATCCCTGAGTTCTGAAGCACAGAAAGAAGTTTCCAAAATCCCTAGGCAAGAGTAACCTTTCTGCTCATCCTAGCAGACCCTGCATGGGTTCAGGTGCACTTTCCGCTACCTTCTTAGTCAAATGTTACAATCCATGATTTAAAAATACACCGTGCTTTAAATAGTTAATCAAGTTGCCTTCCTTTTAGGATTTTCAGATCAATAGCTTTTGAGTGCAGAATAGTGTGCCTTCTAGATATAATTATACTAAAACACTACAAAACAAGAAAGGTGCAGCCAAACTCCCAAAGTTCAAATTATGTTAACTGAGTGCCCATATTCACAAATAACTTTATTGACAATTAAAAGGAAAGTAAAATTGAGTTTTATTAAAAGAGAAAATCTAACTATAAAAGAGTGTATACAATGGGATAGATAGCAAAAGTACAGGCAATATATACAGGCTTATTATTTATTGACACATACATATTTATGTATGAGAAATACAATTTTTCCTTTCCCTCATTAAAAAAAAGTGAAAACCTCTTAATGTAATACAGTTGAGAAACAGCTCTGTTCTGCCCCAGATCCCTAGTCCTTCAGAATATACAACAAACACTTTGAGTTCAGAAATCACACTGCTCCCTCAGGCAGAGATGTGGGTACAGTTTCACTTTCTGGGCTACATTGAGCATCCTACCATGCAGCCATATTTTGAAAAGCTTACCAGACCTTAAAATGGACCAACTACAAATAGATGCTAATACTTTGTAAACATAGCCCCAGAACAAAAGGTCAACAAATGATAGTTGTGGGGACAAATCCAGATGGAGCTGTTTGTACATAAAATGTCCTGTAACATAGCCATGCTTGTGCATTTAAATATTGTCAGTGATTGTTTTTATGCTGCAATGATTTCAGCAATAAAGTCTCTTTTATGATCAACAATGTGTAAAATGTTTACTCCCTATCCTTTTACTTAAGAGGAAAAGTCTGCCAAGCCATGGGACAAAGTTCTAAATAGGCAAGTCCTTTGCTGGCTGTCTCAGCTACCAAAGGCTCTTTCCTCACCTGCTGTTTCTGGTGTCTGCTCTTCTGACATTGATGAAATCTCCAGTCTCATGTCCTGGGGAAATAACCAAGTGAAAGACTCCCGCGTTGAGATGTAGAAAGAATCAATGAGATAAATTTTTTTAAAAAGAGGGAGAAGAGGAAGGGCGGAGACAGAAAGGATTGGGGAAACAGGGTAAAGACACAGAATAAATATATCCATGAGCTGAAACTCTCAATTTTGAAAATAACCCATCCCTTCCAGATTGACTTATAAATGTAATAGAGTAATGATGAAAACCCCTCAAGATATCTTGGTAGAAATTAGCAAGTTGATTCTAGGGAGACATAAAAAAAATGTTAAGGCAAATTTAAAAAGCAAATTTGGAAGGTTTGCATTCTCTGATAGCAAGATATATTCCAGCTACAGGTGAGGAGGAAAGGGGTTTCAGCACAAACAGATAAATATGCCAGTGAGCAGATGCCAGAGAAAGAAGCATGCGCAGATCTACCAGATGTATGACCTACAAACAGCAATGTGTTTTTATCCAAATAAAAATGAATCTTTTCAAGATTTATTTATTTATTTTTATGCCATGAGTATGTATTTGACCTGAGTGTATTGCCATGTGTACAGGCATGTGTGTGTGAGCATACACACACACATACACACACACACAAATAAATAAATAAATAAATATAATTTAAAAATTTTCTATCACTAATGTTCATTCAGTAGATAACAGTTTTTTAAGAAACTAAGTAGATAGCTGGGCACAGTGGCACATGCCTTTAATCGCAGCACTTGGGAGGCAGAGAGAGGCTATTCTCTGTGATTTTGAGGTTATCCTGATCAGCCAGGAATAGACAAAGAGACCATGTCTCAAATAAGCAAATGAATGAATGAAAATATGAACAAACAAACCAATAAATAACAATAGAAACCAATGGCCAGAGTGTTGTACAAAAGAACTCTCACACCTTGCTGGTGGTTGCATACAATAGCACCTCCCAAAATAGTGCTAACGCACCTATCAACATAAATGCATATGCATGTTCTCTGATCCTTTGACTCAACTTCAGGGTATTAGACAAAAATGCATACACACATTATGCCAATATTCATTCCTCAACATTCATATTTGGCTATGCTTGACAGTCACTCTCTATAAGCAATCCACATATTCATAATTACTCCATGGATAAATGAATTGCGTTCATATGCTATTAAGATATCCTCAAAAACAAACAAATAATTGTTACATGTGAAGCATAGATCTTTGAATAGAAGAACCCAAATGCAACAAGATTCAGTCATATGACCTATTTACATATAGTTCAAAACAGTCAAAACTAGTGTGGAGTTGAAGACTCAGAAACCTGGTGAATTTGGGATCCTTCAAAAAGAACTTTTCTGGATGTTTTGAACTGCTCCAGTGTGTGGTCTTGCAGCTCTCCGAGAGTCTCGTTTTGAAAATTTATAGAGGATTACACTTAAGACGTTTATGCTTCCCTGGACACAGGCTAAGCTTTAATAATGCTTCATAAGGTAATGAAATAAATAGATCCATCAGGAAGCTACATGTGAAGGAGTGAGATTGGTTCAGTATGTCTCAGGGACCAACACAGACAAATAGATGGATGGAGCAGAATGGAGTCCATTACCAGAAGCTCGCTTACAGGGTCGCTTGACTTATGCTAATAGACTCTGACTTGGAGACTGTCAGAGACCAACGTAACAGGAGAAATTAGATAGCAGAGTTATTATGTGAAATAGGTAATAGTCAAAGGACCCAGAGAGCAGAGCAGGTGGATTCAAAGCAGAACTGATGGTTGCTCACTGAACAAAGAGCTCTAAAGAAAGTTTCTTGAGAATATCTTTTTGGAAAGTCTGCCAGTGGAAACACTCAGTGGCAGAAGAGATGCATAGGTACAGGACCACAAAGCCCACTATATTCTCCAGGGGAAAGGCCACCTTAATGACAAGGAGTCACCCTACTCAAAGAATATATGAACCCAATGGGATCAACTTGATTGCCTAGTGCAAGTAGTGTGGTTCAGCTCTCAGTGTGACTTTAAGTCTTGTCCCCACTCCTGTTCTGGCTCTTTTGCTGAAGGATGAATTGTTTCTAATTCTATTGCTTAAGATGAGAATGACTTTATTATTCCAGATGGTGCTGTGAGTAGGGAATGGATGCTAAGCATTTTCTTCTCTAGGAAGTATCAGAAAGTGTAACAATGCTAGTAGATTTATGGATGGATTCGCATAGAGAAACTATCACACACACACACACACACACACACACACTTATTTGTTAATACCTTGTGCCTAATATCTGTGATGACCAAATCTGAGCGAGTGGATTCAGATTATATTCTAGTTGAGTTTTTTGTTTGTTTGTTGTTTGTTTGTTTTTTGTTGTTTTGGGGAGTTTTAACAACTTGACACAAACTAGTCATCTAGGAAAAGGGAACCTCAGTTGAGAGGCCCCAGCAGATTAGCCAAGGGGCAAGTAAGTTTCACGGGATATTTATTTGATTAATTAATGACGTGGGAGGTCCCAGCCTACCATGGGTAGTGCTTCCCTCAGCAGGTGGTCCTGAGATATACAAGAAGTCTTCCGGATCAAGTCAGGAAGCAGGGCTCCTCCATAGTTTCTGCTTCAGTTCCTGCCCTCAGGTTCTTAACCCAAGCTTTTCCCCTGACTTCTTTGGATGGTAGACTGTAACCTATAACCAAATAAAATCTTCCCTTCCAAAATTGGTTTTGCCTGTGTTTTATTACCACAATAGAAAGCAAACCAGAACACACTGTTAATCAGAGTATCTACCTAGGGATTCTCCGGAGAGGTAGTTTTAGAGCCGCTGGACTCTTTCACAACAGACCACCATCTCCAGTGTGGACTTCAAAAAGTATTTCAAGAGATTCAGACAAAAAAAAAAATGCAATACTCCCTATGAGCCAGCCTTGGAAACCCCAGAACATCACTATTATCAATTCTGATGGCCAAACAAGCCAAATGGGCAAGCCTAGAATCAAGGAAAGAAGGGTGAATCAGGCTATGGCTCACAGAGACTAGCAGGGGAGGACAAAAGTGATGGACCCACCTTAGAGACGTTATCACTACTGACTTGTCACCACAAGGTATCCTTCATGTGCCATCATCAGCGCACATTGCACAGGGAGATTTATACGACATACAAAGAACAAATGTGTTGTTATAACTTTCAAATGGATGAATACCAATAACTGGGATAAATGCCAGGGATGGTTGACAGCTGAGGAGGAGATGCCCCGCCCCTCTCCTTCTGCGCACAGAAGGACGGCTTCAACAAAACCTGTACACACATACACATGTGTTGAAATAGGAGCCGCGGCAGGGCTGCGTCCCCGGCACCCGGCCGCCCGCATGGCTAGAAATACCCAGAAATAATTACACGGAAACTGTATTCTTTCAAACACTGCCTGGCCCGGCTAGGTCCAGTTTCTTATTGGCTAGCTCTTACATATTGTTCTAACCCATTTCTAATATTCTGTGTAGCCCACGAGCTGGCTTACCAGGGAGGATCTTAACCTGCATCTGTCTGGAGCGGGAGAACCATGGCGACTCCTCCTCTAACCTTCTTTCTCCCAGAATTCTCTTCTGTATACTCCGCCTACCTAATTTTCTATCCAATAAAATGGGCCAAGGCAGTTTCTTTATTAGTAAGAAATCATTCCCACATCA
>NW_026068006.1:3204945-3210828 GCF_014885135.2 Alexandromys fortis | reverse complement strand
CAGAAAGAATATTGTATACATAATAAATAAATAAATAAATAAATAAATAAATAAATAAATAAATAAATAAGACGTTGTTCTTATTGGTTCAATTGTCTTAATTATTTATATGCTATCATTCAAGAACGGCCCTTCCCGCAGTCTTCACAGGCTTACCCTCGCGCGGCAGTGAATGAACTTTGCTGTTATTTGCTTCAGTTCCATTGTCTTAATGACTTTTAAAATTCAAGTTGACTTAGACATAAAATATTTACCATGTTAAACACTTGGTTAATTCCTGTTGACTCGTTCTCTTCTTACTGCTCTCCTGAGGCTGTCTAGCTGGTTACTCCTGAAGGAGCCCTTTGTGTTACACCTTCCCAGATTCGTTATCTGTTTCTTGGGAAGCTTTTGTCCTTGAGAAAAGTTCTAATATTTCTTCAGAGGCAGGCAGGCAAATGTTCACTGATATAAACCAGTAGATATAACTAAAGCAAGAAAAGGCATTTTTAGGTACAGATAAAAATAAAGAGAATAGAACTTCTAGGAACAAACATGAGTTCACAATTGAAGATTCATTCACAACTAAACTGAATTAAATCTAAATGACTCAGCAAACACCCCTTGCTCTCAGATTGCTAACACATTGCAATCATTCTACCAAGAAATTCTGGCTTGTTCTTCAACTGTAGCAGCCCTTTGGTCCATTCCTTCTATACAATACCCAAAAGTTTTATGTATCCCACACGTGTGAAAGGTTCTAATTATGCTCACATTTAGATCTAATGTGTAATCTAGTCTAGCTGTTCTTTACCATGAAATAGGAGGTCACAGATATATATATATATATATATATATATATATATATATATATATATATATATATACACTTATACATGTAGCGATTCAACAAAAGTTTTCTTCTAAATTTTTTATCTCTTCAATCATTCAACATAAAAGAACATCGCTGTAAGAAATTATTTAATTTTGAATTGTTTTACAGCAACCTCAGCCCCCATTGGCGCCATAGCTACTAATAATGTGAGATCGTACCTCATGCCTAACATGGGCAAGGCACTATGAAAAGCAATTTCCTTGCATTCTGTGGGTATATATGACTCCCATGCAATAGTCCCGCAGCACACTGGGGTGGATACTATTTCATACCTGGGAAATCAAGGGGTAGAGAACTTAAGTAAGGTTTCTGAACTGCAGTCATCTGTGGTTTTGACTACTGAAAACTTGTCCCCTTACACTCTTGCTCCCCTCCAGCAAATTTCCTATCAATATCTAGAAAGATCTATTTAAAGATTGCCCAAATGGTTCTCTTCCTCTTTCTTTCTTTCTTTCTTTCTTTCTTTCTTTCTTTCTTTCTTTCTTTCTTGGGTTTTGTTTTGTTTTGTTGTTTTGTTTTTTTGGTTTTTTCAGGACAGGGTTTTACTGTAGTTTTAGAGCCTGTCCTGGAACTTACTCTTGTACACCAGACTGGCCTCGAATTCACAGAAATATGCCTGCCTCTGCCTCCTGAGTGCTGGAATTAAAGGCACATGTCACCACCGCCCGGCTCTCTTCCAATTTCTTAACTAAACAATTAGCTCACTCAGAATAAATTCTAAATCTCTTAAACAAAACAGAAGACACTAGAGATCCGGATCGCTCATCCACCGCTGTGTGCTGCTTGCAATCATTTCCCCTCACCTGTCGGCTCTCGGGCCTGTGTTGTCTGCGTACCACTCGGCACCTACCCTTCCAGGACACCCTCACAACACATTTCCTCTTGGTTTATTCCCTCCTGTTTTCAAATACCTGCTCAGAGGCTCTATTCTTTATCTTACTCGTTCATCTTTTGAGACAAGGTTGCTCTTGGTGCCTCAGCCTCCCCTTTAACTCATTATCTTTCCCAGCGAGGCTTCAAGCCATCATGATCCTTTCCTCAGCCTCCTGAGGGCTGGGATTGCAAACATTTATGCCTTCTAGTGTCCTCTTAATGATATCTTTCGTCCTTAAAATTTCACACTTAAAATGGATCGATTTTTCTCTACCTCGTACTACCCCATAACTTTTTAAATGATTACTGACTTGTTTTCCTTATTGTCGGCTTTCCCCATCAAAACGAAAATCCTCTGAGAAATTATTTTAAATATTTTATCCTCTCATGTATCATTTAGCTCTAGAAAACTACTGGAAACACATTAAGAAACCAAAGTATCTCTGTTGATAATTGATGTCATGGATTATAGGTATTCATTAAAAAGGAGGGGTAGTTATTTAGGTTTATTGTATTTTTTTTAATAGGCTTCATTTTAGTTGGCAAAACTCCAGGTCTCTATGGACAGTCTTGCAAAGTTAAAAGATAATATCCTATGTCCAGTCCTGGAAATTTTTCCCTTACCCTTTGCAATGTACCAAAGAACCCACTAAGTATCCCTGCAGACTTAGCCTTAAGTTCTAAAGTGTACCCCGGCCGGATGCGGCAATGTGCAATTCCCCTGCATGTTTAAGTTAAAAGATTTGCTCCTAAATCTTTTTTGTTTTCTGAGACAGGGTTTCTCTGTGTAACAGCTTTAGCTGTCCTGAAATTATTTCTGTAGACCAGGCTGGCCTTGAACTCACAGAGTGTGCCTCTGCCTCCGAGTGCTGGGATTAAAGTTAGGAACCACCGCCGCACAGCCTCGATCCACAATCTTTAATAGAAAGCTTCCTCCTGAGCGAAGTGCTTGTGGCACAAGCATGAAGATTTGATTTCAAGACCAGCACCCACATGAAATCCAGGCATGGTACTGCTCACTTCTAATCCTAGTACTGGAGAGCGTGAGGAAGATTCAAAGCTCCCTGGTCAGTTACCTAGCCAATGAGCTTCAGGTTCATTGAGAGATCTTGTCTGAAAAAAAAGCAATCAGGGGTGCTGACCAGCTAAGAAAGAGACCTGACATCAACAACTAGCCTAAACACACACACACACTGGAAAACTCCAGGGAGCTTGGTATGAGAAGTCCTTTTGTATATGTGTTGTTTTTATTGGTTTGGCTTGGCCTGTGATAGGGCAGAATAGAGCTAGGTGGGAAAAACTAAACTGAATGCTGGGAGAAAAAAGGCAGAGTCTCAAGAAGCCATGGAGCCAGAGGAAAAAGACATGAGCTGTCAGTTTGAACTGTGCTAGTAGGCCACAGGCATCATGGTAAAATATAAAATAATGGAAATGGGTTGATTCTAGTTGTAAGAGCTAGCTAGCAATATGATTAAATTATTAGCCAAACAGTATTGCAAATAATATAGCTTCTGTGTGATTATTTTGAGAATCTGGGTGGCTGGGAAATGAACAAGCGGCCTCTGACCATAGATTGGCACCAATGTGGCCAACCAAATCCATTTAAAGCCTGAGAGAGTTTGGGAAGAAATTCTAGACACACACACACACACACACACACACACACACACAAACACACACACACACAAAACAGAGTTTAACACAGCTTCTTGTTCTGTTTGCTAGTGGTATGCCACAGCTCCTTTAAGAGAGGTCTTCCTGATTCAGTGGAAATAGCAAAATAAAAATTTACCACTCAGTTTCAAAATGGCAGCTTCCCGTGCCATGCTACCAGCACAAACTCTGGCTCTTTCAAGAGACTGAGCATTTGAATTAGGTTTGTGAGCAGCATGTTACAATCTGCTGAATGGCGTGACATAAACCTGGTGCATATCTGGAACTGGGACAGTGTGTTCAACAGAGGCTTGTAGAGGTGATGAACATGCCTCTGCCATCTTGGATTGGGAGCCAATAGGCAAAGCAGCCTTCATCCTAGTAAGGCTGTTTGGCATTTTAAGAAGTGCTCCTGGACAGAAAAGGATGCTACACAGCAGAAAAAAAATAATGACATCTTGAATTTTGCAGGCAAATGGATGGAGCTAGAAAACATCATTTTGAGTGAGGTAACCCAGATACAGAAAGACAATTATTACATGTACTCACTCATAGGTAGTTTTTAAACATAAAGCAAAGAAAACCAGCCTACAAACCACAATCCCAGAGAACTTAGACAACAATGAGGACACTAAGAGAGACTTACATAGATCTAATCTATATGGGAAGTAGAAAGTAGAAAAAGGCAAGATCTTCTGAGTAAATTGGGAGCATGGGGACTTTGGGGGAGGATTGAAGGGGGGAGGAGAGAGGCAGGAAGGGGAGTAGAGAAAAATGTATAGCTCAATAAAATCAATTTAAAAAATAAATGTGTGTTTACATTTAAAGGGGGGATATGCTATAGAGATTTGCATTGGTATGGATCTTGGTTTATTGATACAAATTTAAGGTCCATTTTATTTATATGTGTGTGTGTATGCTCTTGATTAAGGTATTGTGTTTGCGCAGCTCATTTAAAATGCAATGTATAATTAAGAAATATAGGTTAATAGAGAGTCATCTATAATAGTCAAGCTTGTAGTGAAGTTAGTTAGATTTTCTAGACATATAGAGATATATTTCAGATAGGTATTCTTCAAATCTTTCAAAGACTACAGATTATGGCATTTAAAATGTTTTAATAACTTAGACTTTTCATGACAATGAGACACATCTGCCCCTGGCAGCACCAATAACTTCAAGAGGAAGGTGGGCTTCGAAGAGACTTTTTATGGAGTTTGTTAGCCATTTGGTCAAGAAACTGCTCTTACCTGGACTGATTGATGTTATGCTGTATGAGCTGGACATGCAAGACCCACAAAAGAATGACTGCTGAACTTGCCGAAAGGTGAGATGATTTTTCAGGGTTCTTGCTTCATGAAGAGTCTGCAAGACATTCTGCAGGACACAGAAGAAAGTGACTAAAAACTCTCAATATAGGAGGAACTGTGTTTGAAATTTCCTGCTTCATGGAAAAGTCTGCCGGATATAATGGGCCAGTAGGCTAAATTAGATGGGTGTCCGCATTCTTACAGAAGAACTTTGGGTGACTGTTCAGACAGTGGGATGTCTCTGTCAGTTCTAGAGCCCTTCTGGACCCTTGCTGTAGTTGTGTCTGCTCGGATAAGTGAGTCTGAAAGGAAACCTCAAAGTCGTGGAGGGTTTGAATGTCACATAGTTTTTTGTGGCATGTATAATGGGTGGACTGGCATTGAGTCATAGAAAGCCTGGCACCCCAGTTTGGAAGAGTAGAAACGCAGTTCCTCTCCCCACGGTACGGATGTGAGCACATGAACTTGGTCTCAAGAGTTAAGCCCTGTATGCACCAAGTTTTACGTGAACTTGTGCACATGCACATAGAGGTAGAAAAAGGTTAGTTCAGCCCCACTGCAACGTGATCTTTCTGTTCTCCTTGTAAATGAAAAAAAAATCACTGAAATTTATTGCAAGGATCCTTATAAAAGCAATGAAATAATGCAAAATGATCATAAAACCAATCACATATTTTATAGAAAAACAGAAGAATAAAACTACCTTTTGTGAGATGTCAAATGCAAAGAAATTTATCACTTAAGCAAAACCAGCTCTGCTGCCTAAAAGCATTTAATATACTCAACTTCCTGTGCCCTTGTATGATGTGGGAGTGTCATATATTAATCTGTTGATTTCATTGGCTAAGTAATAAACACACTGCTTGGCCTCATAGCTTAGAACATAGATGGGAGGAATAAACAGAATAGAATTCTGGGTGGAAGAGGAAGTGAGGTCAGACTCTGCTCTGCTCCCGGAGAGACTGGACAGCTCTGCTCTCTGGAGCAGAGACACCAGGATGGACGGAGGCTAGACTCTTCCCAGTAAGCACACCTTGGGGTGCTTACATGCATTATTAGAAATGGGCTAGTCCAGGTGCGAGAATTAGCCTGTAAGGGTTAGAGTTCATGGGCCAAGCAGTTCTTAAATGAATACAGTTTGTGTGTTGTTATTTCGGGCATGAGCTAGCCAAG
>NW_026068006.1:3155006-3202567 GCF_014885135.2 Alexandromys fortis | reverse complement strand
TGGGAGGAATAAACAGAATAGAATTCTGGGTGGAAGAGGAAGTGAGGTCAGACTCTGCTCTGCTCCCGGAGAGACCGGACAGCTCTGCTCTCTGGAGCAGAGACACCAGGATGGACGGAGGCTAGACTCTTCCCAGTAAGCACACCTTGGGGTGCTTACATGCATTATTAGAAATGGGCTAGTCCAGGTGCGAGAATTAGCCTGTAAGGGTTAGAGTTCATGGGCCAAGCAGTTCTTAAATGAATACAGTTTGTGTGTTGTTATTTCGGGCATGAGCTAGCCAAGCGGCCGGGGTGTTGGGGACGCAGCCCTGCCGCTCCTATTTCAACACTTGTAAGGTGAGAAAGCCCCTTTTTATCACCCATTCACAGTGACTACGGCGCACTCGCCGTCTTACAGAAGTCTTCAGCCTGAACTGTCTTAACCAAAGAGATTCTTAATAATTGTCTTTATCTTATTACTTCTATTTACATATACATACACAGAGGCATGTACACACACACACAGGCACACTGGTGCACACAGGCACATCAACACACAAGAAGAGACTGGACTTCTAGGCTTACCAAGTCCTGGATGTCTTGTATGTCTTTCTGTATGTCTGCTACATGTGTGTTGCTTACTGCACGCATGTTGTCTGCTGCATGTGTCTCATGTGCTGCATGGGTTTCAGGTGCTACATGTGTATCTGCCTGACTTTCCTTGCCCCCCAATGAATGCCTTTCCTCAGCTGCTGATTCTGTCCGATCCTGTCTGCTGTGTGTGAGTTCTCCACTGCTACCTGACATACTCACGATTTTCCTGCATTTTAATTCTTTAACTGGCAGAGAAAATGAACCCAATCAAGACCCCTAGGTGGTCACATAAGGACTTGTTATATTGTTATTTCATTCTGTATGTGTGATGAGAAGACATTGAGAGCATTATCACTGTACAAGGGAAAAGGAAAGGAGAAAGGGGGGCAGACAAGATAGCTCAGCAGGTGAAAATATCTGCCACCAAGCCTGGCAGTCTGAATTCTCTCCTAGGACTTTAATGACTGAAGGAGAGAACAGACTCTGAAAGCTGTCCTCACACCTCCATGCGTGCATGTGGTCCTTGGTCTAACCCCCCCCCACACACACACATATGCGCATAAGCATGCATTCACATACATATATATATATATACATGGCAGGGAGTACATACATAAAATATCATAAGAACATAAAGAGGAAATAAGAAAGGAAAGAAATGATACAATGAAAGGAAGGTGAAATGGAAGCAGTATCATAAAGAGATAAACAACTGCAAAGTTATGACCTGTCTTTATTCCCACAGGAGGCTGAGAAGACCTACCCTATTGTCTATCAGCAGTTGTGACAGATGACCCTGCGTTTCTTCTGAGAAGAAAGCTATCTTAGATATAAAAACACAAGAAGGTTTTATAGTAACACTAATGCTCACCAAGGCCTGGATCGACTGACGAAAGCTGGAGGAAGAGGGCGATAGTCTACACAGCATAAAGACACGGTCTGGATAGCTCCAAGGCAAGATAAGAAAATAAGAATGGGCACAAAGTAATAATCAGTACAGAAAGATAAGAACTTCGTGCTCTTTCTCATACGGGGCAAGCAGAAAAGGATGACCTGAATGTAGACTATTAATAGACTAGAGATTAGAAGGGGATGGCGGGGAGGGAGACAACAGAAGGCTAAACTTACCGTGTACGCTGAACGCACATGGAAAGTCATCACCCTGGACTTCATACCATACACAATTAATACATGGTAATCAAAAGCAGAATAAAATGTTTGAGGGAGAGAAAGAAGGGGGAAGAGAGAAATGCAAACAAGACCACCAGCCTCCAAACAATCCACTGTGTAGATGTCTGACAGCTCCGTCCGTAGAGATCTTATTGTTCTTAGAATCCCACAAAATGACTGAGTCCAAATTTTTCTTAGAATCAAAAAGGGAGAGAGAAAATTCACAGACACAAAAGCCAAGAATAGGATGACAGCTGGCATCTGAATCTCTATTCAGCATCACTGGTGACAGGGGAGGTAGCAGCTCTCTGCTGGCAGGGACATGACAACTAACACAGGACATCGTCCTTGGCTTGGCAACCAGGTACAAGAGATAGAGTCAGAGAGCGAAGAACCTGTCAGGAAGGTAAGTCCACATTACAAAGTCAATGCAGGAGAGTCTCTGTTCATGGCTTTAGTCCAAATGTAAAGGGACGATGCTAATCAAATTTTCAATTCTTCCAGGAACCCAAGTGATTCAGATTTGATCTTGGCCAATCTCTTCCTACACTCATTTCGACTGGTGACATTACTGCCGATATCTAAATACTCCAAATCAAGGCTAGTCTGAAGATGGGCACTAGCCATTTTGCTTATATTTAAGAAAATCTGTACTAGTTAAGGGATTCTTTGACTGTGTGCCAGTAATTCACTTCAATATATACCCCCACCCCACCCAAGGGACAACAACATTTGTACTCTCATAGCTGGGTCAGTTGAGAAGCAGTAAGCAGTGTTTGCATCTGCTAAGTGTGTATGAAGGAAGATGACATCTGCCACTATTTGGTTCATGAACTAGAGCACTTCCTACCACCAGGCCACTAGATCCCGGGCCCTTCAACTCATTTTGATGGTGTGCAGCTTGGGTCATTGCCTTTCGTAGCTTGCAATCATATGTGCTATTATATAAAACTCGAATAAAACTACTTTCTTTGACAGGCTGACGACATCCAAAGGTAAACATGCCAGTGGTCTGTGTTTCTGTGAAACTGCTTGTGTTGTGGCAGGCTAACTGCGACCCTCTGAAACACGCTGGTGTCTTCTGCTGAGACCATGAGCATCCCAGTAGGAGGCAAGTGAAGAGAGTGATTTCTTTTCAGAATTCTTCATCTCTGCTGTCAAGATGATGTTCTTGATTGCTTTTGAGACAGAAAAACAAGCAAACACCCAAGAAACACTCCAAAAACTGACAGCCATAGAAATAAACCACAAAGCCTCAAGGCTATTTGAAAACTACCCATCCTGCAGAGGTTATGACAATATTAGTGCATGCTCCATCATTGTGTTCAGAAAACATTTGTATGTGTGTGTTTATGTGTCTGTGTGTGCATATGTGCCTGTGTATATGTGTGTTTGACTCTGTGTGTGTGCCTGTGTGTGCATGTGTGTGTCTGTGTATATGTGTGTGTTTGACTGTGTGTGTCTGCTTGCGTATCTGTGTGTATGTGTGTGCTTGTGTGTATGTGTCTATGAATTTGTGTATGTGTCTGTGTGTGTGTCTGTGTGTGTCTATGTGTGTCTCTGTGTGTGTTTGACTCTGTGTGTGTCTGTGTGTGTGTCTGTGTGTGCATAAGTGTGTCTGTGTATGTTTGACTCTGTGTGTCTCTGTGTATATATCTGTGTGTATGTGTGTGCCGGTGTGCATGTGTCTGTGAATGTGTGTGTGTCTGTGTATGTATGTGTCTCTGTGTGTGTCTATGTCTGTGTGTCTCTGTGTATGTGTGTCTGTGTGTGTATGTGTCTGGGTGTACATATGTATGTCTGTGTCTGTGTGTGTGTACTTGACTCTGTGTGTGTGTCTGTGTATATGTATGTGTATGTGCCTGTTTGTGTATATATCTGTGAATGTGTGTATGTGTGTCGGTGTATGTATGTGTCTGTGTGTGTGTCTATGTGTGTATGTGTCTCTGTGTGTGTGTGCACGTGCGCACACATATGAATGCTTTACTAATTTTCTGGGCTCTTGGCATGGTTTCTATAAAGTACCTCCTCATCTGAGAAACTTTCTCTGGATGTTTTACAGAGGCAATCTCTTGCCACCTCCACCCTCTCTAAACCATGCTGAGGACTTAGCCTCACTATTATGTCGGTAAAAAAAAGCACTGGTGTTCGAATCTCTTTTTGTTTCTTCTTTGGAAGCTTTCCCTCCCACACCAGTGAACCAGCCTATGTGAAGCACCAGTTCCTGTGTGCTCCAAATCAGGAGCCACTGAGCAAGCTATTAAGCCAGTTAAGAGCTTGAAGAGAAAGATGGAGCAACTTCCAACATCAACAGTACAAAGACTTACAATGTTTCATTTTACCTTGCATCCCCTGTGTGGGACCTAGCCTGCTTCCCTTGGCTTAACTAGTCAGGTACATGGAGATTTTCTAATGGGACACTTGTCGCTCAGTCTATCAGACCATGGAAAAATGGACTCCAAAGAGATGGGAATTTCCCCAGGAATCTCACTCTGGGAAAGGGAAAAGGCCTCAGCCAGAGGGAGAACTTACCCCCTAAAGATTTCAGACAGTTCTAACAACTCATCAGACCTCCTGACAGGATGATGGGGAAGCCGGTCAATGACGGGAGAGACCACACCTTGAGTGGGACTGCTCAGATGTATGCATCCTTGACCTCTGTTTGAACTCTGACCTCACATCAGGACCCTAAAGACAGATTGCAAGTTTCCCCTGGACCCCCTTTTTCCTTCTCCTCCCAATGTGGTCACATTGAATAAGTCTCCTTCTTCTGCTTTATATTCATTTAAATTTGGCTCTTTTGATTGGCTCATTGAGGACAGGGGACCAGACACGACCTGAGACAAGGACATGACCCCCACTGCATCAGACAACACGAGCACAGATCAAGTTGTCTCACTGATCCCCCACATAACTGCCACAGTCTCCCAAACCTCACCTCTGGGGAGGTTGCCTGTCCTGCAATACAGTCGATAGGTAATAGAGCAAGCAGAGGACATGCTGAAGACCAGAAACGCTGCTTATATCTGAGTGCTTCTCACGTTCAGAGATATTTATTCTTAGCTTGAGGATCTGAAGCCTAAGAGTAGCGCAGTGTGATTACTGAGGGCACCGGCACTGGTAAATGGCATCCAATCTTAACTCTGACGTTTACCAGCTCTGTGACCTTGGACAAGTGACTGAAGCTCAGCACGGCTGGATTGAGCTATAATGAGGGAAGCAGTGATATCTTTACGGGGTTGTTACAAGGATGAAATGAGTTAAAATATGGGGACACCTAGAACTGTGCCAGGTGCGTAGTTTTTGTTTCATTTCTAGGCTCCTAAAAATAATAGAAACAGCAGGAAAGACACGGGAGCAGGGAGTCTCTCGGCGACTGCCTGGACAGCAGCCAGCAGTCAGCAGGAAGCGTCTCATAGGGGGACTTTTCAAATTAGATCCAAAGGACCCAAGGGCACCACTGCATTATGTCATGATGGGTAGGGAAGATGTATAAAGAGGAACCTGTACCATCCAAGGACACTACTTTATTCCAGCTCAGAATACAAGTGGCTGTGGTTATAAAGAACCTGATAGTCAGATATGATTTTAAAGATTCAATAATTTAATGGAAAAAAAACAGTACAAAAAAATCTATTCAAAGAGTCTAATTTTTTTTTAAAAGTAACATCATGGGAATCTACTTGACTATCAAAAAGGCCTCAGTGGCTCTGTCTCTAAGATAAGGGGTCATCATTATAAGAAACTACTAAAAGCTGAGGAAGATGGCTTGTGCCTGTCATCTGAGTTCTTCTGAGGTAGACACGGGGAGACTGCTACAAGTTGAAGGACAGTGATGCCCACGTCCACGAGAAAGATCTACTTATCCATCTGCCATTATCAAACTGTACCCTAGTTAGTATATTCTTCATGAGAAACTGATAGATACTGAGAACTGAATGAAAAATGTTTCAATAAAAGAACTTGAAAACATTAAAAAAAAAAAAAGAGCTCAAAAAAGACTGTGATGGCTAATGTTAGTCTAAATTACTATGCTCAAGGGAGCTATACAACAAAAAATGCCTCTGACCTGTAAGCCCCACTTGCCCAAGGACAGACAGACAACTTCCTGGAAAGCCGGGACCTGTTTGCCTAAGATAACAAGCCACATGTCTTTGCTTCTGTAAGCAAGGTTGGCTGCCCCAACTGCACAGGAAGTGCTCAACCACACATAGGCAAGAAAAACATCAGGAAGTGTGCTTGCAAGGACAGGAAGTACGTAGCCTTTGAGTTTTGCCTTTATAAGCCTCTGACTAATGTAATTTGATACCATGATTTGAGCATGTCAGTATCATTTAATAAGGTCTCTTATTTGTTAAAATGTATTAATTGTCAGAGTAGTGAATATCTGAGCAAACCCAGACCTAAACCAAAACAAAATAAAAATTCAGGAAATCATTTTTTGAGTAAGTGTGGTGACTGCTAATTCTCTCCTACCTTTCGCTCCATAAATATTCTTTTGAGAAGTAAAAAATGTCCTGAACTTATCAGAATTTGTACACATTGCACATATGAAAACTACATTTCCCAAACTCCCTTGCAGCTCAAGATGGCTGTGGGGCTACATTCTCATCACTGAATGTAAGTGAAAATCGGTTGAGTCAAATCTGATGTGCCTCTTCACATGACAGCTGCTCCTCTTACACTTCTTCCTTTCATTATAATCTATATTCAGAACACTAAAAAAGTAAACCAATTTTTTCCATGCAGATGAGGCAAAGTCAAGAAACTCGCTGAACAAAAGAATCTGAGTTCCCTGATCAGCTTGACGGCAGAACAGAGTCGCCCAACCTTCCCTAGACCCAATGCCTCTACCAAGATTAGCAATTTCTAATTTTTGCCAGCGTAATGGGGGGAGGTGATGTAGCCTACTCTTACCTTAATAATCTCAGAGAAGAAAGTGGAAATTAAATTCAAATAGCACAGTCAACAGCACCTTCCTGTATGTTACTCTCAGAAGACAGAGTACTAGCACCCAAGTTCTCCAAAAAAGCCTTCAAAAACTTTATAATCCAGAGAAATAAGTCAACTACCCAATAATTGCATAACTCTACAGTCTACACTGCTTGACATCCAAGAGTTAAAAGAAGGCAATATGGTCTTATAAGATCAGACAGTTCTCACAAGTCAGACCAGGAAGCTTTTGGTCAGGAAAGTCATCACACATCCTCAGTGAGAAGGTTCTGGAATTAACAGACTTCAAAAGCAAAAGTAAATACTGCCAGGAAAAGAGGGAAGCTCTCTATGAAAGGAACATGCATGAATAAAGCAATCAGTAAAAAGTACAGTAGAAAAGACACACTTTGAGTCCAGCACTCAGGCAAATCTCTGAGTTCAAGGCCAGCCTGGTCTAAGAGCAAGTTCCAGGACAACCAAGCTTAGGCAGTGAAGGAAATCGCCAAAAATGGGAAGGTGGTAGAAATGTATTTGAATGAGGGGGTCCATGTTCCAGCTCCAGCAAGCAGCAGAACTTGGCAACTTAGGCCACATGGTTCTGGATTTAGTATCAAGAATAGAAGAAAGTGGTTGTGGAATCTCCCTCTATGCCTAAGGAAAGCCACTGAAGCCAAGCATGTGTCAGAGGTGTCCCTGAATAGAGGTCTAGAGAGGCCATTGCGTCAAACTGTGAAGGAGAAGCCTGGATTGCCTTGGAGACCCTAAGATGTTAGAGATGCCAGAGCTGTGGGATACCTGCCAAGGAAACAGCTAACAGGGAGTGGAACCAAATCAAGAGAAAGAAGTACCAATGGGGCTGAAAAGGAGCTGGACATCTGAAGATCATTTTGACATAAGACATGGAGCTGCAGATTTTGAAGTTTGCCCAGCTGGATTTTGGTCTTGTTTCTGCCCAGTATTGCCTCACTATGCTCTCTTTTGCTATGGTAATGTATATCTCGTGTCATTGTATGTTGGGAGTGTGTGATCTGTTTTTCCATTTTCATTTACAGAGGATTACAGTGAAGAGATTGCATGAATCTCAGAAGAGACTTTACACTTTGGACTTTTAAACAGTGTTGAGACTGTTAGAGACTATGGGGACTTTGAAGTTGGAATGAATACATTTCAACATTACAATATGGCTACAAGCCAATGCGGGACAGGAATGGAGTGGGGGAGGTTGAATAGGAATGGACCCCATACACTCATAGATTTGAGTACTTGGTCACCAGGGAGTGGCACTATTTGGAGATGTGGCCTTGTTGGAAGAAGTAAGTCACTGCGGGAGGGGGGGGGGGGATGGCCTTTGAGGTTTCAAAAGCTGAAGCCAGGCCCAGCGTCTTGCTTTTCCTGCTGCCTGCAATGCAGATGTAGAACTCTCAGCTCCTTCTCCAGCACCACATCAGCCTGCATACAGCCATGCTTCCCACCATGTTGATAATGGACTGAACCTCTAAATGTAAACCAGCCCCATTAAATGTTTTCCTTTATAAGAGTTGCCATGGTTATGGTGTCCCCTCACAGCAATAGAAACCTTAATTAGGACAACTCCTCAAAAGGAAACAAGATTGCTAAGTCATGTAACTGATAGATGTTCCTATACTGGGTGCCTCAGAGAGCATTCAGACATCAGAGACACCATTTTTACCAGAAAGTGTCTGTGTTTTGTCTGTCTGTATTGTGTCCTAAAAACATTGTTAAAAAAAAAAAAAAAGACATTTCCTGAAACATCATTTGTAGCAGAGTTTCCTGCTGGCCTGGCACTGGAGAGTTAGTAGCTAGCCATAACCCTACTAGACCACACCTGGCCTCTCTCAGGAGTCAAAACCCAGCCCTAATCCAGCCTTTGTGCTACAGATACCTTTTGTCACCCTATATGAATGTCATTTGAGAGTTTCTCATGGATACAAAGCCAATGCAAAACTTGGTGAGGGAAAACGCAGAAAAACATGGTAACTTCTGAATCAGGTATTTGCACTTGGCATTGTATTTTATGAAGCTTCATTCAGGTTGTTTTGAGCATATGGAAATCAACCTGCTAAAGTGTAAATATGGGGAAAAAATAAAAATGCTCTGGGCAAAGGATAAGACTTCAGTCCACCAAGGCTGGGGAAATCCCTGTGGCTGCAAAGGTTACGTTCATTCTCAAGTGTCTTCTGAGTCTTCCTTTCACCAACCCTCAGGAACCCACACACCTGCACCATGTTACCCGTGACAATCATTGTAAGTAGAGCAATGACTTAAAGCCTTGAGGGAAAAAAAATGATGTAGTAGGCATGAGGAAAGTATAAAAGACATCCTGTTGAACCATTGTATATGAAAAAAAAAATGAGCCAAGCTCCATTAGCCCTGAGAGTCTGCGGAAGAGGGAGGTCAAATAAAAATGAGAACTTATCACTTGACATAACTAAAGGGTTCATGGGGGGAGAAAGAAGAGCTCTGAGCCCCAAAATGTGCTCCCTTCAAAGGAAGGATGCCAAGTAGGATCTGGAACCTGGAGCCTGGAGCAGGGTGCAGAATGCAAGCTCACAAAGTGACTCCCTGAGAACACGTCAGAGGGGACCAATGGCGGGAGAAAAGGCAAAGACAATGCCCACTCTGCAAATGAAGACACCTGCGGAATTTCGCCACATATTTGGATATAAACGCAACTTGAACTCTATGCTTTGAGTCTGTATCAAGGGAGATGTAGAGTAAGACCTGCTGTTGGGTTGTGATCACTCTGGAGAGGGAGTGGGAAGGCACTAAAGACAGCCAAGATATGCTTAAAGTGAAACCTTAGGAATATGCTCTTCACTTTCTAATCGATGAGTCGGTAGGGGGCAAAGAAAGCAATTCCCTTTATACAGAACTCCTGGGAAACATGTGGTACACAGGCGCATGAAACAGACAAAGTTTAAAACAGGGGCAGTAGATAAAATAAAAGGAGATCATAGGGGACATTACTTGCAAACAATGTCAAAATATGAGCTGGAAGAATGAAAACCTTAAACTTTTCAACAATTTGAGTAGCAATATAGCCCGAATCATCGGAAAGATGTTGCTTAAGTGATCATTAAATAATATAGCTTATAGGAAAAGGGCAACTTTAAAAATTTGAGCACACCTTTATTCCCAGCGCTTCAAAGACAGAGGCAAGTGGACCACTACGAGCTCAAGGTCAGCCTGGTCTCCAGAGTGAGCTCCATGACAGCCAGGGCTAAGTCGAGAAACCCTGTCTAAAACAAACAAACAGAAAACCCTCTTTGAACATTAAGTAATTAAATATTTGCTATACAAACAAAAAGACAAAGACCCAGAATTAAAAATACAGATTGAAAATGCAGGCATGCATTTGGCTCTGTGTCCCTACCACCCACTCCGAAGTCAAGACCTCCCTCACTCTCATGCAGATACTCTATCCATCCTTTGCCTACAATCTGTCAATCACAATCCATCAATCACGACATCATTTCCACTCCCTCACTCTCATGCAGATACTCTATCCATCCTTTGCCTACAATCCATCAATCACAACATTGCTGTTGCGATCTCCATCCTGCCATCACTTCCCAGCCTAGACAAATTAAATCCCACACTTCATAATTACAAAATATTTCCTTAAAAGTACCCTCATCTCTCTACCTTCTCTCCTTCCATCTGACTAAATATCAGTGCAGATTAAATCCAACTCCCACTCTCCTTTACCTGACCTCCTGGACAACCAAATGGGACACTTCTTCTAGTTCATAACCCCGGACCATGAGAGACCAGTGTGCTTCTGCTTTCTAGATCCATCCACTCTTGAATTTGCATAGCTCATTATTTCTGACATTTGTTGTACTGATGAATTTTGAAAAAAATAAATAAACAAGCATCTCTTACACTCAAAGAGGCTATACTGTACCTCACAGCCGAATTAATGATACAGCTTGAGGTCTCTTGTGTAGATGTACAAATTTTCTTTATCCATTCTTTGGTTGAGGCACATCTAACTTGTTTCCAGGTTCTGGCTATTATTAATAAAGCTGCTATAAACATAGTTGACAATGTACCCAGAAATAGTATATCTGGGTCTTGAGGTAGATCAATTACTCATTTTCTGAATAATCACCATATTGATTTCCAAAGTATACAAATGTGTACTTCTATCAGCAATAGATTGTTCCACACCTTCTCCAGAATGAGCTGTCACTTGTATTTTTTGATCTTAGCCATTCTGACAGGTGTAAGATGGAATCTCTATCATTTTGATTTGCATTTGCCAGATGACTAAGGATGCTAAACATTTCTTTAAGTATTTCTCAGCCATTTGAAATTCCTTTATTGAAAATTCTCTGTTCAGATCTGTACACCATTTTTATTGAATTATTTGGTTTATTGATGTCTTGTTTCTTGAGTTCTTTATATATTTTGGATATAAGCCCTCCATCAGATGTGGAGTTGATGAAAATATTTCCCCATTCTATAGGCTGCCCTTTTGTACTACTGACAGAGTTCTTTGCCTTGTGGAAACTTTTTAGTTTCATGAAGTCCCATTTATTAATTGTTGATCTTAGTGCCTGTGCTATTTATGTTCTGTCCGGGTAATGGTCTTGTTGACAGAGGCTTCTGTCCTACCCCATCCTGTAGCCGTTAAGTCCCAAATAAACACACAGAGATCTACCTTAATTATAAACTGGCTGGCCTTATAGCTCAGGCTTCTTATTGATTAATTCTTAAATCTTAAACTAGCCTGCTATTCTTGTCTATGTTTGCCATGTGGCTTGATACCTTTTTTGGCAAGGCAGTCTCATCTTTCTTCCTGTGTCTGGATCATGACTGTAGACTGAGCTTCCTTCTTCCCATAATTCTAGTTGCCATGCCTCTACTTCCTGCCTGGTGGCTGTTGTCCCACCTATACTTCCTGCCTGGCTACTGGTCAATCAGCATTTTATTAAATATAATACATGTGACAAGATTAAAATAAACATTGTTCTACAGCATTGTCTCCTGCACCAATTTGGTCCAGGCTATTCTCCACTTTCTCTTCTATCAGGTTCAGCATATCAGAGGTCTTTGATCCACTTGGACTTGAGTTTTGTGCAACATACTAACTATGGATCTATTTGCCTTCTTCTACATGCAGATATCCAATTTGACCAGCTCCATTTGTTGAAGATGCTTTCTTTTTTCAGTGTGTATTTTTGGGTTCTTTGTCAAAAGTCAGCAGTCCATTGGTGTGTAGGAAGAGAGTTCTTGCTCGTTTCCCACATGCCCAGACATGAATAACCACACAGAAACTATACTAAGTGCAACACTGTTTGGCTGATAACTTAGATAGATTCCTAGCTAGCTCTTACATCTTAAATTAACCCATTTCTATTAATATGTGTATCATCATGAGGCTGTGTCCTACTGGTAAGGTTCTATCTAGCATCTTTCTCCTTCGGCAGCTACATGGCATCTCTTTGACACTGCCTACTCTCTCTATATATATCTATGTTTGGATTTTCCACCTGGTTTTATTCTTCTCTGCCATAAGCCAAATAAACTTCTTTATTAACCAAATATTCACAGCATACAGAGGGGAAACCAACATTATCTCCCCTTTTCTGCCTAATTAAATAGAAAGGTTTTAACTTTAACATAGTAAAATTACATATAACAAAACAGGTATCAAATAAGAATCACAGTTACAATATTTAGGATATTTGTATCTAAAGTCTTATATATAATTTATCTTTTATCATAACTAAGGAAAACTGTAATTATAACTATCTATTCTTCAACTCCATCAAAAACCCTGGAAGGATATAATTTTACCTTAATTAATTAACAGGAAGTGCATTGTAAGCAACTTCCAAAACACTAGAATTTACAGGCATCTTGCTTACTGGACAGTCACCCAAAGCTCTTCAGTAACATTGGGGCATCCATCTTCAGCCTACAGGCCCGTAGTATCTTGCAGATTTTTCCATGAAACAGAAAATTTGTTTTGCCCATATTGGCAGTTTGTCAGTCACTTTCTTCTGTGTCCTGCAGAATGTCTGGCAGTTTCCTCTGTGAATCAGAAACTTTGAAGAACCATCCCATCTTTTGGAAAGTTTAGTGATCACTTTCTGTGGGTCTTGCATGTCTAGTTCATACAGCATACCATCAAGCAGTCCAGGCAAAAGTAGTTTCTTGACCAAATGGCTAGCCTTGTCACATTGAAGGCAAATTCTATAACGAGTTTCTTCAATGCTCATCAACCTCTCTGAAGTAATTGGTACTGCCAGAAGCAGACACGTCTCACTGTTGAGAAAAGTCTAAGTTCTTAAAACCTTTTAAATGCCATATTCCATATGTCTTTGAAGTATTGGAAATTATCTATCTAACATATCTCTGAATATCTAGAAAATCTAACATAATTAAAAGTTTGATTATTATAGTGACTACCCATTAATCTGTATTTCTAAACTACACATTAAATTTTTAAATGAGCTGCACAAACACAAATACCTCAAACAAGAGCAGAAATACATATACACAGTATAACAAATTGACCATAAATTTGTGTCAATAGAACAAGATCCATACCAATGCAAAGTGTTCATCTTAATATCATATCTTCCTTATTTTCTTTAGAAATTGGTCATAACCATTAAACATTTATAACCAACTCTTTTAAAATAAAATAAACATTTATGAATGAGCACTTTGGGAATGTGGGCACTGTTTTCTTTAAACTGTTTCATGCTGTTTGTTGGGCAAAGTATTTTTAAGGTTCATGGAGACCTTTCAGGGGAGTCTTGTTTCATAAAACCACATTGGCCTGGAAGGAATTCACAGGTTCTCATCTTCTGTCGAAACAAAAGCAGAACCTCTTTTCCAAAGTAGCATATCCTTAAACAAATTCTGACAGCAAAATGCCTTTAAAATATACATGTTGGTTTAACTTAGCAGCCCCCAGAATCAAATGTCTCTCTGCATTCAAAAATATTCAAAGAAAATATGATAATATGCATAATCCAGTCCCTTTGTGTATTTTCCACCTTTAAGTGGCTTTTTTGCTCCATTAATTTTTAATATTTATTTTATTATCTTTACTCCTTTAATCTCTGACTGTCTGAACTCTTTTATATTGCTTTTACTTTCTCTTTAAAAACTTTGTTTTATTTAAAACTCTTTCTTTCTGTAACTGCCTATACCCATTTTTTTCTTAAGCCTATGGACATTTTTTTTAAACATGCTGTGACTTATTAAAAGTCTTTTATGTCTGAATTTGTCCTAATGTATATCTGTAATTCTTTTCAGACCAGGAGCTAAGCAGTTATGGTTAGGACTAACACTGCAGCTTTGCCTGTTGACTCCGCCCCATCGAACATGGCAGAGGTATTTTTGCCTCCTCTGCTAGCCACACTCACCACCCCAGCTCCAGGGATGGAGCGGGTCTATGTCACCATTAAGCAACCAGTAGCACACTGCTCACAAACCCCATTTAAGTCCAGGACCTCCCAAAAAAATCCAGAGCCATTTGTGCCACCAGCATGAACCAGGAAGCTGTTTCTTAAAGGAGCCACATCTTTGCTTGCCACCAGCAAACAAAACCTATCTAAAAAATAAACAATAATGCAGCTACCAAGAAGATCCAATTGACTCCCACTTTTGTGTGTCTAGAAACCCTTTTTTAACTTTTATAAGGTTTTCTGTAGATGTATGTTGCTGAATGTTTGAATGCCATTTTGTAGAATGAGACTGCTCGTTTGTTTCCTGGCTGCCCAGACCCAAATAATCATATAGAAACTATATCAATTACAACACTGTTTGGCCAATAGCTTAAGCATATTTCTAGCTAGCTCTTACACCTTAAATTAACCAATTTCTATTAATCTGTGTAATCACCACAAGGCTGTGGCCTACTAGTAAGGTTCTGGTATCTTTCTCCTTCAGCAGTTACATGGTGTTTTCTTTGGCTCTGCCTACTCTCTCTCTGTATAGCTCTGTTCGAATTTCCCACCTGGCTTTATTCTGCCCTGTCATAGGCCAAAGCAGCTTCTTTATCAACCAATGGTAATAAAACATATTCATAGCATACAGAGTGGAATCCCACATCATAAATATGTGAGTTTATGTCTGGGTCTTCAGTTAAATTCCATTGATTAAATTGTGTGTTTTTATGTCAATGCTATGTGGTTTTTATTACTATAGCTCTAGTACAACTTGAAATCAGGGATGGTGATACCTATATAAATTCTTTTATTGTATAGGATTGCTGTAACTATTCTGGGCATTTTACTCTTCCATATGAAGTTGAGAAGTATCATTTCAAGGTCTGTAAAAAATTATGTTGGCATTTTCATGGAGATTTCATTGAATTTGTAGATTGTTTTTGGTAAGATGGACAATTTTTCTACATTAATTCTGCTGATCCATGAGCATTGGAAATTGTTCCAACTTCTGATATCTTCAATGTCTTTTTTCAAAGACTTGAACTTTATGCCATACAAGTCTTTCACTTGCTTGATTAGAGTGAGACAGAGATGTTTTATATTATTTGAGTTATTGTGAAGGGTGCTATTTCCCTGATTCCTTTCTTAGTCCATTTGTTATTTATATAGGTCCATGTATATAGGAGGGCTATGATTTTTATCAGTTAATTTTTATCTAGCCACTTTGCTGAGAGTGATTATCAGCTATAAGTGTTCCCCAGTGGGATTTTTGGGGTTACTTATGTATACTATATCATCTGCAAATAGTGATACTTTGACGTCTTCCTTTCTCATTTGTATCCCCTTGATCTCTTTGTGTTGTCTTATTGCTCTATGTAGAAATTTAAGAACTATATTGAATAGGTATAGAGGGAATGGACAGCCTTGTCTTGTTCCTGATTTTAGTGGAATTGCTTTGAGCTTCCCTCCATTTCATTTGATGTAGACTATAGGCTTTATTATATTTAGGTATGTACCTTGTATCCCTAATCTATCCAGGACTTTTACCATGAAGAGGTATTGTATTTTGTCAAAGGCCTCTCTAATGAGATAACTAAGTGTTTTTCTCTTTCAGTTCATTTATATTCAATTTGGAAAGTCTCTTTCTCTCTTTCTCTTTCTCTTTCTCTTTCTCTTTCTCTCTCTCTCTGTCTCTCTCTGTGTCTGTCTCTCTCTCTTTCTCTCTCTCTCTCTCCTTTTAATTTAGTTTAGATAAGGGTTTGTCAACCTTGTAGATTTTCTTAAAGAACCAATTCTTTGTTTCCTTGATTCTTGGTGTGTCAGGAGCCATTTCCCCCCTATCATTACAGGAACCATCACCCTGGGGAGTCTGCAGTGAACCTCACACCCATAATTATGTTCTATTGACAGAATCTGCTTCTCACCCAATTAACTGTTAATCTATTAGCAGAATACACCTCACATTCCAGCTACCCAGGGAACCAGGTGTGGCAACTCGTGACTTCCTGGCCCTATCTGTCTGTCTGAATGTAACCTAGCCTACATGACCTGAAACACGCAGCAAGAATCCAGTACCCTGCCCCTCATCCCTTACCATATATAAACTGTAACCCGTCCCTAATAAACTGAGGCTTTGACAAAGTTGCTTGGCCTCCTTCTTCTGTCCTAGCTCATTCCCTTCCAGGTAGCGCCCCTCCGAGACCCTGGAATAACTGATTGCAGGGTGGGTTACTAACCCCTAGACTGAGTAGCCCACCCAATGCAATCCACATTGGTGTCTATTTTATTGATTGCAACCCTCAGATTATTTCTTGCAGCATACTCTTCTTGGGTATGACTAGTTTTTTGTTTGTTTGTTTTAGAGCTTTCATGTATGCCATTAAATTGCTAGTATGAAATCTCTTTAATTTTTTATATAAACACTTTTTTGCAAAGTGTGTTTACTGTCAGTCCTTGGATCTTCTTTCCCCTTTCTCAAAAGAAGTAAAGTTCTGAAAAGAAATTGCAAGCTTTCACTGCCATATCTACCTTTACGTCTGCTTTGAATGGTTGGACTGCGCATCTGTGCTGGGTAGGTTTTTATTGTCAACTTAACATACTCTAAAGTAATTGGCGAAGAGGGAATCACAATTGAAGAACTGCCTGAGATTGTCCTATGGTAAATTCTTCAAGAGATTGTTCTTGGCTGATGATTGATGCAGCACTATCTATGGGCAAGTGGGCCTAGGTTGTATAAAAAGCTACCTAAAGAAGCCAAAGAGAAGAGAGTAAGCTGCATCCACCCATGTGCTCTGTTCTGCTTCCAGTCTGAGTTTCTGCCCCGACTTCCTTCAGGGATAGACTGTTACCTGGAAATGTAAAATGAAAGAAACTCTTTCCTTCCAAGATGCTTTTGGACAGTGTTTTATCACAGCAACAGAAAGGAAGCTAAACCGGCAGCACAGGATGTGATGAAAGTGTGCCTCTGGATGTGTGTCAATGTGAAAAATAAAACAGGGCTGGTAATGTTACTCCTCAGTAAAGTGTTTGCCCAGAATACACCAGGAGCCCTGCCTTCAATCCCCAGAACCTCAGCACAGACAAGTAGGTAGATAGGTCAGTCGGTAGGTAGGTAGATAGGTTGATGAATGATTCGAAGGATGGATAGATAGGTAGATAGATAGATAGATAGATAGATAGATAGATAGATAGATAGATAGATAGATAGATAGATGATAGACAGATAGATGATGGAGATAAATCAATACATATATGATAGGTAGACACCCCTTTGAACATAAAGCTGTTGCAATAGACCATATTAATAACCTAAGAACTATGCCTATAGTCTTCTTCAGGAACTCTGAGAAAAGGCAAGCGAATCTCACACAAAGCAGAACCCGAGAAGCACTAGGCCTCTTGGAGCCCTGAACTAGGATGCTGTCATTTAGAATTTAAGAAAGTAATGAATTCAAAATATTGTCCCTAAATTTATAATAACTAAAGATTCAATGCATTTCTCTTCTTGCTTCTGGAAAAACTTAACATGCTCAGCCCTTTACTGCATGTATGACAGCGTTATGATTAAATCAGTGTTTAATTATGCTCCCCAAACACCTTTGTTGTACTAACAGCCCCTAATGAGACTATGAGTTGAATATATTAAATTTAAAACCATTATGCTGAAAATGGAACAAGGAGATCATCAGTTGTTATGCTAATGTGGTGATCTTCCAGACAGGGGCTAATTGCGGGACCAGCCTTCATTATAGAACAAGCATTAGGTTATGACTTAATGGCCACCTCTTCCCATGCCCCAAGGTTACAGAGCAGACTCTCCATCATTCCCGGGCAAAGGTAACGAGGGAAAATCAGGAAGGTTCACACAGGAGGAAGATTTTCCATTTGTGGATTGAAATGACCAGGATGTCAGCTGCATACGGAAGGTGAAGAGCTGAATTGCCTGGCAACCGCCGGGCTGCTTGATAACTCAGCGGGTTCATTTTGTGACTTTATTTGAACTCTCAGGAGAATCTTGAGACACAGCCTTCTGTAGACACTTTCATTTGTTTCTGAAATAAAATGTGGGCTATTTTTTTTTTCCAAATTATAGAGAGTAATTCAAGTTTAGGTCAATCCTGTTTTGTGTGACTAGAGTGTATGCAGAAGAGCATCTAAATCATTAAGGAAACTGTATGTGAGCAAAAAGGGAGAATTTGAAGTCTGTGTGTTCTACCTTGTGTTAAGATTCATAATCCCTATCGATTTACTTTGCTCCGGAAGACATTTTACTGTCCACAGAAGCAAGCTTGGAAGCCTTCTACAAATCGAAGACTGTGCTTCCCTTTACAAGCTGCCCCTGGAGGTTTGAGCAGTAACGACTTTTCCTTTGACCACCCTATTAACTGGAAAGGAAATATATGAATTTATAAACATTTATTCCTGCAAGAATCATTGCACACTAATCTAAAACTTTAGAAAGATGAGAAGCTACATCACTTCTCTATAATAAGTAAATATTACCCTCAGTGTTCTTATTACCATGGCCTAAGGTGGGCACACTGTAATCCCATCACACACGCTCTCGGTCACAAAAGCCTTTGCCATCCTTCTTTAATAAGCATCTAAGCCCTCCAGGCATCCTGGGTGCTATGGAAACATGACCTTCTGAGGTAGAAAGTTCTACCACAAGCAACGATCCATCTTATTTGTGTTTAACAACCGTACAGCAAGGTGCATCTTTAGACCTACACTCATAATAAATGATGACTTCAAAAAGCAGCTGAGAGATCAATTGTGAATTAATTTAAAAGAATAAAACCATACCAAGAAACAACAAAAGATAACAAGATTAAAGCGTACTACTGAGGAAACGAAAGGGAAAGCTAAGCAAAAAATGAAAAAAAAAAAGTAAAGCAAAAATAACACAAATAGCTAAAAGTCGATGAAATAGACAACAGGTACCCTACCAAAACAGAACATCAAGAATTCACAAGGAAGGCCAGGGATGATGTTATTTCTGAAAATTTTCAAGTTTGCAATTTAAATATACACAAAAAATTAAAATTTTAAATTTCATTTAAAGTAAAAATATAAAAGTTTTTTTGTTAGAACATGAGTCCAGATTCCATGCCTGAGGAGATCGGGCCTCACTTCCCTGCATGCTTCGGCTAAGAGCAAGCAGTCCCTGGTTTGCGACCTCGTTAGCACCTGGACCCTCCACACTCTGTTTCCTACCCTGTGTGGAACTAAGGCACGTGAGGGGAACCTTCCCTCCACTCCCGAAAAGGTGGACAAAGTCAGACCTGCCCTCTGTTCCGGAAATTGGTCTAAGACTCAGAGACTGTTCTCAAGACTCTTCTTGGGAGATGCTTCTCTGGCCTGCCCCACACCCCCACTATCCCCATTCTCTCATGTCTGTCTCCCTCCCTCCTCTCTGTCACCCTTCCTCGCAAAGAAGCACCTCCACAAGCTTTAAAAAGAAGCCCCCCTCTCTCTCCCTTTAAAGCGCAGAGACTTCTCTAGCTATTATTTTGTTTCTGTCTGCTGTTGTCACGCCTCCCTAGAGGCCCAATCACGGCCCTGAGGGCCTTCGTTCTAATAACCCTCCCTCATTAAAGGGGATCACATCGTGTGTCAACTCCCTTTCTCGGCCTACCAGTGCTGCTGGTCTCTTCTATTGCATAATAGTTTTGAATAGCTTTACAAATGTATTTAGATGCAGTAAATTAAAATCTCCTTCTTACCCGCCTCTAACTGTCCCCCTCGCCTGTGTTGCGATCCTCCAGCAGCTAAATGTGATGATGTGCAGTTACTGCCGCAGCTCCTGAGAGGGCAGGGTAGGAGGGCCATGAGTTTGTGCCAACTTAAGCTTCAAAGTGAGTTCCAAGCCAACCTGGGATGCAGAGGGAGAGCCGATCGCAAAACAAAACAACAATAAATTCTCTGCTAAAGCAGAGCTAAAGCTTTTCCCTTACAGTTTTATAATAAATGCTGCCAATGCAAATTGAAGGCCACCAGTTGTTAGATGTCCAATGTACCTATGTGACTTGTCAGCTCTCCGGAATAGACAGAAAGACAATAGATCTCATGAGGTCAGATTGGCTTCATGATTCTTCTGAGTAATACAAACATTACAAGGCTAAGAACTGTGAGCCATTTATCTCAAAAAGGCTTTGTCACTAGTACTCGGAGAACACCTGGACTTGGTTAGTCTCCTTATTTAAAGAATAAGTTTATCCTGATAAGAATATAATTTATTTAAGGCATTGGTTTCCTAAGACTAAATCTGACACTTGCCAATCCTCTCCTTTCCTGCCCTTATTATTTTCTGAGTAGGGTGTATTCCCGTTGGTATTTTTTATTATTTCTCAGGAAGCATATATGAAGAGAAAAAGATAGTACAATAATGATCCCTGAAGTTGTGTAACCATGTGATTGTTGAACCCCACAGCAAACCAAGCAGTACAAATGAACAGTCTTCTGGTTCACGTAGCCCTGATGTCTCTGAAGAATTTATTATTCAGAGTATAGAGGACAGAAAAAATATTCTCATTGGTTTGTTAATGTTATTTATAAATTTAGATAACTTTGTTTGGGGTGGGTTTTTTTTAAGGAGTGACAGTTTAGAGGTTTGATCATGTGTATATTTTGTAAAATTGTGGTATAGTATGAGAGTAGTGTGAATGACTGTACTTGAAATACTTGGGAGGCTTGATGTAGGGAGACCCTGCTTTTGAGCCCATGCTTGGTTACATAGTGAGACCCTTTCTCAAAACTCAGGATACAGTCACTTTTACACACATGTACATTGAAGGTGGATTTGCTAGACCTTTCATTTCATATGTCATGAAAGACTTTCAGTGTTGGGGTTGGGTAGTCACTGAATTAAGAGAAGAACCAAAATCAGTCAGCCAAAGTATTGGGGATGAAGTCAGATGGGAGGTACTGTTAAAAAAAAATGTAAATGGGCAATCAAGTTGGTATGGGAGCTCAAGAACCACACCACACCAGAGGCTTGTTGGAGGAGGGGCTGCTTGCTGGTTCCCAGCTATTTAGCCCTGAAATAATCACACAGAAATTGTGTTAATTAAATCACTGTTTGGCTCATTAGCTCTAGCTTCTTATTGGCTGACTCTTACATCTTAATTTAACCCATCTCCATAAATCTGTGTATTTCCACGTGTCAGTGGCTTACCAGCAAAGTTTCAGCATGTCTGACTTTGATGGCAGCTCCGTGGCATCTCTCTCCGCTCACCTTCTTCCAGCATTCAGTCCAGTTTTCCCTGCCTACCTAAATTCTGCCCTATCAACAGGTCAGGGCAGTTTCTTTATTTATTAACCAATAAAAGCAACACAGACAAAAGGACATCCCACAGCAGCTGAAGCCTGCAGCTGCCACAGACTGAGATCTCTCAGTGTGTGGAAAGACAGAAGTAAGGGAAATGAGATGCAGGCAGGAAGGAGCCCTGCACTGGCTTCTAGAATAAAAGCCATTTCCACAATGTGATGGCCAAGGACAATATAGATTAACTCTCACATCTGAAAAATGCTAGATGGAATTGTGTAAGGTTAGATGTGAGGTCCAAAGCCTGTCTCTTGCTGATGGTTCTGCTCCTCTCACAGGACCTGCCTGAGAATCACAGAGACAGGGTTCAGCAACTGGAGGAGGTGACAGAAGCGCATTGAGCCACGTGAATGGTTGTTTCCGCAAGCTTCCACAGCGCTTCCCTTTGTGTGGACATTGTTGATCAAGGTTGTGAGTGGCCCCTTCCTCTCATTACTAACTTCCCACAGGCATTTTTCAGGCATAACTTCTTACAGTCTCCACGCCCAGAGCGAGGTACAAAACCAACTTCTATGAATTTTCATGAACACTCAGAGGATTTTCAAACAAACAAGTTTTTCCCACAGGCAATTAGACACCTTTGGGAATGGCAGTTCTGCATGGTTCTCAGCAGGAAGCTCACATCAATTATTTTTTTTGAAAGTCAACAGCTAAAATGAATTTCTTACCCTCCCCGGAAAAGCTGCTGTATGCCAGCAATTTCCTGGAGGTTGTGCTCATGACATTGGCTGCCAGCTGAAGAGCTGATAAGGGAATTTTAGCAATAAAGGTATAACTAATACATAAACTCAAAGAGAATAAAACAACCATACTACGTGACAAATAACAGGCCCAGAAAAATAATCCTTTGTTCACCTTTAAGACATCAAATCCAAAAGGACAAAGAGTTGCCTTTAAGATAAAGGTCCTCTGTGACACAGAGTAAACAACTTAGCTATTGCCCTAAAAAAAAAAATAAGTAGAAATAAAAATTTATATTCTTCCCATGGTTTTTGTTAATCTCAATGAAATGTTAGTGATCATGGGCTCGGTGGAATAAAAGATAAACCAAGATGAAAATTGAGGTAGCAGAAAAAAAAAACAGAGAAATATTCAAGAACCATAGTAATATTGAGAAAATTAAAATGTTCATTATAAGTTGTAAATGACAGAGTTAAGACAGAAAGCAATGTTAGTAACAACCTAGTGAACTTCTCAAAAAATGACAGAGGTGGTAAAAAAAAAACTCAACAAGTAAAAGTTAACAAAAGGACAATAACTAATGGAGACCTCTAGAAAGAAAAAAAGCAATACTGTCTGACACAGCAAAAGAATGAACACATTGATGTCAACAGATTGCTCAACTCTATATAAACATGTTAAGTGATTCAGTTCTAACATGATGAAATGATGACTCATCCAGACAATATACTACAAGGAGCAGTCTTATCTCAGTGACCCAGAATGACACCGGCACCATCTTTAAAAGTAGGGCAGCAAAGAGATGCACTGATCATTTCATTGTCACACAAGACAATATGACCAATTGTTTAAAAATCTACTAGTCATGTGAAAGTATCAGAAACAAAAGTACTTCAGAGTTTTGAGAGAGAAAACAAAGTAGGACTTGGAATCTGAAGGATAACAGACACTGGGTACGTTCACTGACACCTATAATTGCAAAGTTAAGAGAACAGTCAGGTGCTAGGGTTAACAAGTAAGAGTGCTTGCTATGCAAGAATGAGTACCTGAGTTCAAATCCCAGCACCCACATAAAAAAACTAGGCATTAACAAGGATGCATCAGTGACCCCAGCACTGAGGGAGGGGGACGAAGTTAGGAGGGTTGCTGAGGCTTGTGGTCATCAGCTTAGCTCCAGGTTCATTGAGAGATTCTGTCTCAAGGGGATAAAGGGGAGAATGAGAGAGCAGAAGACTCAACATCATCTTCTAGTCTCTGATGTGTGCATGTGCGCATCACTTGTACATACATGTGTACACAACACACATTCACACATCCAAAAAAATCAAAGCTGACACTTGAAAGAGAAATATAAAACTGAAGTTTAAAACCGAGTAAACATATCAACCCCAATGTATAACCCTAAATTACATTAAAGGATCAGTATAAAAGGAGCATAGGAAAATCATTTTATGTGCTAAATCATTTTATGTAGCATTTGAAAATCTGTATCTAGTTAGATGCAGTGTAGTTTCAAACATTTTTAATTAAATTAACTATTACTGAAGTGGAAACAATCTACAACCGGTTGTCTTGAATACTCCCTAACTGAAGTTAAGATTCTCAGTTTTAAATCAGTAAGGAGGAAAGGAAAACCAGAGAATAGTGGGAGATTCCAGTAACAAATGTTTAAAATAAGGAGGGAAGGTGACAAATCAAACACAGAATCTAAGCAAAATAATTTAACTCATCTAAAACTAAGATTATTCAACTTCAAACTAACTCAGTATAAAGACATCAAAATGCTGGAAATCAAATGGACTAGGAGATCAAAGCAAAGAAAATAGGGGACTAATTTCACACGTACTGAGAGAGCCAGTTGTAGTGCTGAGTGGTCTGCTCCACAAGGAAAACAAAATAGTCATGAACTTCTCTCCCAGAAGGCAAGACTAAGAGAAAAATTAGTTTTGTTAATGAGAATTTGAAACAACACTATTTTACAGAATAAAGCCCCATAAAGATATGACTGGTATAACTAATAAGCTTGTTTATCATATCAAATAAACTTCGTTCCATGGATATTACTTACAAAAATAATTACCATGCAGTAGTTCATGGTGACGACCTCAATAAAGGCTAAAAAGACACAATGCGTTTTACGTTCACAGACTGCAAACTAAGACAGAAAATTAACTGAAAGAGAAAAAGAACAGAAGTCACCCAAATCTCTTGGAAATTAAAGGGGAAAGGGGCTTTGCTAAATAACCGCAGCATGAACAGAAAAGAAATTGAAGTCATTATTTTTTTAATTAAACACTGGTTATTAAATAAGAACAGAAGCAAATAAACTTGCAACTTAAATCAAAACAGCAGCAACCCCAGGAAATGTCAGGGATTACAGGCATTCACTCAATTCAATCATTTGCTCAGCAAATGTTTTGGCTATGGCCTATTAAGCTGGGAGTGCTGGGGTACAGGAAGTTACATTTTAGATAGCATATAAATACATAAATAAGGAAGCATATTAGCAATAATTACATAACAATGTTTAAAACAAAAATCAACCTTGTAAAGAAAAACGGTGGAACATGAGGGATTCGGGTCCGGGGTAGCAAGCGGCTGTTCTCTTATATTGGAAGACAGTTACAGGTTGATATGAACAGGTGATATTTGAAAAAACAAAATTGAGCTGGGGAGATGAAGATGTGCAAGTATCTGGAAGAAGACACTGATGGCAACACACACACATCGGTAAATAACACAAACTGAGAGATGAATCTTAGAAAAAGTTGTAAATATGCCTTTCCACATTATCAACATGTAAAGAAAGAAGAAAGGGGGGAGGGAAAAAGAGGAGGAAGGGAAGACAGGAGAGAGATGGGGCCGGGGGGGGGGGAGCTAAAACACAGAAAAGATTTTTTAATATTTATTTATTTATTTATTATGTATACAATCTTCCTGTATGCCTGCAGGCCAGAAGAGGGCACCAGATCTCATTACAGATGGTTGTGAGCCACCATGTGGTTTCTGGGAATTGAACTCAGGACCTTTGGAAGAGCAGGCAATGCTCTTAACCACTGAGCCATCTCTCCAGCCCAGAAAAGATTTTTAAAGGTTTTTTTTTTAAAAAAAAATCTTTAATTATAGCTGGGTGGTGGTGGCACACGCCTTTAATCCCAGCACTAGGGAGGCAGAGGCAGGTGGATCTGTGGGAGTTCAAGGTCAGCCTGGCCTAGCTAGTTCCAGGACTGGTTCCAAAGATCCAGATAAACCCTATCTGAAAAACAAACAAACAAACAAAAAGCCCTCTAATTATGTATAGGAGGGACAAATACTGCACGTGAGTGCAGGTGCCTGCAAAGGCTAGAAAAAGGATGTCCAGTGCCCTAGAGCTGGGGTTGCAGGAAGTGGTGAACTACCTGACGTGAATGCTGGGACCTGAATGCAAGTCCTTTGAAGGAACAGCAAGCACCCTTAACAATGAATCCATCTCTCCAGCTCTCATACAAGAGATGTATACTTTTTAATGAGTCTGTGATATAACAGAACTCTGGCTTTTGTTCTGCTTAGAGAATTGTTAATAAACATCCAAAATGAAATATTACAATATTTTAACTCAGCTTCCCTAGTTCACACCTCCATAAGACATCCTCTGATTCCCTACCTATCTAGGCCCAGAGTTTAGAACTGCCTTTTCAACTTGTACATGTTCCCCCTTACTTAAAACTCATTTTTCTCAAAGAGCCCCACTTCATTGCCTACAGTCACTGTTGACCAATGAGAGAATCACTCAGGATGAGATACGCACTCTGGACTCGCACTCAGGCTGGCTCAGTTCACATCCCTAAATCAGCCAGATTTCAATTCCCCTGGGCCATAGCCATTCGGCTAATTGTGAAGAGTCACAATGAAAAGATTAAATCCACCAAATAATTATATAGCATGACCATGAATGAAAGGTGTTGATGGCATATAACTTTTAAAGAGTCAAATCAAGTAGAAATTTTAGTAATGAGTTTTACATTGCATTTTTTCTGGGATCTGAGAAATTGGGCAAATGTTCAAAGGAACACCGCTTTGACGAGAATAAACAAGGAACTACCAACATCCACTCTAGGGTTTAGAAAAAGAGCAAAAGTCAGACCTGGTCTCTTTACCCCTTACCTGTCTCCTGCTGTTTAATGTAAAATCAACAAGGAAGCTAATGCAGTAGGGAACTGACCTGAGATGTGAGCTGTCAGCTGCAGAAGAACGCACTGGGATACACACACACACACACACACACACACACACACCACACACACACACCTTCATTGCCGCTGGAGAGTGTCTCCAGGGGACAGGTCATGCAGTAGGTCACATGCACAGAGCACACAGAGCATGGTGTCTGCTCCTCTGTCTGGATGATTTATGTGGACTAGAGGGGCCTTTGTTCTCCCAAGAGGGCTGCCATGCTAGACACTTTCAGCAATACTGCGTTCACCCAGGAGGCGAGACTGTGGCAAGAGAGGACCACAAGGTTTCTTCCTGGATCTCATGCCCCTGGGTTATCGGTTTCTGGGTTTGCCACTCATGGGCGGATGCATTGCTGTTGAGTTGGGGAGTGAGTCTCAGAATGAGGCTGGGGCTTCCTCACCCACATGTCAGTGATGTGCCACAAGCTTCCTTTGAAACCCAAGTCCAGGATAACACCTCTGGAATAGCACCACTACGTAGTCACTTCAGGACGCTGGTCAATTAAACTTGAACAGTTAGCATGACTGCTTAAATTGCCATGACCCATGAAGAAAACCAGAATAAGTTGTCAATTTTTAGTTTACATGCACTTCTAAACATGGATTAAGACTTTATTTGATAACTATCTTTGGAAGGTAAATGTGAAAATTATAATAAGTATAACAAAGGCCAATTTAAAAAAAAAGGTTTGTTTATATATGTATATGGGTGTTTTGTCTGCATACCAGAAGAGAACATTGGATCCCTGGGACTACAGTTAAAGACAGTTGTGAGCCACCATATGGGTGTTGAGAATTGAACTCAGGACTTCCTTGAAGAGCGACTACTGCTCACAACCACTGAGCCATCCCTCCATCCCACAAAGGTCAATTTTTATATCACAAAACTTCATTGTATAGCTATATATGCTATATGCTTACATGTTTACATAGGTACATGCATATACATTTGTATAAATGTATGGAATATTCCTTTATACTGTGTGAATATGTCACTTTGATTGGTTTAATAAAGAAGCTGACAGCCAATAGGTGGACAGGTAGAGGTCAGACAGGACTTGCAGACAACAACAGAGTATGAAGAAGAAGTGGAGGAATCTTGGGGTCATGGGAAGAAGATGCAGAGAGAAGCAAGATGAACTTCCTATGTTAAAAAAAGATATGTCTATGTGGCAGAACATAGATAATAAATATGGGTTAATTTAAATTGTAAGAGTTAACTAGTAATAAGCCTGAGCTATTTATAATAGTTTTATTTTAAATAAAATCTGAGACTTTATAATTAATAATAAGTCTCTGTATAGTTATTTGGGAACTGTCTGGTGGGACAGAAAAGATCGCTTATATAAATGTAAGCATGCTGAACCATAGAGCAGCTCTTTCCCCTGGAAATAAGCAAAATACTATTAATAAAGCCAAAAAAAATTATCTCTGTTCTTTAAGCTGGTCAGGAGACCTACACCTGTAGTTCTATTGAAGGGAAGTAGAGGCGGGAAGAACAGGACAGCCTGGGGGATGTGATGGTACTTTATCTTTTAAAAAATTGGTGAATATTGTCTTTCTATATAAAATTTAAATCTTTCTATGTAATAAAAAGGGTTCTCTTTGACATGTCAGGATAACACTGGTGCATTATCACCTAGATGTCACAGAATTAACAGATTTCAAGAGTTTGAGAATACTGTTAAGTGTCATGTAAGGACTGAATCCCAGAAACTCTTTATCTATTGAATGACAGAAAAGAAGTATCAGGTTTTATGTTTCACCTTCTTTGAAATGATAGATATGTTGCAAAATATCTCCAGTCTTAAGAAACATATTTGTCACAACTCTGGTTAATAAGTGACAAAGCTCAGCTGGCGTAGCACAGATTGTTTGAAGGTATACATCCTAGGTGGGCCTTGGGAAACCAGGAGTCCAAATAACTTCACATGTTCCATCAATTCCTACTAGAATAAGTCAATAAGAATTAGTACAGGGCTCAGCAGCCTTAAACCCTGAAGTCAGAAAATTTCTGCATTTATAATCCACAAGGCAAAAAACATAGTGAACAAATGTTCGGGAATTCTGATTTTGAAAGACATGCTAGAAGGCTACTGAACTTGACAGTGTTTATCAAATCCCTGGTCCTGTTGTGTTGACATAATTGTTCTCTTTATAGCCACGTCCACAGAGTCAGCGGGGCTTAGGAGTCTCCGAGATCAACAAGTGGGAAAAGATGAGCCTGAGAGTTTCTACTACAGAGGAAACAGCTAATGCATACCCTGAAATGCTCCAGTTATAGAAATGTATTGATTTGACAACTTCTTTAGATTGCTATTATTTAAGTAAATGTGTTTGCGTTTAAGAAAAGAGAAGATAATAGATCCTATAGTAAACATCCATCTTACTTACCCATCTTTGCTGTTTGCCAGTGTGCCTTGTGAGGTAATTATTCCAAAAACAGGAATCCAAGCTAGCAAATTCGTGCAAATTAGGACAATCATCTAGCACAGTGAACAGGGAAAAGATGTGGCTGTTGTGAGAAGGAAAGATACCAACCCACACAACAGCAACAGAGAAAAGAAAACGTGATCCTTGGATTTTCTGAGCTAAGAAACAAATACAGAAACATAATAAGGCATCGCGTTTCTGACAGGGTTTCTGTTGGTTCCCATGTGGAGAATCGGGTGAACAGCTGACCAGAATACAGAGAGCCAGAAACCCAGCATGCGGAATATGCTTTCCACCCCAAGCATAAATGCACTGAAAACACTCTCATTAGTTGTGATAAAAGTAATTCAATGCTCCTAACTAATATAATATGCCTTTATTTTATGCATCTTGCAATTACTAGTTTTAGCATGCAAGATAATGGCGTGGCTATGGCATTTTCACTCATGTGAATCCTTCTACTTTGATCTTTTCCACCACTCATCCACCTCACTGTCTTTTTTAATATAATATTTTTAATAATTCCTGGAGAATTTCAGACAATGTGTTTTGATCATATCCATCCCCACTGCTCCCCATAACTCATCATAAGCATGCCCACTACCACCTCATCCCCCTCTATCTTTCCTGTTTCTAATAGCCCACTGAGTCCAGTTTATGTCACCAAGATATTCGCAGGAGTTGGGCCATCCGTTGGAGCATGCCAACACTCCTAACTTCGACTGACTGACTCTTCCTTCAAGCTATCAGTTATCAGTAGATCCTCAGCTCTGAGTGGGGCCCATGAGCTCCTCCCCACTTTGTGCTGGAATGCTGCTGACTGGCTTGATTCTGCACAGGCAGCCACGCCTGCTGTGAGTTCAGGGGTGCAGAGACAGTTTGCCTGTGCTCCCCAGCCTCTGGCTCTTACAATCCTGTGCCCTTCTTGTTGGTCCCCCTCCTCTCTAGCAATATTTTTAAAGTGGAAGATACTAATAGCTAAAAATCAAAAGGTTGAGGAATGGGGAAAGGGGGAAGAAGGGGTAAAGCAGGAATGAGAGAAGGAAAGGATATAGTTTAAAGGTCTGAGAATAGAGAAAAGGCACAGAATACATATAGGCACATGAGTGAAGGACTGTCATGAAAGCTTTTAACACAAAACAAAGGCTAAAACAAAAATGACCAATTAAAATATAAAACCAGAAGAAAAAAATGAAGTATGAAATAAAAAAGAATGAAAATATATTGCCAGTTGTTTAACCAGGGGACTTCACCCCAGCCCCCTGGCGTCAATTTTGAAATGTTGGCTGGAAAATTCTATTTCAAAACTCCCCTGGGAGTGGCCCCAGTCCAGACTCCACCTCCCAGAAAGCCTGCCAAATAATGGCTCCTCCCAAGGAGGGTCAAGACCACTCCCACAGGCTACTTAAACTGCGCCCTCTCCAGGTTCTCCTTTACCCTGTTCCGGTGTTCTCCCAGGGGCCCACCTGGGAGCACTGGCATTCATTAAACCTGGGCATCTTCTAATTTGGTCTGATTGGGATTATTGCATCGGCGGAGAGGTTTGTCGGTCAGAAAATACTTAGCACCAGTCAATATTTCTTCCTTGTTTTAAACACGACTTCCCCCTCCCTAAGTTTCCTTTTGCAGACTCTGCAGGTGAAAAGGAAGGCGGGCACTCTCAAATTGAAGTCAGAGCAGAATGTGCTCCCTACTGGGTTAGATCGCACAAAGATCAACTCCCCACTGGAGCTTCCCAGTCCTGAGAACCCACTCCCTGTTGGGCTGCAACTGCAGCATAAGCTCTGCTGTTCTGGGTGATCTCATTTTCTGTGCCCCATTTTCAATCCTGAGGCTCTGAGGAAAGAGCAAGGGCACACAGGGCTCTTGAATTCACCTTTGCTGTTCAATGCCCAAGTCCCTAGGGAAGCAGACTTCTCCACACTGCAGTTTTTGCCCGAGTCTGTGTGCCTATAAGGCTGTGCCATATTAGTTAGCTTCTCTTGTGTTTGTGGATTGTTGCTAACAGAAGGGGAGGATGCCAAGGGGTGAGAGAACCTACTGGGGACAAGTTCCTGATACCTCTAACGGACTGGTTTGGAGCAGTTCTCTCCTTTGACCCAGCCAGGGAGAAAGGAAGCACCGCCAAAAGCAAATCCCTCCCAAGCATCTGCTCCATCGGCTCCATGGTCTCCATAGACCTCCCAATCAAAGTTTGTCTGCTGTTGGCTGCTGAACACCTTCCTCCGTTCATCTTTGTTGACTCTGATAGGGTGGAAGGGAGGAAGAGTTCTCTTCTCTGCTCAGTAGATTCTCTATATGGGACTCCATTGCTTCCTTTGTAAACCTCGTGTTCCGTGTTGCTGCGTCTTAGCCCTCCTCACTGTGCTGTGCCCCTCTCCTGCCTTTGCCTGGTTCTCATCTCTCTGGGATGGATCAGGTGTTTCTTTCTGATTCATGGAAATTCGGGAGAGTAATCTTTACCTCTATTCCACTATCTTCCAATGTTTCTTATAATGGATAGATAGGTGAGGTTTCACACCAGCATCACATTCATAAGTAAGAAAGCATCTAAATTGCATTAAATGTCATCAAGAGGATGTCATCTGGCAATACCGTCTCTGTAAAGCAACATTACGATGCGTTACTAAGGAAAACTACATGAGAAAGAAAGACTGTACTTCTCAGAGCAGAGCCATCGCTTTGAAAACCTGGTGGTCCTTACCCCACAAAAGCAGAACTCGGTGGTGCAAGTTAAATCGCCATGGGTGACATTCATCTACAGAAAGGACTGTGTTCACTTGCCACTGAGGACACCACGCCACTTGCTAAAAACAGCAAATTCATGCATTGTTCCTTGGACTTTTCCAGATTCTAAGTCCATTTCAAGGAACAGCCTCAGGGGGCAAAAAGTACTGTCATTCACTTTTAATTTCGTCAGGATTCCTGAGTAAGTGGGTGTAAATATCAAGAATTGCTTAATGTTCTCACTGGAACATACGTGTCCTTACAAGATTTTTTTTAACCTATATTATATTCACTGCATTTATTAAGTATTTATTAGGATTCAGAATTTTCTATGCCATATATTCTATGAGTCCCATTCTAGAATTTGAAAAGATCACACCATTTCTTTTTTTTAAAATATTTATTTATTTATTTATTATGTATACAATATTCTGTCTGTGTCTTTTCTCGAAGCCCAGAAGAGGGCACCAGACCCCATTACAGATGATTGTGAGCCTCCATGTGGTTGCTGGGAATTGAACTCAGGACCTTTGGAAGAGCAGGCAATGCTCTTAACCTCTGAGCCATCTCTCCAGCCCAAAATCACACCATTTCAAAGCTAAGGGCAGAACATTTAGGGTTTTATTCTTAGACTACTTAAAGCAAGTGTCTGCTACTGTGAAGGTAAGCTGTCTTAACACCCAACATCTTCATCAGGTTTCAGGTAAAATGGAAGGATCTTGAAGTTAAGTTTGTCACAAGCAAACTTTTGAGAACACTATTCTCCATCCCCTAACTTAATAGGCTTCTCATTGCAGACTTTATTTGAGGTTCTTTGAAACAATCTTCACCTTACTATTAAAAATAATATACTTTTCTGTTATAAGGAGGCCTCTTGTTGGTTCCCGGTAGTTCAGACCTGAAATAATCACACAGAAACTGTATTAATTAAGTCACTGCTTGGCCCATTAGCTCTAGCTGCTTATTGGCTAACTCTTACAAATTAATTTAACCCATTTCTATTATTCTGTTTATCACCATGTGACTGTGGTTTACCGGTTAAAGTTCTGGCGTCTATCTCCAGTGGGACTATATGGCTTCTCCCTGACTCTGCCTCCTTTTCCCCAGCATTCAGTTTAGTTTTCCCTGCCTACCTAAGTTCTGCCCTATCAACAGTTCAAGACAGTTTCTTTATTCACCAGTGGTATTCACAGCATTCCCAGGGGAATCCTACATCACTTTTCATTATTTTAATTTTGGCTTTAACATAAATAACTTACTGTGAGAGCACACAGAACTTTGGGATTTTATTAATGCTTTTTCATCTTTAATGATAATTGTCCTGGACCAAAAAGAACACAGCATATTTCTTGGTGAATGTTGCTAATGAGTGTTTTACTCAGAAAAGATTTTAATGAAGATCAAAATATAAACAGACAATGAAGTCGAAGTTATTCATTTTTCCTATGTGATGGTAAATATAATAATTATTAAAAGTTCATTTGATGATCTAAAAAAATATGTATACACCAAGTCACTTTTTCTAAACCCACATCTGTAAGATATCTCATGTAGATATCATTAAGCCTCTTGGTAAAAGCCAACACTAATAGCTATGATAGGATATGATCTGCTCTTTCTTTTTTTTTATTTCTAACACTATCATGAAATGCATGGTACTTTACTTGAATATGCACATATCTAAGAGTTATAAGAATGTTTATTACGGCTAATTTTTACCAATCCAGAAATATGAATAGAATTGGATTTTCCACTGGCTACACTGATAATAATTTTTAAAAAAGGTCTAATGACTTCACATTTCAGATGAAAAATCAAGTATCTCAAAGATTTAATCTTTCCAGTACTTTTTCTTAGGAAACTACAGAAAAGCAGGCTAAAATAAAATCACTTTATAAAGTAAGGAGGGAAGGATATAGAGCCCACAAGGCAGGTGACAATGCATAGGAAAATATGAAAAGAATTTGGGTGAAGTTGTCAAAAAAGAAATTACAGCTTGATAGTAGAAGAGAAGATCTATCCTGAAAGCCACATGTGGCTCCAGATAGGATGCTTTTATTAAAAGTTAAGTAGCATGGAGTGGTGTGCTGGCTGCACGTCATCAGTCTGGCCTCTTACAAATGGCACTCAGAGATACACAGCTGCCAGACAGTACAGAACGCTGCTGTTCCTCACATGAAGAGTATCAGGTGATGGGCATGTTCCCAGAGGGATCTGTCAAAGTGCTGCAGAAATATCTGCATATCCATGTCTGTTCATTGACTTCATCTTTTATTTATCACAGTACAAGATAGAGAATCTGCCTTGATGCTCTTCAGCAGTTAGTTGAATGGATAAAGAAAATAGGTCATGTATACAATGGGAGTTACACTTGCCCATTGTACTGGCTGGTTTGTATGTCAACTGACACAGGCTAGAGTCATCAGAGGAAGGAGCCTCAGTTGAAGAAATGCCTCCATGAGATGGAGCTGCAAGACATTTCCCCATTTAGTGATCAATGGGGAGTGTTCAACCTATGGTGGGCTGTTGGTCCCACGTTCTATTAGAAGGTGGGCTGAGAAAGCCATGGGAAGCAAGCCAGTAAGCAGTACTTTTTTGGCCTTTACACATCAGCTCCTGCCTTTGGGATCCTGCCCTATTTGAGTTCCTGTACTGACTTCCTTCAGTGATGAACAGCATCACTGAAGTGTAAGCCTAATAAATACTTCCCTCCTTAACTTGCCTTTTGGTCATGGTGTTTCATCACAGCAATAGAAACCCTAACCAAGACAACCATAAAGAAAAATAAAATTGTGTCATGTGCAAAAAATAATGAAGGAACTGGAGGGAGATCATGATTCTAAAAATCTAGATTCAGAAAAACAAATATCGTGTTTCTCCCCTATGCATAATATAGGCTTATATACATATGCAAACATATTTATATCTCTATACATGCACATATATATGGCATGCAGGCACAGAGGGTCTATTTGAGGAATGAAGAAGAGCCAGGAAAGGACAGAGCAGAGAAGACAGGAAAAGTCAGATAGCAGGGTGAGTGTGAGCGAAGCATTATGAAACATGTATGAAAACACAGCTTCATTATTGTATTAATAACTTTACAAAAGACTACTTGGTAAGTATAGTAGGGGAGGAGGAAGGTAGTTGATAACCTTAAAGGGAAAGGTCTTACTGGAACCTGTAATCATGCTGCAATGCTTGAAGACAGCAGTGAAAATGCACATATACACATACACAGGCACACATTCACCATACACATATCCACACAGGCAGACATACACAATACATACACACACATGCACAAATGCACAATGGACATATACACAGGCAGACATATACAATACATATACACACATGCACAAATATACAATACACATATACACAGGCAGACATACTCAATACATATACACATGCATGCACACATACACAATGCCTATACGGATACATAAATATAGACACACATACAGTACATACGCACACATATACACATACACACATATGCACACATACACAGTACACATATATACACAGGCAGACATAGACAATACATAGACACACATATAGACATACACATGGACATATACACAGTTCACATATACATACAGGCAGATATACATGATACATACACACATGCCCACATATACACATACACATGTACACACATGTTAGCTCACATACCTACATATATACACAACACACGATCATAATAACGAAAACACTAAAATGGACTTAACCAAAATTTATGACGTTGACTATGCTGGAGGTTAAGAAAAAATCCTCATCAGCTGTGGAAGGACATCAGCAGGTAATGTCTGAAGGTTAAGAATGGCCAGTTTTCAGATAGTTATGGGTAGAAAGCTGGATTGGGGATGCAGTTTAGTGATAGAGAACTTATCCAGCATCTGCAGGGCCTCGGGCCAAATCTCCTGTGCCAGTAGAAACAAATAAAACATAGAGGCAAGTTCCAAAGAGTTGAAAATATAAAGTAAGCGTCCACAAGGACAGGAAACTGGAGGATGAAGGTAAAGGATGCAAGGGGAGTTGGGGGCTTCTGGGGTAAGCAGAGCAGCTCCAGGCTGCAGTTGATCCCAAACAGTGCCGGGTTGTCTCTCAACCAAATTGCAGCACTTCTGCTTTAAGGTACCTGCTCTTCTCTTCCACATTTTCTTGTTTCTCCATAAAACATGAAGTGATAACTGGAGTGTGTTGGCTCCGTTAGCAGAAGGAAACATCACACCGAGCCCACAACATACTCTTCAAATCCAGGTCATCAAATGTTTCAAATTCAAAACACAGATACTAATAATTTATTAAATAAAAATGAATCCATCAGAAACTCATTCCCCTGATGGTGAGGCATCTGGCGTGATTATAAGAATTTATTAGGCAAAAACACTTGCTTCTCCATCCTGTGGTGAAAACAATGTGCCCACTAAGTTAAAACCCTGCGACATGTAAGTGTATTTAAAGCTAATTGTGAGGCACGAGTACTTCGTAACTGTCTTCAAGTGCATCAGGGTTCCCAGCAGCTAGAAAGGAAAAATCTAAATTTTCTAAATGCTTTACATACATATTCCAAAAAGGTGCGAATTTCACAGCAAACTAATGTAAAAATAAAACAGAGAGGATGAGCCTGGCGGTGCTGGGGCACACCTTTAATCCCACCACTCAAGAGGCAGATGCAGGCAGATCTCTGTGAATTCAAGGCCAACCTGGTCTACAAGAACTACTTCCAGGACAGGCTCCAAAGCTACACAGAGAAACCCTGTCTCAAAAACTCAAAAACAAAAACAAAAAGGAGGGTGGAGAGACAGCACCATGATTATCAGCACTGGCTGCTCTTCCAGAGGACCCAGGTTCAGTTCCCAGCACCACTATCTGCAAGTCCTGTTCCAGGGGACCTAACACCCTCACAAAAACATTCAGCTGAATAAAGAAAATGTGGTACATTTATACAAAGGGATATTACTCAGTCATTTAAAAAAAAGGAAATCATGGAATTCATAGGTAAATAGATGGAACTATAAAAAAAGATCATCCTGAGTGAGGTGACCTAGACCCAGAAATACAAATATGGTATGTGCTTGCTTACCTGTGGGTATTAACTGTTAAGTCAATGATAACCAAGCTACAATCTATAGAACCACAGAGGGCATATATAGAGTAAAGGACTAGAGGGGACAGCTAGGGTACCTTGGAAAGGTAAATAGAATACAATAGACAGCTATGGATGGACTGGGACATCAAGTGGAGGAACAGGAGGATCAAGTGGAGAGAGCCAGGGATGTGAGCTCACAGCAAGTGAGGCAGAACGCACAGGGCCTGCACAGGTCTGTACCTGTCAGGGCCTGGAGATGAAAAGAGACGTGGACACATGTTCCAACCCCTAATCAGAAGTTATCTCAAATTGACAACTTCTTGCAAATGAAAATTTAGTTTTCTCCAAAGAAGTCTCACTGGGCAAGCGAACTACTGGTAAGGTTCCATAAGGGTATGCCGCTGCCAGAATTAGATAACCAACAGAAAACCTGCTCAAGGGCACCTTTGGAGGCTCCTTGTCTCATAATGTCATAGCATGGGTTTTTTTTATCCTAATTTTTATTTTTAATTTTAATTTATTTGCATTTTTTTCCTTTTACCCTATAAGTCCTCTGAGTATATATTAGGGTTTTTGATTAGTGTTTTTATGGGATTCTGAGTGTGCGTACGAATGCGTCTCTGGTTCTTGTGCCCTCTCTTGGGCTCTTTTCCTTCTGTTGGTTTCTCTCTTGCCAGGAATGATTATAGAATAGATAATCCGGGTTCCCTGGATATCCAGCGCAGTCACTTTTAGCTGACTCACAACCCTTCAGAGGCCGGTGTTAGCCATCAGTTTGGCCCACTCCAGATAGCCATATCAACACCGTGTTGACCAAACCTTAACGGGTCCGTACAGCTTTTTCTGTTCTTGTCAGGGTTCCCATCCCTTGAGCCTTGGCCACAGAAGCTCCCATGAACAGAAACACTAAAAGCTACATTGCACTTGGCAGGCCAGCAGACAGGACAGCTCAGAGTGGAGAACTCTAACAGAGAGTAGAGGAGGCCCTACAAAGTAACTCCTCTCAGCAGAAAAGACACGACTGCTTAATTTGTTTACATTCCTGGAGCTAGCAAACAGCCCTGCTCTTGGCAGTCTTCACCACTTACAGATGTTAGGAATCAAGACAGAGATTAGCAGCCTTGTGAGCCATTGAAGTCTGAACCCTTCCTTGTGGTTAACTTCAGACCTCGCCTCCCACTTCCCTAGTAACAGTAGGAAGGTAAACATCGTCTTTGACACTTCTCAGGATTTAAATTGCCATATGAAAAGGTGGATGGGTAAGAGCTTTGTTGAGGACCCTTAAGGCACAGACACTTCCTCCTGGCAAGAAAAATAGAGTCTATCTCAAGATCTAAGTGGACACTTGATATTCTGCTGCCAAAGGCTAGACTTCCAGCACCCTTTTCTCCTCCCTTAAGGGTTAATTCAGCTGGGCCTGTCAATCACCTGGCCAGGAGACCACTCTCAGCAAAGCTGATTCCCTTGAAGAACTGCTAAAGAGCTGGGATAAAAACTCATCCCATTAATGAGTTAAAGCATATATTCTATCCAGGAAGCCCTGCCCCTCGGTGCAGCTGCTGACAGAGCCTCTGTCTGCAGCCTGCCTGTTTCTTTGCGCTGTTGATGGAGCCTCTGTCTGTAGCCTTGATGTGGGAGTGATTTCTTATTAATAAAGAAACTGCCTCGGCCCTCATAGGACAGAAAATTAGGTGGGTGGAGAAAACAGAAGAGAATTCTGGGATAAAGAAGCTGAGTGAGTGAGTCGCCATGATGCTCCCACGCCAGACAGATGCAGGTTAAGATCCTCCCTGGTAAGCCAGCTCGTGGGCTACATAGAATATTAGAAATGGGTTGGAACAATATGTAAGAGCTAACCAATAAGAAGCTGGAACTAGCCGGGCCAGGCACTGTTTGAAAGAATACAGTTTCCGTGTAATTATTTCGGGGCATAAGCTAGCCATGCGGGCGGCCGGGTGCCGGGGACACAGCCCTGCCGCCGCTCCAATTTCAACATAGCCTGACTGCTTTTCTGGGCTAGAAAGGCTCCTTTTCCTTTTCCTGGACAAAAGCCTAAACAGGAACCCTGATTCCTGGGCTTCCTCAATTTCTCTGGAGCCTTCGCTCCTTCTGCTCCATCTACTCCCATCATATTTTCTGTTATTTCTCATACCTTTTACCCCAGGGTTTCCCTCTCATTCATACTTCATTCCATCTTTTCCCTTTTCCCATTTTACTTCTGAAGCTTGGATACCTGCAGTTCTAAAAATGCAACAATGTTTTTCCTCAATCTGTACCCTAGAACTGTCTCCAAACCTTTTCTGTGAGATGAGATACGGGCTCAAGTGTCCTCTACAGAAGCTACATGAGGACATCTGTCAAGTCAGTGGGTCTTTCACTAAAACAGGACACCCACCAGGTGTGGAGAACACAAATCTAAGTGCCCCGGAAAGACTCAATATACAAATAGTTAGGGCGGGGAAAGACAAGAACCGAAGGACACACCTCTCCCAACAGATGTATGGAAAAATAAACATGAAAGAACAGGCCACTCAGAGGTCTGTCCATAAGCTAATAGTTCCTCTCTACCAGAAACCGAAGATAATAAAACAGCTGGAAAGTCGAAAAGGAAGAAGCCCCAATTTTAAAGGGTCAGTAACAACACTGATGATTCAAATAAACTGTACATGAGCTGAAATAAATCCTTTCCTCCCCAAGTTGCTTTTGGTCAGTGTTTTAACACAGTAATAAGAACCCTATCACATACCCTATAGACAGATATAACCCTACAAACCCTAGTTAGGACATAAACCTACAGGCAACATTCCATTAAATGTGAACAGATAATATTTCCAATAAAATCTGGAACAAGACAATGGATTATATATGTTATGAAATTTTGCTGCGGGTCCCAAGCAGCTTGCAGCAGGTCCACAAACCAAGGTGGCTGGCCCCAGCCATGTGGCGGTGGGCGGGTCCTCCAGACAGTGAGTCCGTGGAAAGTGCAAGTTCCCAGGGAAGGTGCAAGCTCCCAGCAGGAATGGTGTGGGGCAGGCGGCGTGTGGGAGGCATGTGAACAGACACATCGTACAAAATAGGATTGGATATTTATTAGTTGAATTATGGAGGGGAAGGCAAAAGGGGAGAAGGGAGAGAGAGAGAGAGAGAGAGAGAGAGAGAGAGAGAGAGAGAGAGGAGAGGGAGAAAAAGGACAGAAAGAGAAAGAAGGGGGAGCAGAAAAGGGAACAGAGAGAAGCCAAGATGGCAAGGGAGGGAGGGGCTGCAGGGAGTAGGCATGGCAGGTCTCTAAAGTGACAAACAATCATAGCAATATGACAATTATTTCCAGTAAAATACAAGGATACAAAATCAACACCCCAAAAATCAGTAACATTTCTAAATAGCAATACCATACTTGCCAAGGAATAAATTAGAATATCCCATTCACAATAGCTTTTTAAAACTGCCCAGGGAGTAGAAGGCTTCTACAACAAAACCTTTAAGATACTGAGGCAAAATGTTAAAGGAGATAGAGATAGACAGGAGAAGACAGAGGTAGACAGGAACAGACAGAGGTAGACAGGAGAAGACAGAGATAGACAGGAACAGACAGAGGTAGACAGGAGAAGACAGAGGTAGACAGGAGAAGACAGAGGTAGACAGGAGAAGGTGTAGATAACTTTCAAAGCTATGAGTTATCACAACTAATATCATGACATGGTTGGACTACAAAAAAAAAATGGTTTACAAATTCAATCCAGTTCCTGTTAAATTCCAATTGTGGCTGGGTGGGTGGTGGCACATGCCTTTAATCCCAGCACTCTGGAGGCAGAGGCAGGCAGAGTTCAAGGTTAGCCTGGTCTACAAGAGCTAGTTCCAGGACAGGAACCAAAGGTACAGTGAAACCCTGCCTCAAAAGATGGGGGAGCGGGGGGGGGGGAGAAAAAAGAAAAAATTCAATTGTATTTTTCACAGAAAAAAAAATCCCTAAAAAAAAAAATCCTAAAATTCATATAGAAACACAAATGACCCTAAACAATCCTAATTCTGGAGATACACAATATCTGTGAAATTACCAGATACAAGAAAAGATCACAAGATACACAGCAGAATCCATTTTGAGAGTTTAATAGAAAGAGAAAGGCATGTGTGCAGGCCTGGGGAGAGCTGGTGCGGAGAAGAGAGCATGGAGCAGGCGTGCCCAGCTTTTAAAGGCTGCCTAGCACATGCGCACCAGAGCTTACAAAGCTGTGTCATGTGTAGATCACATGACCACACTGCACATAGATCACATTGGGCTTGAGGATCCTGGGTGACTGTGTAAGTTGCCTGAATGCCCTTGATGGTGCATGCACTGCCGTGAAACCCATAAGAGCCAGCGCTTCAAGTGCTAGGCATTTGGTGATAGAAATGGTTCTTGAAGATGGCTTCTCCTGCCTGAGCAGGCTTGCTGAGTCAGAGCCTAGCTGGGTAGGCAAGGGGGCCAGGCACTGACTTCCCACTGTATGGGCCCTGACTCCTTCTCACTTCCAGTTCCTCTTGCCTGTCTCACCTCCGAATCCCTACTCTTTTGCCTTTCTTCCTTTGCCTCAAAGAACTCAGGCCTTGAAATCATATTTTAACCGGGAATGCACTTTGCTTTATACATCTCAAATAGAAGCTTAGAAATAAGATTTACTATAACTCATATCAGTTGCCTATTGACCTGGCATCGTCAGGTCCTGTACCTCCAAGCACTGGAGCATCCTGTGATCTGCTTCCAGTCAGAGCTACCTCAAGGCCACTCAGGTGGCAGCATCTCCCCTCTGGTTGGTTACTCTCATTCCTCACCTCTTTCCTCACAGAAAGCAACTTCCACTCTTTTCCTTAGATATTTATTTTCTTCATTGATTCCCCCAAGCTGTAGCCATGATACATACGTTTCTTATTTCTGTCTATCCCTAATTCTTAGCTGAACAAATAGAAGCTTTGGTTTTCTTTTATTTCATGCCACCCCCATACCAAATAATACACTTTTAAATTAGCCTCTGGCTAGGATAAAAATAGCCTTAGCATACATCCACAAGTAAATAAATGTAAGCACTTTGCTCTTTTTTTTATTGCTATTTCAGACTCAGCACCAGAGGTTCGTCAGTGTTGGAGCAGTGAAAATAGCGTAAATGTTTTAAAATATATGTTTGTCTCTGACAACCACGAACAGAGAGGTGTTGCTTGTTTGCTTTCTAAAATAGTGTTTGCTGACCTCTGCTTTCGCTGCAAGAACAAAAGAACCACGGTGTGTTCTAAGCTACAGTGAGAACACAAAATGAGTGCTTCCTGAACATCCTCCAGTGACTTCACTTCCTAAATACCACAACCACATCCTGATCCCTTGCATCTCAATGTTGTGTTGACAGCCACTTCCCTTCCCATCAAACCTTGGCTTTACTTCTAATGGAGATCCTCGTTTGCATGTCGTTTGCATATTCAAATTATCTTCCTGTAATTTTGATAATTGTGCATCCTTCTAAGCACAGTGCAACGAGCCTGCCATGCTTCTGAAGATGTGAGCTGAGACTTATTTATTTAACTAATGAATGCTTGATGCTGGGGTCTGTGCACCATTGTTCTTGGTGCTAAGGAGGCAAGATGGCGTATGATGCAGCCAGCATACTCCAGATGAGTCTCGTGGCTGCACTTTTATTCACATACCAAGGGCATGTTTGTTCCTACTTTTATAAATAACAAGCCAAAACTAACTAGAGGTTTCATTCTTTAGCCTCCTACCTCACAGATCCAGTGGAATAATACATCCATACATCTGATGTTTACGGGTGTCTTTCCCAAGACCTCAGTACCCGTTTTGACTTCCCCCTCTAGCCATTTCTTTCATCTTTTCTTCAGCCACGTACCTTTTTAAAATATCTTTCATTAAGTCCAGGGATGGTTTCCTGCTTGTAGATTGCGTTGGGTGGGCTACTCAGTCTAGGGGTTAGTAACCCACCCGCAATCAAGTTACTCCAGGGTCTCGGAGGGGCGCTACCTGGAAGGGAGTGAGCTAAGACAGAAGAAGGAGGTCAAGCAGATTTGTCAAAGCCTCCGTTTATTAGGGACGGGTTACAGTTTATATATGGTAAGGGATGAGGGGCAGGGTACTGGATTCTTGCCGCGTGTTCCAGGTCACGTAGGCTAGGTTACATTCAGACAGACAGATAGGGCCAGGAAGTCACGAGTTGCCACACCTGGTTCCCTGGGTAGCTGGAATGTGAGGCGTGTTCTGCTAATAGATTAACAGTTAATTGGGTGAGAAGCAGATTCTGTCAATAGAACATAATTATGGGTGTGAGGTTCCCTGCAGACTCCCCAGGGTGATGGTTCCTGTAATGATAGGGGGGAAATGGCTCCTGACACCTGCTCAAACCAAGGCAAGGGCAGGATTGTCTCAGACGTGGCTTCTGCGGCACAGAGCTCCAGCAAATGCTAACAATCCTGAAAATCCCTGCCACCCTGTTCTCCTGCGCCAGGGTTTCAAATGATTTTTTTCTGTATCTGTTTACTTTCCCTCCCTTTATCTCTCTGCAAACTATGGTAAAGACTTGCAATCAAAGAGCTGCAGAACAGACTCCAGGAAACTCAGCGACAGTAACAACCGGCACGGCGGCGGTCCTGCTGGTCTAAGTAGGTATTTTAAACAAACTTGGCACAGAACCATTTGCAATCACTCCTACTTTCACAAAACAAAGAAGTGACCATAAAAGAGCTTTTATCTGTCATGTTTTTCAGCTACACGACTTAAAAAAAAAAAAAAAACTCTTCGCATTCCCAATACTCACACGCAGTTTCTTGTCACGTTTTTTTTTTCTGCTCACAATTAATCCTTTGAATATTTTCAATATTTGGAAACTGAAGCTCATGGACAGAGAGGAGGCCTGGGAGGTTTAAGAATACTAGCCGCTCTTGCTAACCCAGAGTTTTGTTCCTCATGCCCACAGTGGGTGGCACACAATTCCAGCCTCAGGGGTCTGACACCCTTTTTGCACCCTTCTGGGTGCCACGTTCATGTTGACAAGCCACATACTCATGGTCATAACTTAAAATGTGCTCCTTTCAATTTCCATGATTTTGCAGCATTAGTAATTATCTTGGTCACTTTCAGTAAGTAAATAATTTTGACTAGTGATGTTTTGTTTTCATTTGCTAATTCATTTCTTCCCCCATTCTGACTCCACCTCTGTTTTGATTGCCTCTACATAAGCCACACTCCAAACAACAGTTCAGGTTTTCAGCTCTTCAATACTAAAAAGAAGGATGCCCAGGAGAGGCATGTGTCCAGACAAGCAACTGTGCACAGTTCTGCTCCTTTTTCCATCAATAGGACAGTAGTCTGCATTATCAAGCTCACAGGAATTCATCAAGTCAACAATGAGTCAGCTTATTATCCCCGAGTCTACTGAGAAATTCTCATTTCTACAGGTTTAAGGCAAAGTGATTATTTTAGGCAGTAGGAATATTGCTGAGGCACCTCGCTGGCAGCCAGCACTGTCTTCCCAAGCACCCACAGGTAGGAAAACATGCCAGGACTGTGTGTGGCAGGTACGGCATTAAAGACCGTCGGGTGTACAACGTGAAGCACTACCCAGAGCTTTTAGTCAGGCTTCCATTCCTTCTTCCTCAACAAAGTGCAGAAGGAGAGCTTCAAATATAATCTGGATAGGAGAAAAGAAATAGGCACCAATATACAGAGCAATAAAGACCACCACTAAGAACAAATCTTCCTGGCAGGGTAACACAAGGTTTTATTAGAGTAGAGTGGGTTTTTTTGGGTTTTGTTGTTGTTGTTGTTGTTGTGTTGGTGGTGGTGGTTTGTTTGTTTGTCTGTTTTGTTTTTTTGTTTTTAACCATCAAGCAGAACTGAAGAAAATTTCCCTTCTTCCACACTCAACACTGAAAGCATATATAGAAAATATATAAATTTCTCAAAGAATAAAAATATTATATTTTTATAAAAAAAAAGAATTTAGGTGCAAAAGGGCCAAATAATCTGCCAAAAGAAAATCTCACTCTTAGAACCTGAACTGGACTGTGAATGCCAACTGCCTAAAACTGAGTTACTAAGATCGTGAGTAATTGAACCAATTGAAGGGGGGGGGGGAGATGATCAAAGGGGGAAAAAAGCCAGCAACCCCATCCAAAGATATGGGGAATCAAATTATTAACAACTATGCAAGATCAAAATAGAAGAGAAGCTATGATAGCAGGTTCCCAAGCAACCAGGAGTTTCCGGTCTAAGGTAAAGTCACTGTAGCTGAATCAGCCTGCAGAGCCACTCCTGTTTCCTCACCCGAGGGGCAAACCCATCACCACTCCCAGCAGCTTGGACTCCGAATCAATGAACAGTGAGAGCCTCTCACTGGAGGAAGAGGGACGGCGGATCCTGGCCTTTCAATACTAAACAGACACACAAAAATATTCTACATTTTTTTTTTTGGTTTGTTTTGTTTCTTGAGACAGGGTATCTCTGTGTAACAATCCTAGTTGTCCTGGAACTAGCTCTGTAGAGCAGGTTGGTCTGGAACTCACAGAGATATACCTGCCTCTGCTTCTCGAGTGCTGGGACTAAAGGTATGTGCACCAAGACCCAGCAAAAATATTCTACTCTTAGAAGGCTACCAATCAAAAGCAGCAGGGCCACTTTGTACTTTATAAATTTGCAGAAGACAGTTCTTCCACACCCCAAGTGGCTCTTCTGGGAGTGGGAAAACACATGTTCATAGACAGCTTTATGACCTTGTACTGATTTCACAAATATTAACCCGGAAGGTGGCTCAGTGAACTAATGACAGTGTAGGCACAAATATTTCTGCTACTTCTGATGGCATAAACGACGCCTGCAATTTCCACCGCTTGTAAAAAGTCATATACTTTGGGGAAAGTTGTAATGAGACAAACTTTTTCTTGACTGAGACGGCTCTTCAAACATAATTTCTGGGAAACAAAAAGGAAAATGAAAATTGCTGTATACTTGAGCTGGGACTGAACTCTGAGCTGTTGTGCAATTACCTGCACCTTCTGGGAAAGATCTCCTATTCACAGATGATGAAGCATTTTTCTGACAGCGCGGTGAGTCAAAGCGACTTAAGAAGTTAGAGTAGTACCCCGTCTTGGCTAGCTTCCTCTTGGTGATAAAACACCAGCTGAAACCAGCCTGGGGAGGAAAGCGGTTTGGGGCTGACAGGTGGCAGACCACCATGAAGAGAAGCTGAGGCAGAGACCAGAGGCAGGAGCTGAAGCAGAGACCAAGGGGGAATGCTGCTTCATGGCTTGCTCAGCCTGCTTGCTTGCACAGTCCAAGTCTACTGATTAGGAGGTTGCATAGCCCACAGTGGGCCAGGCCCCCCCAATCATAAATCAAGAAAATTCCCCATAGTCATGCCCAGAAGCCAATCTGATACAGATTTCAACTGAGGTTTGTTGAAATATGAGCGGCGGGGCTGCGTCCCCAACACCCCGGCCGCTTTGCTAGCTTATGCCCGAAATAACAACACACAAACTGTGTTCATTTAAGAACTGCTTGCCCCATGAACTCTAGCCCTTACAGGCTAATTCTTGCACCTGGACTAGCCCATTTCTAGTAATGTGTGTAAGCACCCCAAGGTGCGCTTACCGGGAAGATTCTAGCCTATGTCCATTCTGGGTTCGGAGCTGAGAGGAGCTTCATTGCATGCATCTGCCCAGGAGATCAGAGCATGGCGTCTCTCAGGAATCAGAGCAGAGTCTGACCTCACTTCCTCTTCCGCCCAGAATTCTATTCTGTTTACTCCTCCCATCTATGTTCCAAGCCATGAGGCCAAGCAGCTGGTTTATTATAACTTAACCAATGAAATCAACAGATTGATATATGACACTCCCACATCAGAGGTTCTCTCTAGTTTGTGTTAACTTGACACAAAAACTAGCCAACACAATCCCCAGCCTACAGCCATCTTTAGTAAGTTTTATGATCTTTAAGTAGACATATTTAAAATAAAAAGCAGAAATCATCACCAATTATTTGTTTCTCCATAAACTCCTCCTCCATGATGAAATTTTTGAACCTTCTTAGGATATCTTTCCAGATGTTAAGTCTAAAGTGGCACATGGTCATAATTAAAGAAGCTGTAACAAATATTAAGTCACCAGTGAAAACCACTGGAGTACTAGCTGAGGAGCTGGCTTGGTGGGGAAATTGCTAGCTGAGCAAGCAAGAGGACCTGAGTTAGCATCCCCAGTTCTCGCAGAAATCCCAATGTAGCAGTGTACACCTGTAGCGCAGCAACCAGAGAGACAAGAGGATGCTGGGGGTCTGCTATTCAACCAGTCCAGCTGAAACAGCATGATATTCTTGGGTCTCTGCCCTAGCCACGCCCACTCCCATAACCTCTGACCCGCCCATCGCCATCTTGGGACCTCTCACTCTCTCTTTCTGCTTCCTTGGCGTGTGCACGCGTTTTCTCTCTCTCTCTCTCTTCTTTTATCTCTCCTCTCTCCTTTTATCTCTTTTCTCTGTCTTTCTTTCTCCCCCTTCCTTAATAAATACTTATGGCTATTTCCTGTGTTTACGTGTCTGTTACCTGCCGCCACCGTGGGCCAAGGAAGCGTGCCCTCCTGTAGCCGCCCTCATGGCGGGCTCCCTCCGCCAGCCGCCCGGGGATCCTTTGTAGCCGCTTTCCCATGGCGGGCACCGCCAGCCCGCCCGGGAACCGTTTGTAGCCGCTCTCTAATCGTTTTTTAAGAATAACATTGGTGCCACGTGACTCCCGAACCGGGTTCTTTTCCACTTCGCCGGCCTACGACCCACGTGTTCCCTGGATGCAGCTCCTCCAAACAACAGATCAACTAATCGTGAGTGTCCCCATCTCGGCCAGCTTAACCATCTCTTCTAACTCAAGGGTTTGACCGTTGAGCTCCCGGCAACCCTTCACGGTTTTTAGGGATGGGGGAACCTCCAACCGCGGGCCTTCAGGGCCT
>NW_026068006.1:3105346-3153121 GCF_014885135.2 Alexandromys fortis | reverse complement strand
CTCTCTCTTTCTGCTTCCTTGGCGTGTGCACGCGTTTTCTCTCTCTCTCTCTCTCTTCTTTTATCTCTCCTCTCTCCTTTTATCTCTTTTCTCTGTCTTTCTTTCTCCCCCTTCCTTAATAAATACTTATGGCTATTTCCTGTGTTTACGTGTCTGTTACCTGCCGCCACCGTGGGCCAAGGAAGCGTGCCCTCCTGTAGCCGCCCTCATGGCGGGCTCCCTCCGCCAGCCCGCCTGGGGACCGTTTGTAGCCGCTCTCTAATCGTTTTTTAAGAATAACACAGCAAGCTCCAGGTTCAGTGAAAGAGGCTGTCTCAAAAAGCAAGGTGCAGGGGCTGGAGAGACGGCTCATGAGTTAAGAACTCTGGCTGCTCTTTCAGAGAAATCCAGGTTCAATTCCCAGCACCTACGTGGCAGCTCACAACCATCAGTATTCAGTTCTAGGGGATCTCATACTCTATTCTGACCTCCACAGACACTGCATGCATGCAGGTGCACAGACAGACAGCAGGCAAAACATCCATACCCACAAAGTTAAAATAAATTAATTTAAATTTGGAAAGCCATAGATGATGATATCAGAAGTTCAACTCTGGTATCCATGTGCTCATACAGAGATGAGCAGAAACCTACACTGTAAGAAAGGGGGCCAGGGAAAGAACACCTACCTCTGGCCTGTCTCCCAGACAGGAGATTTGGAAATCCCAACCTGTGACTCAGTTGTCGTCTTCTTCTTTTCTTCCTCCTCTTCCTCTTCTTCTTCTTCATTCTCCTCCTCCTTCTTTCTCCCCCTCCACTTTCTTCTCCTCCTTGTCCTCCTCCTTCTCTTTTTTTAGGGCCTCAGTGCTGACAACCAATGTTTCAAAATCATCTGCCAAGCAATACTTCCTGGCCACAGTGTAGTTTTCCGCTACCTCACTGCATATGCTCCAAAGACCCTATAAAAGCCTGCTCCTCTGAGGCAGCCGCCATTCTGTTCTCCCCAGTAAATTTCGTGAGGTTGGTTATGAGATGTAACTTTGTGATGAGGCTTTGTGGTACTTAAAAGGGAAAGACTCTTAGATACCTCCGCATACACCATGGGTTCTGACTTAGCCGTAATAAGTTGAGTGAAGACAATTGGGGGAGACGGACAAAAAGGGGGCAGAGTCGCAGAGACAGAAAGAGAAACCAGAAGCGCGGGGAGGACAGATCCTCCTTTACCTAGAAGAGAAAGCAACTCCAATGGAGAGGCATTTGCAGGAGGCCTGAGGTGGGCTCCATCAGCGGAAGCTCCTGCTATAGGCATGGCAACTCTTACCAGGCCTTGGACCAGTTGAAAGAAATTCGGCGGTGCAACCCTGGTAAGTTTCCTGTCAGGGGAGACCGCAGAGGGTAGGAGACACACCACATACACCATGCAGAGAGAGCTTGGGTATAGTTTATTTAGTGGGTATTGGGAATGCTATGAGTAAGGGGTTATGGAAGGGAGGGGAGAAGGGGAGAGAAAGAAGTGGGGACAGAGAAAGAAGAAAGGGGGAGAAGAAAGAAGGAGAGAAGGAAGAGAGGCAGTAGTTACCTCTTCAGAAGAGGGACTGACAAAGAGAGGGGGAAGGAAAGAAGGCAAGACCAACTTGCCTAAGGTGGGGGAGATTATTGGTGGGCAGAACTTGTCTCTTAAAGGGACAGGGTGCCCAGGGGATAGGGAAGGTCAGCAAAATGTTATTACTAGTGAGGATCCAGACAAAAATATTCATGCTGGTTTGGTTTTGATGGAACTTTTTAAACGAGTTATTAGAGGTTCTCTGAGTCTATCCTTTGGGTGACTTCAACACCTGAGACGTCTTCTTGGTTGAGTTCTTAAGAGGTGGTTTTCAAAATGTCACACTCGAATTTCAGTGTAGGGAAGGGGTAATGTGGGAGATGAGCCCAGGGCTGACTTTTCAAAGCCACTAACCACGAAACACCCAATTCTCGTGGTGGGAGAGGCACAGAGAGACTCCTGCTGTAAAGAGGCTCAGGTGTGTCTGATTTATTGAAACCTGTTTGGCCTCAGAGAAGCCAAAATTGTACATGGAGTGACTCGAAATTGGAGTCATGAAGTAACAGATTTTCCTGTGGTGGTGGAGGTTGTGGAATAGTTTCAGCTGTTATGTTTGCCAAGTAACAAAGGCTGATTACACAGGGGTCTTCTAAAAACACTGTGAAGCACATTTAATAAAAACTCAGAGAGAGAGAGAGAAATTGAAGTTCAACCTGAAAATCTGAAAAGCAAAGCAGCCAGTCACTGGTTCTTACCTCAACCTCAGTCTGAAATGGCGATCCTGCCTCTAGGAATCTCAGAATGAGAGCTGTATCCTCCTGTTTTATAATCCTCTCTAGGACTGGGATTAAAGGCATGCGCTGCCCAGTTTCTATGGCAACTAGTGAGGCTACTGGGGTTAAAAGTGTGTGTTAACCACTGCCTAGTCTGTAAGGCTGATCAGTAGGGCTGTTTTACTCTCTGATCTTCAGGCAAGCTTTATTTATTAAAATACAGATGAAATACTACTACAACAGTATATTAGAAAAGAGAAGAGAATTCAAATGAAAGTGTAGCAAACTTTTTAAGGCTGCTTGAATAGATCAATAGCCTCCATCTAATTCAGCAAATTCTTCATCCCTAAAGCAACTGAGGAACAGAGGTCAACTGTAAAAGAGAAAACAGTGCTCATATCAACCCCTACTCTCTCATCCATTTTTTTGCAGAAATGTTCATAGCAACTTCATTTATAACAAACAGACCAAAACAAAAAACAAACAAACAAAAACCTAACCAAACAAAACAACAACAATAATGAAAAAAGTATAAACAACCCCAGTGTCCCTTAAGCACAAACAAATGTTCACCAAAGTGCCCAATAGTGGAACAGAAACAGTAAAAAAAAAAAAAGCAAAATACAGATAGCTGCAAACACCTGAAAATGCCTCAATACCTTATACTAAGCAAAGTGAAGGTGTAAATCACAAACATCCCACACCAGTTTGGAATTATGATTAATAGAATGGTTATTTATTTAAAGGGGAAACCTTACAGATCACCGTCCCAGACAACAGCCCTCTGCACAATCAGGAAAGGAGCCTAGTAGCATGAAGCGGAGCAGGAAGCCAGAGAGAGCACATAGAGGGAAGTGGCCACGTTTTTTTTTTAAAGGGAGAGAGACCACGCCCCAATGGGCTGGTATCTCAGTGGCTATTGGCTGAAGGAGCGAAAGGAGCTCCCACAACAGCAAAGGGAGCCAATACACCATGTGATCTCATTTTAGTCAAGTCTATAGACATAGACAGATGGAAGTCCTGGGGAGGCTTCATGCAAGGGTGCTTAATAGGTGATGGAACTGTCCTCTCTGTGGCTGTGGTGACCTTTGCATGGGAAATGCATGTGAATGGGCATGGAATTTCTTACGATGGGAGCATTTTTTCAGCCAATGTTCTGTTGCTGTGAAGAGCTGCTCTCAGCGTGGGAACTCTTACTAGGGCTGGCTTACATTTCAAAGGTTTGGTCCGCTGTCATCATGGTGGGAAGCCTGACAGGAAGGCAGACATGGAGCTGGAGAGTTCTACATCTGGATGCAAAGGCAACAGGAAGAGAGAGAGAGACACTGGCGTGGCTTGAGCATCTGAAACCTCAAAGCCTACTTCCAGTGGCACACTTTATCCAACATGGCCATACCTTCTAATTGTGCCACCCCTTGGTGACCAAGAATTAAAATCTATGAGCTTATGGGGGCCATGCCTATTCAAACCACCACAAGCATGTTAGTGCATGTTGATTGAGACAACAATATTGAAATTTTAAGACTCTAGCATCCATACAGAGGCACACAGCTTAGAGGTTCTGGCAGCAACATTTGGGGCATTTGATTTCCACAAGGTTACTTGAGTTCAGACCTTCAAAAAGTTTAGCAGAATCCTATTAGCAGGAATCATTGCTTGTTTGTTTCTGAGAGAGGATCTTACTATGTTGCCCAGGAGGGTCTTGAAGTCCTTGGCTGTCTAACTCCTCCTGCCTCTGTCTCCTGGAAGTCTGTTTTTGGGCCACTGGACTAACTGGGATGTGTCTTACCCTTCATCCTTTTCTGTGGTTCATTCAATATGTGTTCGTTGAGCATATCACAAACTAGACATTTCCTACAAAGTAGAAGACAAGACCCCTGTTTTCAAGAAAATTAATATTTTTTTCTAAATATATAGCACCCAGAGAAAAATTAAAAATTATAAATTTAATTAACAATAACATAAATCAAAATTTCAGTCTGGCAAGATTTGTATGCAGAGGTCACTCTGAGAAAATGAACTACTAAATGCTTGTTTCAAAAAGATTATCTGACATGCTATGTCCAGGTCGCCCCAAAAACCACCACAAAGTCCACACTTGTATGTAAAAGCAATGAACCTTTATTCAAGCTTGAGTTTGGACTCTTTGTATGTCCAACAATTAGAGAGTTGCAAGCCTGGTTGTGGTGAGGTTTTTTATCATAGCAGAGGTTGGGGTAAGGGGATTTCTAAGGTTCAGGACCCCTGATTGGCTGACAGTTGTCTAAGCCTACTCTTTAACTGGCTGGCATGGCTGGGTCTTATATTCCTTCCTTCACAAGTACCAATGATAGGACCCAGGAGAGAGAAAAATATCATCCTTAGGAATAGACAGGTAGGGAAATTTTAGGCTATACTTACCTGGAATCCTTTTGTCCTATGTGAAGAGGATCCAACTTTTATTACTTTTTAGATTCTCTGAAGCTTACCTGAATTTTTTTAGTTTACAAAAAGAGGCACAAAAGTTTTAGACACATTAGCATTGCTAATCTTATTGAAATTCATGTCATAGGAAAAGCAGGTAACAGTTATCTGTAAAACAGCAGGGCTGGACTCATATCTTTTGAGTCCTAGCAAACACTACAGATTTGGGTTAGATGTACATGTACATGTTCCGCTGTCCAGAGAGCTGGATATGGATTCATTGAGGTGTCTTTAGCCCAATGAGAAGTACCTTAAAGTCTATTAGCTTATCAGAACTTTATTATGTTAAGCTCTGAACTTTATACCTTCTAGGGAAGAAAATTTGAAACTTTTTTTATATCTTAAAACATTTTTAGACCCTCAAAACTTGCATAGCCTTTAATCTTTTTTATTTAATTATTTACCAGAGACCAAGCAGTTACTGCTGAGAGCAGTCATTTCAAATCATGTTCCAATCATGTTTCTTTAGTGGAAAGTTACACCTGAAACTTGTTCATCTTTTAAGATGAAGCCTGTTAGGAAGACAAACCTGTCTACCTTTTCTCAACAGGAGACCTAGTAACTATTAGAAAAAGCAACTCTTGACTTTTACATATGAAATTAGCTAACTAGCTGGCTGCAGCCTAGGGGAAGAACCTGGTTGCCTTCTGCTAATCTGACAAAGTTAAAAGTAGCTCAGTTGTCAATACTTTCAGAGATCTGAGAAGGACAAATTAAATCTGAGTGCAGACAAAGCAGTTTCTGCAGCTATTAAAAATGACAGAGAGCTGTCCATGCCCAATTAGCCATACCCAAGTCTCCATAGCATGGGAGGCAGAACATCATCAATCTTCGCCAAGCCCATAAGGTGAGTCTTTTCTGTGGAGGAACATGGGTAAGAGCAACCTTATTTTGCCGAAGCAAAAAGGGTGTGATCAATTCTCCAGTGTCCTGTTGCTTGTCCATGGACTGAGTCCTGGTGGCAGGTGTTGCATTGGGGCATTTTACCCAGTGGTCAGTGTCGCCAAATCCAGGTGGAGACATCATGGTGGCCTGTACTCTTCTTTGGAGATGTTGGGTCACTTCCAGGATCTGGAAGTCTCTGTCTGAGATAATAAATTTTTTAATCAACATTTTAAATGTCATATTCTACAGATCTCTGCAGTATTTGAGGGCTTCCCAGGTATATCTAAATAGATAAACTTGTTTCTAGTTACTTGTTTCAAGCTTAACTAAGTAAGGCTTATCCCTGTAATTAATTACATCAGTACTTACCATGATTATAATTTAAGAACTTGATCATTTATAAGAATGACTGACTGTTTATTTGTGTTCCCTTGTTATGCCTATGTCATGAGACCCCCAAACAAGACCACCACAGAATTGGTATCTGATGTAAACACACTGGGGTTTATTGATTACAAGTTAGCTAACTTGGACCATAATCCAACACACCTCCACAGCAGGTGGCGGAGAATGGCCCAGAGGTTTCAGGGTAAGGAGATTTTAAAGGGAAAAACCACAAGGCGGGTAGCACAAGCCTTGGAGTTTCAGGACTGGGTAAAAGTAGACAACTTTTGAATACATTGATTGGGGTATAGGGGAACTTCAAAACAGTGACTATCAGCAGACAAGAATTTTAAAACAGCAGTTAATCAGATACCTACAAAGACATTTGAAGCAAGCAGGTGTTGTTTGGACACCCTGGTGGGTCACATTGACCAAGGCAGGCACAGTTTCTTGGAAATGTTTATGATTTTGCTGGGCTGCATGTTTATGATTTTGCCGGGCTGCATTCACACACACACACACACACACACACACACACACACACACACACACACACCACACACAGAGTTATGTCCTGTCTAAAGTGGAGTTCTTTTTTTTTTTCTTGGCTGTTCTGCTTTGTTTTCTTCTCCTTGTCACTGTGTCAGAGGCTCAGGATGACAGAGCAACATAGAGAAAACTTTTAAATAAGCATGCCTGGGTCTAGTGAAGGAAGAGCCATAATCCAAATCTAAAGCCAGCTTTTAAATAAAGAACACTATAAAACAAGTTTAACGTTATCTACATCAAAAAGACATCAGTGACCAGAGCTCAGAGATAAATTCTGAGCCCTGACCATAAATGCAGCCACAGCAGTGGTGGGGGATGACTGGCTGCCATCAGCAGCAGAGACAGCAAAAATACCCAAACCATTCTTCTTTCAGCTCCATGCTTGTAGAAAAGCTTACAAATACACCAGAAAACACAGACAAAACTTTCCAACAAAACAAGCATACGCAATTTTCTTGAGAAGTAGACAAAACTTTTTAACAAAACAATACTTTGCAACCAAATGTGGTTGTAATTTTTGAGGTTGCTTAAATATACTATCATATCATCTATAAATAATGACACTTTGACTTCTTCCTTTCCAATTTGTATCCCCTTCATCTCCCTTTGTTGTTTTACTAATCTAGCTAGAACTTTCAAGACTGTATTGAATGGATGTGAAGAGAGTGGACAGCCATGTCTTTTTCCTGATTTTAACGGAATCAGTTTGAGTTTCTCTCCATTTAATTTGATGTTGGCTATTGGCTTGCTTTATATTGCCTTTATTATGTTATGTATGTCCTTTGTATCCCTGATCTCTCTAAGACTTTTATCATAAAGATGTGTTGATTCTGTCAAAGGCGTTTTCAGGATCTAATGTGATGATTATGGTTTTCATTTAGTTTGCTTATGTAGTGGATTACATTGACATCTTTGTCATGGTGCCTACTTGATCATGGTAGATTGAAGACAGACACTAAGAAGAAATCTCACACAAACTCAGAATTGAGTATAATAAAGGGTTATTTATTTAGGGGTAGACGCACAGTCCTCTTCTCAAATGGGAAACAGCAACCAAATCAAGCATCTGTAAGAGAGAGGGAGTGCATGTTTCACATCAGCATTTAGGCATAAGAGGCCATGCGCAAGTGGGTGGGTGACTTAAAGGCTATTGGTTGAAGGATTTCCAACAGCACTAACCCCTTTTGTTTAACAAAGAGAGTTCTAAGCCTAAGACAAAATTATATACAATAAGAACAATTATCAAGTATAAAAATTAGAATTACAACCAGTATAAACAATATCAAGCAAGAAACATGTGATAAATGTTTCAATAATTATCTTATTCTAAGGAGTCTAAGACTTGTATTATAAATAACTTGGCCAAGTCATGAGAGGAAAGTAACTATGACTATCTATCTATTCTTCAACTTTAATGAAGACCCCAAAAGGAAAATAATATTACTTGAGTAAGCAGGAAGTGCAATCAAGCAACTTCCAAAATGTGCAACAAATGACAGAGACAACGGGCTACCTGGGCAATCACTCAAAGTCTCATTTGCAATGTTGAAACAACCAACTTTGGTTAAGGTCAAGAGTAACTGACAGGCCATTTTCAAGGCAGGAAAAACAGATGCAAAGACCCACAGTCAAACATTAGAAAGAGCTCAGGGAATCCTGGTGAAGGTGGGGGGGGGGAGAAGGCTTGTGGGAGCCAGATGAGTCAAGGACATTACAAGAAACCCCACAGAAACAACTTACCTGGGCTCCTAGGGGCAATCATACACTAAATCAACAAACAACCAAGGAGCCTGCATGGGACTGACCTAAGCCCTTTGTATATATGTGACAATTGTATAGTTTGGTCTTCTTTTTGGACTCCTAATAGTAAAAACAGGGACTATCTTTGACTCTTTTGGTGACTTTTGAGACCCTGTTCCTCATACTGGGTTGCCATGCCCAACCTTAATACAAGGGAGGTGCTTTGTCTTACTACAGCTTAATATGCCATGTTTTGTTGATATCCATGAGAGGCCTGTCCTTTTCTGGATAGAAATGAAAGAGGAGAGGGTTGGGAAGGGGCAAAGGGGAAGAGGGCAGAGGGATTAAGAGGAGAGGAGGACGGAGGGAAAACTGTGATCTGGATGTAAAATAAACTTAAATTTTTGAAAAGTAGGAGAAAATATATGAACCAACAAAAAATTACAGAAACACAGTTAATACATTATTCTTCCACTTATTTAACAATTATTAAAACCTCTACCAGTAAATCACTGCCCTAGCAGCATACAGCAGGAAACAGGGGTTACAAAATAAAAACAGAGAATTAAAGTAACAAATATAACTTGGATTGGTAATATCAGCTGCTAGTGGGCTATGGAAAATGTGTGTGTATGATGTTCAGAACTGTAAATTACCATAGGATTTTGAAATGTAGATCACTCTTATACCAGAAGTTTAATTATTCATGTGATTTTTAAGAGAGGCTCCATTTTCCTGATCTGTCCTACATAAATATTCATATGTTGTACAGAGTTATACAAGGATATACACTGGAGCATCATTTATGATTGAAAAGAAATTGGAAAAGATCTATGTTGTATCTGACATAGGAAACATCCCCTACAGACTGAAGCACTTGGTTCCTGATGGGGCTATTTGGAAAAGTGTTAGACACTGTGGTTGGCAGTGACCAGACAGGGGAACAGGTGACAGATGGTGAAGGCGTAAGTCACGAACAAGGCCACACCAGTTTGGAGTTATGATTAATAGGGTGTTATTTATTTAAAGGGGAAAACTTACAGATCACCGTCCCAGACAACAGCCATCTGCACAACCAGGAAAGGAGTCTAGTCTCCGGCGGAGCAGGAAGTGAAGAGAGCGAGCAGAGGAAATAGCCGCTTTTTTAAAGGGAGAGGGACCACGCCCCAATGGGCTGGTATCACAGCAGCTATTGGTTGGAGGGGCGGAAGGACCTCCCGCAACAAGATGGTATGTCCTTCAAGGGTCTGTCTTGTGCTGACCCCTCTTGACTCTCTCTTTCTGCATGAGCAAATCTGTTCCAATACATCCATGATGTGGGGCTTTACTAAAAGCCCAGAAACAATGGAGCCATGCCAAGGACAAAATTCTGGAATTGAGACAGAATAAGCCAGATACCTATCCCAGAGACATGATGATAATTCAAAAACTTGGCTACATACATATATACATGCATACTATAGAATATTTAGCTCCTTTTTAAAAACTATAATAGCTAGAAGTAATGATATAAAAAACCTTTCAAGTTATTGTGCGAAAAGGTTGTAAAACAATTTGTATTTATTAAAAGGCATATGTGCAGATACAGTTATTCATTTAAATGCACACTACAGGAATAGCAAAGACACTTCAAAGCTCACATGATAGTGAACATCTGTGGGGGTGAGAAGGAAGGGGGAGGGATGGAGATATTAAGGTTTCCCTCTACACATTAGCAAGCAGATTGGAGAGGCATTCAGAGTATTTGTGGGCTTTGGGATCACACACCTTCAAACTCCAGTTCTGCTGTTCTTCAGGAACACAAACCTTAAAAGAGTAAGTCACTAAACAATCCCACACCAGTTTGAAATTATGATTAATAAAAGGATTATTTATTTAAAGGAAAAACTCACAGATAACCGTCCTAGACAACAGCCCTCTGCATGACCAGGAAAAGAGTCTAGTAGTTGGAAGCAGAGTCCGAAGCAGGGGAGGGAGTGCTCGGCTACAGCTGCTTTTTCAAAGCCAAAGAGACCACGCCCAAGTGGGCTGATATCTTAAAGGCTATTGGCTGAAGGAGTGGAAGGAGCTCCCGCAGCACAAACCCAGGGTTTCCTGTAAAATAAATGTGGTGCGAGTGTCACAAAATTCCTAGAATTCTGAGAATTAATGTAGGTGAAGCAGAAAAAATGTTCTTACTAAATATATAGAATATACAATAGTCAGTATTAAAATTTTTAGTTGTTTGAATATTTACAATGAAATATATTCATATGCTATTTGTGCCTGGAAAAATCACAATCAAAAACGCTTTTCAACAAAGAGCAGAAGGTGAGAATGTGAGAATTTAGAAGAAATACAAATCTTTGCTATTATTCTACTACTCAGAGACATGTTCACCCCCTGACTATAATATATGCAAACATGTAAGTCACAGATCGTGTTAGACAGACCCGCAACTCAAAATTGATATTATATTTCTTTCTATTAAAAATGTATAGAAGCCTGGTGGTGGTGGTGCACACCTTTAATCCCAGCACTCGGGAGGCAGAGGCAGGTGGATCTCTGTGAATTTGAGGCCAGCCTGGTCTACAAGAGCTAGTTCCAGGACAGGAACCGCTGAGCCATCTCCCAGCCCCTGAGTTCTCAAATTTGTCAAATTAAATACATCAGCAGAATTTTCTTGAAGAGTCGTTTAGTAATTACGGCAGACTCTAAATCCTGATGGAAATAATTTCTATGGAAAAGTTTTCTAGCTGATCATTTTTATTTTATAGTTTGGTTTAATCCTTTACAAAATTGTTCCATTTGTCTTTTCCCCTTAATAATGTTATTACTTTAAGGAAGTGATAACTGGTCTACAACCTTATCAAATTTTAAGAGTCAAGTGAGTATCTTGTTGGAAATATGTATTCCCAGAGCCCCCTTTTGGAGAACCTGATTCTGCTGGTCTGGGACACGATAAAGGACTCTACAGAAAGCAAGTTAGGGAACCCTCAGAGGGATTGTGTCTGCCACAGGAAGTAGCTATTTCATAAGGTGTTGGATGAGTTTCCTCTTCATCCTTAATGCTTCAACTCTATCTTGGCTACTTTGGAACTTTTACATTTCCATAGAACTTATACACGGCTTATCAGTATCCACCAAAGACAAGACGGGCAAATAAGAGCCGCAAGAGGGGTAAGCGGTGAGTATGGAGGACAATAGAGCGCATGAAGTGAGAAAGAACAGGTGGGAATACTGTGGGTGGGAGGGTTTAAACTCAAAGTGGGGACAGAGAGACTCGGAAAAGATGGGGGGTAGAGGGGAGCTAGTAGGTATAAAAGTACTGAAAGTAAACAAAAAGAGGAAGCACCGCTTTAAATTATAAAATAATGAGAATAGAATTCTAACTGCTCTTCTTTCCCACGCTGAGTTCCAGTGCTGTGGCCGGGCAGCCTTTCTCTCACTGAATGATGCCCTTCCAGAATGCCTCACAATCCTTTTCCACCAAAGCTATGCATGCTTTGTAGACAGGTTCCTAAATAACTGTTAAGGTTTTTTGCTAACCTGAATGGAATATCTAGGGAGTGGGCGTTAGTGTGAAAGAGGAAGAAATATCTTACCCAGAGATTCACAAAACATCCAAGTTGAAAATAGTAATTTACACCACAGTCTACTTCCTTCCCCTTGAGAAGTAGGACTCAGCAAAATGTCATGAATCCTGTTAGGTCTTATCCCTCCTCCCTTCCCCACAGTAGAAATGCTGGCTCATAGTGTCCTCTGCTCCAGCTCATAACTGTTGTCTACTGTGATATATTAAATTACACTCCCCCATTCCCTGTCTGAGGGCTTCCTGTTATTCCAGGCTCTTGAGAACACTTGGTGCAAGCTGCATTTTCATACCACAGATGCTGTTTTTTAACGGACAAGTAAAAGTTGTACATTTGTGGTCTACATGTGTGCATCGTGGGATGGTTGAATTGGTATGCACTGTAATAAATACTAACTTTTGTGGCGGAGACACAATTTGCTCTTACCAGTTGTCAAGCGTATGGCAGAGTTTACAACCATTCTACTGCTGGCTTTGTTGTTTCGTTAGCAGAGGTTGATGTTGTAAGATTTCACGTGTGAGATCATGAAGCATTTAATCTTGCTAGGCCTGCTGGTTTTACATAGAATAACAGCGTGTTTCCAAGTGTGTGTAGTCCTGAGTGGCTGCCTTTCTCTCTTTTGAAAGTTGACTTACATTCATCAAGTGTTTCTTCATTTTCTTTGTCCGTTCATCCACGGTAGTTGACCCCCTGTGTCGGTTGCTGTGACAAGACGCTGCCATGAGAAGAGGGCAGGTGTCTCTTCGCTTTCTGACCCCTTCCTTTCACTAAGTGCCCAGTAGTGAGCTCGTAAAACCAAATGATGGTTTTATCTTTTATTCCTTTTGAAGAAATTCCATACTGTTCTCCTTAAAGGCTGTACTAATTGACGCTACAACCAACAATTTGGAAGGCTACCTGTTTTCTCCTCATCCTCAGAGATACATGTTATCTTCTGTCTTTTTTAACAATAGCTACCCTTACAGGTACAAATGATAGCTCCCTGCACTTCTAATGTTCATTCCCCCGAGGAACAAGGAGTGCTCATGTTTTCTTCACATGCCTTTCGGCCATTGGTCTGTCTTTCTTGATGAATGGCGGCTATTCGGATTTTCCCCCATTTTCAGACTGAGCTGTCCATTATCCTACTGTTCAGTTGTCTGAGTTCCTTATTTTGGAGACAACTCCTTATCAGGTGTGCAATTTGCAACTATTTCCTCCCATTCCAGAGGTTGTTTCCTCGCTCTTTCCATGGTTTCCTTCACTATGCAGAAGGTTTGTATTGGGGTGTAATCCTGTTTGATTAATTTTTACTGTTGGCTTTCCTTGTTCTTTGGTGTTATACCAAAAATTTATTGCCAGACTTCTGTCACAGACCAAGTTAATAGACTCATGTGGTAGAACAATGTAATAGAATTTTCCACTATGTATCCTTCCAGCACTTTGCAGTATTATCTTATCTCTAAATCTTTAATCCATTTCCAGTTTAGTTTTGTTTTGTTTTTCAGTCAGTATGAGGTAAGGATTGTAGCTCAAGTAGTGGGATACCTCTGTGTTTGTTTGTCTCAAATTTTCTTTGGTTACTCAGAGACATTTGTGGTTCTATAGGAATTTTAGAATTTTTTATCCTTTGAAAATGCCATTAGAACTGTGATGGGAATTGCATTGTCTACGATGAGCAATTTTATCAATGTCTGCACTCCATGAATATTCTGGAGAGTATTCCATTTTTTTCTTTCAATTCCCTTAATATGGTGGGTGACTTTCAGTTTCCATGTCTTTGGGCTTCTTGGTTCAGTTCCTACAAGAACCCCTCCACTCACAAAGAAGAACTTTTCATTTTCATTTCCGAGGATTCGTTGAGCCAGTAGATAGTTGTACACCTTGTGCCATGGGATTCGTTGTTGACACTATGTGCTGTACAGTTTAAATACGTGTGCACACGCAAATGGGAGTGCAAGTATGTGGCAGCCGCAGCTGAGTCTTGGTTACTGTCCTCAAAAGGTCTCTTCTGATTTTTGAGGCAAGGTCTCTCACTGAATCTGAACCTTGCTGACTGGTCAGCTAACCTTACAGATTAGCCTCATGATCTCTCCAGAGCTGTGATAAAAACTCCACGCTCTCACGCCTGGCTTTTTGGATGGTCCTGCACGTCCAAATCCAGTCTTTATGCTTGCACAGTTACGCACTCTATGGACTTGGCCATTTCTTCAGTTCCTCATTTAGTTTCAATTCCCATTTCACCGATATGAAGTCAGTGAGTACGTTTTCTATATTTTTAGATGTCTGTTATTTGTTTGGATCTCATTTGTGAAATGCCTGATCAAATTTGTCAACAATTTACTATTGGGTGTCTCTTTTTCATTGCTTTGTAAGGTTTTGTGGCATATTTTGAATATTAATTCAGCTTCAGTTGCATCTGTCACTTGCTTGGTTACTTCTTCTACATGACTCTGGAAAGCAAAGTTACTCACTTTAAAGGAGGCAGATCTGAAATCCATGCTACTCCTTGGCAAGAGTCAACCTCTCACATCGCCTTCTGAAAGTTTTATTGCTTTGCTCTAAAAATTTTCATCTTCCTGGATTGGTATCAAGCAGGACATAAGATAGGGGTTGAATTAAATTTAAAAATTTTATTTCATGCTTTCTATTGTCTTGTAAGTATCATGTTAATGTTAGTAAATTCACTTTTATGCAGGGTCTTTTCTGATTTTTCATATTAGTTAATATTTGCCTTTATATTTTATAATCTTGCACATGGAGAAGTACTTGTCTAAAAATATTTTGTTTCTGTCTAGTTCTATCCTGATTATTCATCCATTTTATCTACTGCACTGAATTAGGTCTCCAGAGCAAAATTAAGCGGAAACAACAACAATGGGAATTCTTAACACAGTTATGGACTTTAAAACAACAGATTCTTACTCATCTTATTAAGGAGCTTTAAGGTACAATCTCTAACTTTTATTGTCAGGTTGTTAGGTTAAGTTTCAACAAATTGGTTTTCTTTTTTATTAAAATTGTATTATTATTATTACAGGGAGCAGTCAGAGGACATGAGGGAATCAGTGTCAGTTGTCTCCTGCGCCGTGATTCATGTCAGCAGGCTTGGCTGCAGGAGCCTTCACCTGCCGAGCCATCTCACCAGCCCCAGATTAACTGTTTAGAGTACAGTGGGCTAAACAACAGCTCCCAAAGACAGCTGTGTTGTAGTTTAGCAGTTGCGAGAATAAATTACTATATACAACAAACCCACGTGGAAATTTATTGCTAGGAGGGGTGAAAGAGGAGGTCGGGACAGGACGTGTATGGCGTGGCTGCATAATGCTCAGTACGCATGCGTAAAAGCCCCTTTTTAAAGTACGCTCCACCCGTTCTTGTTCTCTCTTCATCGATTCCCTTTCCAGCCCCCATCAATAAACTTCCACGTGGGTTTGTTGTATATCATGATCCGTTCTCTCTGCCGATAAACTACAACAAACTGTGTCCTCATCTCAAAAGCCTGTGCATATGCCTTAAGTGGCAAAGTGACTTTCAGGTGTGATTAAGATTTCCAAGCATGGAGAATATTATGAATTATCTAGTTGAGTCAATGAAATTGCATGCTTCCTTATGGAAGGGAGACAAGGTCATAGCCAAAGAGAAGACAGCAAGAAGATGCTACTGAACCAGTTTTGAAGACAAAGGACGGGGCCCTGTCCAAGGACAAGGGGCAGCTTCCTGAGCTAGGAGCAGCAAATTCTCCCGTGAAGCTTCCCGCACTCTGAGAGTACTTTAATCTACGCATGATGATTCTGCGTTTAGATTTCTAACCTTCAGAAGACTTTTGCTCTTTCGAGCCAGTACACGTGTGACCATTTCTTGATAGTAGCAGAGCCAGACACAGGGGTCCTGTATTGCATCTAACCTCCTCAGACTCTGAGGTGATTCTGTCAAATTACAGAAAGCTGGTCAGCAAGTCATGCCCAGATCGAGATGCCTCTTGCATACCTAAGACCTCACATTTTTCATTCAGTTGGGATTTAGTTTGAAAATAGCATATTTAGACTCTTCAAATGCATGCTCATAAATGAGAACAGCCTTCAGTTTTCCTTTCTTACAGTAACTGTCTTATATCTGAGATCCTGGACTTGTAAAAGGAGCTGAGAAGTGCAACTTCTTTTATTGTTACATAGGCATGTTTTATAAATAGGATTATATTTCCTTAAAGGCTCTACAAAGTCTATCTGTGAGGATAGGAGACAGGGACCTTCTCAAACACGCTCGTGTTTGAAAGCAGATTTTTCGCATCTTGTACATGTTCTGAACTCATGCTGGGGAATTCCATTTCCTGGTGTCATTTGTTCAAACTTTCTCCAACTCACTACACTAAAAGAAATCTGTGATATCCACCTCTTTGATATCTTATCTGGCATGCAGTTATCCCTACTCTTCACTTTCTACTATATTCATTGGTGACATCTCTGTCTTTTATCTGTTCTAATCTTGGGAGTACTTAGCTTTTGGTTTAGTTCATCTTCCTTTGATTTATATTCCCTTCTTCAATTTTCTTAATTTTTTTGTATTTTGAGGTTTCTCTATTATTTCTTTTTATTTTAATTGAATATTTGATTTTATTATTCTCAATCATTTGATTTCAAGCTTATATGTAACCACTACATATTTTTTTAAAAAAAATGAATAAAGTGAACTTTTTAAAAATAATTGTAGCCCCTCAAGCTCACGGAAATGTTATTAGTCTGCTCCTTCTGCCATCTGTGTAACTTCTACAACTGAACTTTCATTTCCCATCATCAAAAAATGAGTCTTCTCATCTCAGAATTAAAATAGCTGGTGCTGTGTAACAATCAAAACAGAAATTCACAGAATCCTGGTCCAGGAAAGAATTCTGCTAGCTCAGTTATGTCTTTACACACACACACACACACACACACACACACACACACACACACACACACACGGCTTCTCTGCCCCTAACTCACTTAATAGCCGTGACTGGTTAAGCACCGAAAGGCCTCTTTGATTCATTACACTTGAAGGGGGCTCCTGCACAGTCGAGGCGCCCTCCAGACCCCTGATTAGGCACAAACCACACCAACCACCTGTGTTCACAGAGATCCTTTACTGAGCAGGGAAGAAAAGTTAAAGTGGCAGAATTGTGCTGCTATGAAAAACGCTCTGAAATGGTGACTCTAATCAGGTAAGTTTATTCTCCCTCAGAAAGATGAGGAAGCCGTCTGGGCCAGTGAGACACTTCAGTTCCGCGAGGTCATTCAAAGACACAGCTCCAGTCTTTTTGCTCCATTACCTCGGGATTTTTGTCCTGTCCTGTCTGTAAGCGCCAGTCTGGGTCGCCGGCATGATTGCAACCCAGTTAACGCGAAGGAGGAGCCGGAAGTGGAGCCCATCCAAGTTTCCGCTCTGGCAGGGGTGGCAGTTGCGCACCGCACCTTCCCACTCCTCCACAGCACAGACACCTCGCTCTCTCGCTTGGATCCTGAAGCACCTTGCTTACCAGAAATGTACTTTTAACTTAGGCATAAAAAAATATTCCAACAAGCCCAAATTAAGGGCTGTTGTGCCCTCTACATTTCAGTAACGTCATGATCTCAGAAGACAAAGAGTTATTTCAGGTCAAGGGAGACTGAGGTCATGTGACAAGTAAATGCAAGGCATAATCTTAGATTCTGATTCTGGGGAACAAAAACACAAATAAGAACCAATCACAAGGCCTGTGTAGAAACAACAGATTAATAGGTCCTCGTTAATGGCCCTGTTCTGGTAGTGTTTTATGGCCGTTTGATTGCTTGCTTGTTTGTTTGTTTAAATCTCCCAGCCAAACCTTGGTTCTGAAATCCAGACTAGTACATTCAGCTGTTTAAGGGAAGTCTCTATAAGGTGGCTGTAGGCATTTGAAGCCTACCATTCCCATATCTTGGGGAAATCTCTTTTTTCAAAAGTCTTTTCTGGCCATGTTGCAGTGGTGCACGCCTTTAATCACAGAAATTGGGAGGCAGCAGCAGGTGGCTCTCTATGCGTTCTCAGCCAACCTGAGCTACAAAGAGAGTTCCAGGACAGCCAGAGCTGTTACACAGAGAAACCGACTTGAAAAAAAAAAAAGTCTTTTATTCATGACTAAATACCACCACTACCCATGCAGTCACTCAAAGCCCACACTGTGACAATGTTTTCTATACACGACCTACTAGTAAAATTTGTATATGCATATCTCAAATCCATTTGACTTTCTCAGTCACATTGCTCTGGCTCTAGTCTGAGCCACCTCATCTCTTCTGCAGTTTGTTGTCATGATTTCTTAATTAGTCTTCCTGCTTTGACTAGGCCCGGCATAGTCATTCTCTGAACATGAGTATATCTGATCTCTTTAAAACATGAGTGAGCTCCAGTTCCCATCTGGCTTAAGGTGAAGTAAGTTGTGTATAATTCCTTCACCCTCCCTTGCCTTCAAGCATCCTACGCTCCGCCTACTCCCTCCACCCCTCTCCAGCATCCAGGTACATGTGTGTGCTTCTTTAAGAACTGGGGTTAGTCTGCTGCAGTAGAAGTCCTCTGCCATGTCTTCTCCATTGCCTAGGTTGCCCCTCTGATTGCCTGCATCCTTTCCTTAGTCGTCATTTGACTAGTTCTTCGTCCTTCTTCGCATTCAGACTTCAGATCAAAGGTTAGCTTCTTCTAGAGCAGCGAACCGCAAAAGACCATCAGAGAACACAGATATTTACATTAAAATTCATAACAGTAGCAAAGTTACAGTTATGAAGTAGCCGTGAAAATAATTTTGTGGTTGGGGGTCAGCACAACAGGAGGACCTGTGTTGAAGGGCTGCAGCACTAGGAAGGCTGAGAACTATTGCTCTAAGGCTCTTCTTAGCTCCCCAGCTTTAAACATATCCTTCTAATTATTCTCACTCTCAGCAACCTGTCCTTCTTCTCTATAGCCCATAGAATAATTCGTCCATTTGTTTGGGCTTATTTTGATTTTTGAGACAAGTCTCATATCCTCCTGCTTCTATCCTCCACCTCTTAGACTTGTGGTACCCTACCCAGTTAGGATAACTTTTCTCTGCAGTGCTGTGATCTGTATGGTGTCTATCTCCTGCTAGACTAGGAGCTGAATGAACCCTCTAGTGGTTTGAAAGAGAATGGCCTCCGTAAGCTTGTGTGTTGGATATTTGGTCCCCAGCTGGTGGAACTGTTTGTCAAGGATTGGAGGAGGCAAGTCCTTGGGGAAAGGTTGTGAAGTTTCAAAAGCTGGCATCATTCCCATTTATCTTTCTGCCTCATGACTGTGGATCAAGATGGAAGTTCTCAGCCTCTGCTCTAACACCATGCCCGCCTGCCTGTTGCTGTGCTCCCAGCCATGATGCTCAAGGACTCGGCTTCTGAAACATAAGCCCCAATAAACTATTTTATTGACAAGTTGCTTTGGTTACAATGACTTATAACATCCATTAAAAACAAGTAGACAAAAGCAAAATCCAGGTCCTTTCTGTCTCCCTTTACATGTCAAGTGCCTAGCTTACCCTCACTCAACACATAGTGAGTGCTGTAGTGTGAGGCATGCACCATAGGTTCCTGCATTTGAACAGGGTCCCTGGCTGGGACAGAAGGCTAGGAAGAGCGTGGAATATTTAGGATTTGGCGCTTCACTGCAAGAAATGGGTCACTGGGGATGGACCTTGAGGCTTAATAGCCCAGCCCCTCTTCTTACTCACCCTCTGCTTCCTGAGCACAGATGTGATGTGACCAGCAAGCTTCCTGCTCCTGCTGTGTCATCTCTGATTGCTGCCATGTCTTCCCCCTCCATGGTGGACCATATGCCTCTGGAACCATGAGCTAAAATAGCCCTTCCTCCCAAGGTGATTTTCTCAGGGACATTTATCAGAGTGACAGAGAAAGAAATTTAAGACTGGGAGCAATCACATAACTAGATGCCTGTGCTGAAAAATTCAGCCACCCTTATCACTGGGACTAGAAAGCTCCAGATCTGATTCTCTGAATAAAATGTGAAATGTGAGTCCCACTCAGGAAAGCTCAGCTCGAGCCTCAGTTAGTTCTGTGGCATACATGCTGCTTGCTGCCTGCTCCGGAGCACCTGACCAGATTCGCTTTGTGTTGTAGTGTTTCCATTGTAGAGGAGGCGCTGTTCTGATGACCTCACAGATAGAGAGCACATATATTGCTTAGAAAACAGTGACAGAAATTGGCTAGAGCACCTTCTTAACATGAACCGAGTGACCTCAAACCTCCGTAGGTCATTCTTCTAACCACTCCNCCCCCCCCCCCCCCCCCCCGAAAGAGCTGACTTTTCTGTCATTGGAAGTGCACATCAGGCTTCAGTATAAGCCACAAGCTCTGGGTCCCAGAACTATGTTCACCAGCAGATTCTATACTAAAATTTGCCTCGTTGCGCGTGTGCTTCAGGCAGAATATTCTGGATGGAGCTCTGGTGGAAGTTCTTCCACAGCCTCCTGAACTTTGGAATTGCTATGTCCTGAAGTGATCTGGCTTAGAATAATTTGGCTTTGAAGATTTTGTTGAGAATACATTAGCTCCAGAAGCAAAATGAGAAGGAATGAGGATATTTCATTTTAAGGGTTTTACTCTCGCTCTGGAAATTTGGTAATAGAAACAAATGAAGTATTGAGGCTTCCAGCTTTCACCCTCTTGTCACTCTGCCGACAAGACTGCTGTGGGTAAACCTCTCCAATTAGCTGAGCCATAGAATCCAAACGAACAGAGTGCCACCATGAATTAATGTAAGCACTGTCAGAAAGGCCAATGGCTTGGTCTTTCTTTCCTTGAGAGATATCCCTGATTTTAGACATAGCTTTTAAACTTCAAGGAATTAGCAAAACCAATAAGAAACCTGGGGGAGGGGAGGATTAGGAGAAGAGAAACAACTAGTAAGAGTTGACACTGGTTTAGTTGCAATAAATTTTTTTTTTTTTTGAAACAGGGTTTCTCTGTGTAGCCCTGGCTGTCCTGAAACTCACTCTGATCAGGCTGGTCTTGAACTCAGAGCTCCACCTGCCTCTGCCTCCTGTGTGCTGGGATTAAAGGCGAAGAAACAATTCTTAAAACAAACTGGTTAAAGGGGAAAGAGATTCGCTAGAAAGACATTCACGTGACTGAAGAGTTAGACAGGAGCCAAGTTGTCCCTGGCACCATCCTGGTGACTCACTGGGTTACCATTCCCAGGTTCCCTGCCATCTCAGTCTAAGAGGTAAGGTGTAGAGACTGGCAACAGTGATTCACAACCTCCTCAAAGAGAAGAGGGGTAGATGGGGAAACAATGTGCTCAGTGAGTCATCTAGGAAGAAAGAAAACGCCTCAAGGAAGAATTCTGATTAGCCCAGTTTAGGTTAAAAGCATAGTAGGGAACTGCAGTCCTGGGAATATGATGGCCAACCCAGATGATTTGCGTCTCCTGTAGGACTCTGAGGCAAGGAGGTCTGAATGTCAACTCAATTGGAGTGCCAGGAAAGCATGGGCAGGGGAAGGGCATCTGCTTCCTCTTTTATTAGCAGAAGAAAAGACGGAAAGGTGGCTGGGCCACACCTGGCTCTTCGAATCATTCTATCTAAGGGGAGCATGGGAAAGGAGGCGGGGAGAACTGGCTGTGGAAGAGGGAAGGTCTTATAGTCAAAATTAAATTTTTCTTCATTTTATTTAAAGTGTAGAATGACTTTTTCCTTTATTTACAGAGACATGAATATATATTGAAACTAGAAGCAAAAAGATTCCCACACAGAGTTTACATGCATACGATTTTATTTCATCATAGTTTTTAAGAGAAAGACATTTGGGCAAAATAAAGGTCTTAAAATAGCCATGTCATCATCTTTGGAAACAGGGCTATGCCATCTTACATGGCAAAGAAACTTTTAAAATTTTGCCTAGGGTACCAACAACATGCAAGACAGAAATCACCTGGATTAAGTAAGCTGACCCAATCCATCTCTGCAATACTAAAAATCGAGAACTCTCTCCTGGCTATGGCTAAAGAAGGAAAATGAAGAAATAAAGTCACAGACACATGATGTTGTGGGTACTGAACATGGGAGAAGAGTTCTGGGAGTTAGGCCACACAGATGACCTCCTTGGAAAAGGTAAGGAGACTTTGTCTACTAGAGTAGAGCGTTCAGAAAGGACCCTGGTCCAGCCAGGCAGTGAGGAAAGAGTGGAGCAAACGAAGCTCTCACCCACAAGAGACCCAGACCTGGAGGACACCATTGCCAGGGCTTCCAGCACGGCTCATGCAACCCTCCCCCCTTTGAAGTCTATCCAACATGACTAGCGAAATTATGTATTGGACATTTGAACAAAGCAGAGAGAGGCTCTTGTTCTTAGGATGTCCATCCTCTAACTACAGGTCCCAGCTGACTTTCTCACAGAGGAAATTCTCTTCTGAGAGATAGAGGCTATTATTATCATCACATTTTACCCAGGTCTTGAGCCTGACTCTTGGAACCCTGGAGCCTGGCAGAAGAAGGGCAGGTCTACTTGTCTAGCCGCAAGTGTGGATTCAGACTTCCATAGTTCTTTCTCGCCCTGTTGTAGAAAGACAGGACAATTATGCAACCAGGAGGAGAGGAGCCCTTCACAGAGGAATCTGGTTGAGGTCTCTTGCCAGTAGAGAAGCAAGAATTCTACCACAATTAACATCCGCTGAAATCCTATATCCCTTCCTGTGGATACTTCCAACTCTTCAGGAATCCCACCAGAAAAACCATTGCTCTCACCTTATCACACTGTTCTTGATCCACCTCACTTACCACCTTTATCAAAATAAAAATAAAAAAGGCATTGGGCTCTCAGGGTAGTTGGCATAGTATGGATCAACACACCTGCAACGGATGCCTGGATAGCTTGCTTGGCTTAGAGCCATCCTAACAGAACTCACCTCTCCTCCCCACTATAGAAGAGTCAGCTCCAGCTCTGGCCCTCCTGCTGCCTCTCAGCATGTGTCAGCTGCTTGCACTGAGCCACAATCCCTGCTGATGGTCCAAAGATGAAGAGCAGTAAGCGCTTTCTCCAAGGGATGCCCAGACACTAGACGGCTGATATCAACCTTTGCAAAGACACAATGGCGACAGAGAATGAATCCCTTAGTACTGCACATACTTTATCTCTCTCTTTCCTTTAAGAAATTGTTTTTTATTTTATGTGCCCACATGTATGTGTGTGCACTACATGTGTGCATGTGGGTGCTGGAAATTGGACCTCTGTCCTCTGCAAGAGCAGCAAGTACTCTTAGCTACTGATCCATCTCTCTGACTTCTATTGCCTTCCTTTTTTGTTATTGTTATTTGTTAGTTTTTTGAGACAGGGTTTCTGTGAGTAGCCCTGGGGGTCCTGGAACTTGTTCTGTAGCCCAAGCCAGCCTCGGCCTCACAAGTGCTGGAATTAAAGGCACATGCCATCACTGCCTGGCTTCCTTCTTAAACTGAGCACAGTAAACCATTCCCCCCAACCCCTAGGCCTTTGCACCAGCTGTTCTACCTCTGCTTCAAATGCCCTCCTGTATGGGAATTCAATCCATTTCAGTCCTGACATTTGGGGTGACCAGCCCTATGAGCATGCCTTTCTCTGGATGCATGATCAGATAAAATTGAGGAGAGGGCACATGCACAGGCATTCTCTCTCTGTCTCTGTCTCTCTCTGTCTCTCTCTCTGTCTCTGTCTCTCTCTGTCTCTCTCTCTCTCTCTCTCTCTCTCTCTCTCTCTCTCTCTCTCTCTCGTGGTTGGAGCAGGAGCAAGCCTTGCAGCTGGTCCTCATCGCCTGTGGACAGAATGGCAGAGCAAGAGCAGCTGGATCAGCAGCTGCATCTACCTTGTTCTGTATTCGTGAGTTTCCATAGCATCCCTTAATAAATTAATGACCAGACTTTGCAGATTCTCACTTCACCCTCCCTAAAATTTTACAATTTCTGTTTGGTTGTTATCTGTCTCCTCACTAAAACAGCCTTAGGAAGAAAGGAATTATTTCTTCTTTCCTCACCCCACACCATCATCTAGAATCTGTGCGTGCTCACAGCCCGTCTTGGACTCATCTTGTAGAATAAGTAAATGGAATCTACCAGAGATAAGTTCCTAGGACCTACTGGATTGTCACAAAACTGTCTTAGTTGGGGTTCTACTGCTGTGAAGAGACACCATGACCACAGCAACTCTTATAAAGGAAAACATTTAATTGGGGCTGGCTTGCAGTTCAGAGTTTTAGTCCATTATTGTCATGGCAGGAAACATGGCTGCACACAGGCAGACATGGTGCTGGAGAAGGAGATGAGGATTCTACATCTTGATCCACAGAAACAGGAAGTGAAGGTCACACTAGATTTGACTGAAGAATTTCAGACTTCAAAGCCTGTCCCCTAGTGACACACCTCCTCCAACAAAGCCACACCTACCTAATAGGGCCACTGCTTATCAGCCTATGGGAGCCATTTTTATTCAAATCACCTCAATAACCATGCCCTAAGAAGGCCTGGAAATCAGCTTCAATCAAGTGAACAAGAGGTTGGTCAGCTAAATTGTATCTCTCCCAATCCACCCTCCTTTCCCTTGTACCCCTAAACACTCTCCCCTCCCCTTGTACCCCTGAGTACTCCTCCTCTCCCTCCCCTTGTACCCCTTGACAACCCTCTCCTCTCTCCCCTTGTATCCTTGAACACCTCACCCCATCCCTTCCTCCCCTTGCACCCCTGAACATCACTCTTCTCCCTCCCCTTGTATCCCTGAACACCCTACCCATCCCTCCCCTTGTTCCCTTGGACACACCTTCACTACATACTAACAGGCATCATCTGCTTTGCTCTTTCCATGAAGGCCTAGAGGTGCCTTGGAGCCGAGGCTGTAGCTGTAGCTCCTGATATGGGACAGGGACCAGAGGGGCATCTGTTAAATGATTTCTCTAAAGGGACAAAATTGCTGAGACCTATTACATGCACATCACCCAAAAGACATATCGTGAAAGCTGTAGTCAATAAATAGGTCATTACTGAATCCATCTTCATTGTATATCTGGAGAAGACTTAGAAAGTCTCTCGCTTTGAGTCTCAGTTTCCCAGCCTACTGAACAAACGTCAACACTTCAAGACTTTCCTGGCATAGAGTTTGGACCATAATACAGAGAGACCTACTCCTCAGCACTGTAATGAATGCCAACTGTGGAAATCCTGAAAGATCCCAGAGGTCTGAAATCACAAGAGGTTAACACACAAGCATTCTAAGTTTTTGATTAAAAATGTACTTACTTGTCAGAATCTGATGAGGAATTTATAAAGTGCTCTAGAACATTCATAGGCCACTTTCTGCAGTAACAGATAATAAGAGCATACACACCCCCGAACGCATGAACATACCTGTTCACTAAGATAGCAGCGCAGACACAATGGCTCTGACAGACAAACTGAACTCATGAAGAACCAGAGCAGAAAGCAGATGTCCCAAAGAGTGTGGCAAACAGGCAGCTCAAGCCTTCCAGCAGTGGTGGGCTACCGACACATGGAGTTGCTCTCAGAAACGAGCTCTTCAGGAATTTACCCAAATGTAGGGGGTTTAGACATGTTTTAATTTCTTCGGTGCACAGACAGGGATGACACACAGCGTTCACACTGTCAACTGTACTGTGTGGGCTACACTTTGCAAGAAGATGCATGAGACAAGTTAGAACTTCCTGAAAGTATAGAGCTCACAGTGACGACGTTGGGAATGAGGGGAGGATGACACACACAGTGACTCTAACCATGAAAAACGTGCCGGCAATTTAGAGAAAAAGAAGAAAAGAGAAGTGTGTTGCATTAGCAGTGAAGAGTGCATGGGATCAGTGAGGGGCAGCTGCATGGCCAGAGGCTGAAGGTGCAGGCAACTTTCACAACCGCTAAGTGCGTCTGGAAGCCCCGGGCTGCAACTCACTGTGGCAAGCTGCGTGGTGACACACCTGATGGAGATGTATAATCAACTCCTATGGCTAAAGTCTGACCTATGCCTGATCACACAATGATCATCAGCTGCCTGCATATGCGTGAACCTATGGACGGTGCCCACCTGGCAGTTCGGGATTGGCAGCCCATGCCTACTTAAGGGCAGAGAGATTTGCCCAGAGAGAGGAGAGAGAGGAAGGAGAGAAGAGAGAGAAAGAGAGAAAGAGAAGAAGGAGAAGGAGGAGAAGGAGAAGGGGATATATTGCTGTGAATAAAGTCCTGAAAACTACTGCAAGAAGAGTTCCGGGTGTTGCGTTTTTCCTTGCTGGTCGAGGGTGGACGTGACAACTCACAGCTGGTCTCCGTGAGCACCTTCAAGTCCGTCTCCTCAGAAGCTGACCTTTTCCCAGCCGTCAGTGCAGGTTTGGGCGGTGGGGCTTTCAGGGTTCATTGTGTGGATTATGATGCTTAACTGACATCTCTGGATTTTGAGCCTCCCTGCCTGGCACAGAGTCAATTTTCACGAAACAGAACAAAGGAACACTCAATTTACTAAGGCGTCATATATATATATACACATATATAGTGACAATCACCATCTTGAGGTCTAAGGATAAGAAATGCCATTCAGGGCTGGAGAGATGGCTCAGAGGTTAAGAGCACTGGCTGCTCTTCCAGAGGTCCTGAGTTCAATTCCCAGCAACCACATGGTGGCTCACAACCATCTGTACTGAGATTTGGCGCCCTCTTCTGGCGTGCGGGCATACATCGAGGCAGAATGTTGTATACATAATAAATAAATAAATCTTTAAAAAAAAAAATGCCATTCACTTTCCCATGTGTACCAAGACACTTACTTCAGTTTATAAAAAAGATAATATGGAAAGAACAATAAAGATTAAATCTTACTGTTTTTCAAAGCCACAAGAGAAAATGATAAGTAATACTATGACTTTAATATAATTTTAGATGAACAAGAAACTAACTAGGCAGTAAAAGCACTTTAATTCCTACTTCAGATTCAGGAAAATACATTATGAAATCTCTCATTTTTTGCAGAAAAAGAACTGTTAATGTAGTAACTCAGGAGTATGTCCCAAACTTCCACAGTGAAATGAGCCCATCTTGTGGCCTTTTAGAATATTGCTGCTCTTTGATTCTGTGTTACTGGCTAACTACAGATGTCAAGGGTGGACCCTGCACAGAGTAGCAAGCTAACTAACGGCTGTGGACACAGAGATAAGAATTATGAGGGGAGGAAAAGTAAAAGTTTTACCAGAGTTCATATCAACCTGGAGAAGAGGCAGACATGTAGGCAAACAGAACCGTGGAATTGCATTGTTAGACAAAGGTATACACTTCAGTCACTACACCGCAGGGCTGAGGGAGGCGTGGGTCCCCAGAACGTGGGTCCCCCAGAACGAAGCTGATATACCCTGCTTCCCTAAATACTAACCCCATCACCAAAGCGCTTAGAGGGTGAATTAATATTAATTTCCAGACTCCTGTTTCACAAAGAAAAGCTATAGAGTTTCTTCACCGAGTGAGCCCACAGAAACCCAAGAAGTCCGTAGCTCAGAGTGCACCCACTGGTCCTTCCCAACTGGCTTCCTTTGTGTTCCCTGTCAGTAAGTAAGTAAGTAGGGTTCTTTCTCCCTGTGCCCACTCACGATCTTAGCTTTCAGGAAATGGAGAGGTGAATATCTATTTTGAGAACGTAAAGGAAATGACAAGGAATATTTTAATTAGAAAAGAGAGGAAGCAAGAACCCCATCATTTAGAACTCGGTGGCTTGGCAGACAAAAATGGAATCAAGGAAAGGAGATAGCCTGGCTCGGAACCTCTGGAGGAGGGAGCACTTCCTGTCTCAAGCTCTGAGGTCTTACTATGCAGAGAGTGGTCAGCTAGGAAGCTCTGAGACGGAGGTGCTGGGATGAGAGCCCACAGCAGGGAAAGCTGGCCTCTCATCCTGCAGTTACATGACAAGTGCTCGGACTGGCTTAAATGGATAATGTAATGGAGATGCAAAGGGATCTCCTACCATCCAAGGGCAAGTCAACAGCAAGAGGAATCAGAGCCAGATCTTCTCAGGCTGGTAGTAAAAGAGAAGATTATCAGGAAAGCGGTGGTCAGTGGGTCCTAGCGGAACACAAGAAGTAAAATAGATGAAATACATCTCAGGGGCCGGTAGCCATACACATCTAAGGAAGAAAACACTGGCCAAAACTAAGGGTACGATGTCACAGACCCTGACATCTCCATCTTTCTGCTCTCTGTGTGCAGGGCACAGCCTTCACTTGCCTGCATTTATACCCACATGTCACTCTACAGAGATTCTCCCTAAAAATCAATCTCCCTTAAATAGCGAAACAGAGGAATTGGGGAAAGGTTGAGTATTTTAAGTTGTCCTTCCATGATGTCAATGTGTCTGGATATGGGGTTTTATTGCAAAATCAAATTAAGAAATAATATCAGAGGATATAGGAGAAAAATAGATTTTATGTCAACATGGGTTCTTTGGTGGAAGAGTACAAGATGCAAAATGTTTTATTTTTTCTTCGTGTTTCTCTTTTTAATCAGTTGTTTCAACAAACCCTCTAAACACCTATCTTACACCAAATGTGATGCAGATAACTGATCCAAACATGATTTGAGGAAAAAGGATTTCTTCCTTCCTCCACGGCTTTCTAATCTGGACACTAGATGACTCTTTGAACGCTCTGCTCAGCAACCCTTTGTTGATTGCTATGTGAGCAGCCCAAACTGTGATGAGGAGCCGGACATTAGCAGCAGGACCAGGAAGGGTCAGCATTTCATCAAGATGACCCACACACTTGGAGCTGTGAAAGAGACAAGGAGAGGAGGACTTTGCCACATCCTTCAGACCTCTAGGCTATCGTCACCCTCTCTAAGATAAAGGTTTCGCATCAGTTTTGCAGTTAAGAGATTGTATGTCAAGTATCAATGTAACAGTTTCATTCATAAATCCCTTTTCAATCAGTGGATGATTCTCTTGTTCTTCCCCATTAATTCAGTCCATTCATGAGTATTAGTTGTGGCTGCGTACCAAGGGAAGTATACCAGACGCTTGAGTTAAACAGTCAGAAGACCTGTCAGGTCCTACTGCGTGTTTTCTTCGTCCACCAGTTGCCCCTCTCTAAGGATCCACAGGACTCCAGACCTCTGCCTTTCATTTTTTCATTTATTAGGGCCCAGCAATACGGGCACCCACCTTTAATCCCAGCACTCAGGAGGCAGAGGTAGGTGGATCTCTGTGAGTCTGAGGCCAGCCTGGTCTACAGAGAGAGTGCCAGGACAGGCCTCAAAGTGACACAGAGAAACCTTGTCTCAAGAAACTAAAAATTAATTAATTAATTAACATCTTATTTAGCTCACAGTGTAAAGGTTCAGATTTAGCAGTGGGAGGCTCCGTTTGTTTTGGCCTCTGGGAAAGGTGGAAGAAGATCATAGCAGAACTACTGTTAAGTCTGGAGTGTAGCCACCAGCCCTGGCATCCATCCCAGCCCCCTGGTCTGGGAGTATATCAGTCATATGAATGTCTGAATCCTTAGCCAGGAGGAAGACAGAAGAATGGGCAAGGTTCTGCAGTCCCTTTCGAAAGCAAGCCCTCTAAGACCTAAGGACTGCCCTTAGGCACTACGCCCTAAATACTGACAACCCCTTCAAGTACCACTGCCCTGGGTAGAGTTGGCACATGGGATTTTGCAGACAACAATGCATAAACTACAGCGTTTTTCCCCTTATAGCAAACTTGTTCACACAGCCACCCACCTGAAGATTTATGTTCACCCAGCCAGGAGCCAAGTTGCGCTAGCACCATACTAAACTCGGGGTTTCTATAGGGGGCCCCTGCCTGCTCTGAGTGACAGAAAGGGGAGCAGAACACAAGCCCTACTCAGAAATTTGTCATTGTTGTTCTCTGATAGAGCACCATGTATCCCTAGCTGGCCTCGAGCTGACTGTGTAGCTGAGGATGTACTTAAACTCCTGATCCTCTTGTCTTCATTTCCCAAGAACTGGAATTGCAAATGTTCACCTCCATGGCCAAGCTACACAGTGCTGGAGATGAGACTGGGGGCCTTGTGTAAGCTGGGCCAGTGCTCTGTCAACTGTGCTGCTCTACTCAGATTTTTTCTCAACATCATTTTAGAGTTTCTGTTACCACAAAAGACTTAAACTGTGTAGGACGGGCTTCTCTAGCAGAACCAATAGAATACGTAAATATTATAAAGACAGATTTATTGGATTAGCTTACTCAGCCTGAGCTGGATAGTCCAACAGTGGCGGCCTGGTGCTGAGGACACCGACAGACTGGCAGCTGCTCAATCCACGGAGCGGGATAACTCAGCGATCCCAACCGCGTACTGAGAGTTGGCAGATTCCCGAGAGGTGCTGGTCCTTGGCACTTGTTGGAAAGCCAGTGTAGCCGCTCACTCGAGTCAGCAAAGGTTGGTAGAGGTAGCAACGGCCACATGGGCTCAGCGAGAAGCAGAGGCAGGCGGCAGCGACGTGCACTGCAATGTGTCCCCTTCATGATTGGAGGGCCTGTAGAGCTGACGATGAGATTAGCTTTCACAGCATGAGCAAAGATAATAGAGGCCTTCTAGCTCACAGCTTCCCTTCTGCTGGCCTCTCCCCTCATTCCAGGTTTCTCAGTCCAGGTGCCCCCCCCCCTTCCTGCATAACACAATTCTGTATCCTCCCTACTCTAAAGTTTTCAGTAGGATTCTGCTTGAGTCCTCCAAGATCTGAGTGTTGTTTATTTAAGCTAATTCAGAAAACCCTTTTCTTCTTGAAGTGCGATTGCAATCCAGCCTGCAGGAGTACTGCCCCCACTGGGAATAATGTTGAAATATGTCGTCTCATTATTATAGGTTTGTCTTGCTCCCAAATCACTGAATGGGTGAAGAACCTTAAAATACAAATAATTTCAGTACAGAAGAGTAAGGAACTCGGCTTAAAATCTCTGAACCCTGTTGCTTAGACTTGGACAATTACTTTAAAAATGTTACTCTCTCACGCAGCGCTACAAGTGACTTTTCAACAGAAACCAGATCTGTCTGCGTTCGTCCCTATTGGGTTCTCAATTAATGAAGACATGGTCCTTGCCCTCACGATGCCAGACTTCCCAGACAGATAATGACGCAGCCGCGATGTAGTACGCTCCCATCTGTAGCAAGCGCCTCCCGAGGATGCTTAAGTGCGCCTGAACTCAGAAACGTGTGCAGAGAGGGCGCCCCAGAGGAAGTCGTAAACGAGCTGGAGTCTGGGCAGTAAAGAGATGTTAGCTGATAAAACACTGGCAAAGGACTGTAATTGAAGCTCAGACTTTGGGTTGCTTTTGAAAAGCACAGAAAGCCACTGAAGTATATAAACAGGAGGCTGGGGACCCTTTAAAATGCCACCCTGTCAGATAAAGAATTCACAAATGGAAGTGTCTGGAGGTAGGAACAGCTGTGAGGAAGTGTTCCAGCATTCCGGGCAAATGCGCAGCACATCTGGCGGCCTGAGCTGAGGCGGTGGCCGTGGAGATGGGCACGTGCACACTCCGGTGACATAGAACCGGGTGAGGGTGAAAGGCGCTTAGGGTGTAAACTAGGTCGCTGGTTCAGGAAACCAGGTGTCGCCAATGACTGATGTAAACCTGTGGCAATGCCTCAGAACAACCCCCAAGCGCTGTTTGGATTCCTGGTACATCATTGCTTCCTGCTCATTTGCACATGCGTGAAATTCACTTTCGAATGTTTCTGCTGACTAGCGACAATCGCATTACCATTTTCAGATATGAATAGGGTTGAGACCCTAACCCTGTCCTTTCCCATCAGTTAGATAGGGGCAATGCTTTTCTCTAAAGTGCTATACTGTACATATTTTTTTATTTTGTGCTACACACAGTCTCTGTCACACTAATTACTTCTGCCACTGAAGTAAAAAGGCAGCGTAAAACACATAGAGGGGACTGGAAAGATGACTCAGCAGTCAAGAGGATTCTTCCAGAGAACCTACGTTTGGGTCTCAGCACCACAGTGGCGGGCTTGGAACCAAGTGCAACTACATTCCAGGAGATCCAACACCCTGTACCAGCCCCTCGGGCACCACCACACAAGTGGCAGGTACACGAGCACGTACACACAAGTCTTAATTGTAAATATAAATTAGGGTCTGAAGGCTGTCTCAGTAGATAAAGGTGTTAGTATCCAGGGATCTACACTGGCCTGCCCTGGAGGGTCTGATGAGATACGTTCTCAGCTGTAGCCACTAAGAGCACCCCCATGCACATTCATTATGTTTCTATGTGTCTGTCTGTCTGTGTGCGTGTGCGTGCGTGTGTGTCCTTCTCCTTCCCTCCTCCCTCCCCCCTTTCCTTCCCTTCTGCCACTCTTGTCCCTAGGGACTGATCTCTGCCCACTTCTCTTTCCTCTCCCAATAAACCTGCCCTGTGAGCCCTGACGCATGGCATGACTTCTCTTTGTGGCATTTTTAAATAAATTACAACAAAAGGTACTTGCCAGTAAGCCTAATGACAACCTGTTTGGTCCCCAGGAACCACTCAGTGTAGGGAAAGAACACATTCCCACAGGTTGTCTTCTGAACTCTTTGTCAGCAGTGGCACATGCCACCTTCTCCCACAAGTAAATAAAATAGCATCCTAAAAATTATATATATAATTTATATACATCATATACACACTATACACACACACACACATATATATATATATATGTAAAAGGAAAGACTAAGCTGTGTTTCATAAGATACTTTAGGTTTAGTGCTGCAGACTGAACCCATGACCTTGGCATGCTAAGCATGTGCCCTACCATTTAACCACACACCTACCCACAAAGCTGTCTACAAAATTACAGTATGGGCAGGGTTTGGCCTGTGTACAGAGAGTGACAAACCCCGATCTAGACTTATGTCCCGGGGGCTGGAGAGAAGGCTCAGTGGTTAAGAGCATTGTCTGCTCTTCCAAAGGTCCCGAGTTCAATTCCCAGCAACCACATGGTGGCTCACAACCATCTGTAATGAGGGCTGGCGTCCTCTTCTGGCCTTCAGGCATACAGACAGAATCTTGTATACATAATAAATAAATAAATAAATAAATAAATAAATAAATAAATAAATAAATGAATGAAAAGACTTCTGTCCCCAGTATATCCTGTAGCATCATTCCACACTGCTGGACATGCTTTCTCTTAAGGCTGAAGATCATTTCTTCATTTGGGGAGAACAGAGAGCAAAGCAATATCACAATGTCATTGAAGACCACTGGGCTTCCTGAGGCTGCCTTCTGCTCCTATTGTCAAAGGATGCTTCTGTGTTACTATCCAAGCCTTGTGTTGTTTAAAATCACAAGATAAACAGAACCTCATTGTCCTAGGGGGCATCTTAACACTGTGATTCCTAAAAAAGATGAAACTTGAGTAGAATCATTACTATCTTTTTTTTTTCTTTTCACATAGGTGTTTGAAATCAGAGCTATCTTGGCATGCAAGGTGAGAAAGTCAAAGGGTGTGATTTCTCCAGTGTGTGAAGGCCAGAGGACAGCCTCAGGTGCTGCTCCCTAAGCATTGCCCACTCATGTTTTGGAAACAAGATCTCTCACTGGCCCGGAATTTGCTAAGTAGCCTAGACTGACCGGTTAAGAAGCTCCAGGGATCAGCTTCTCTCCAGCTCCCCACAATGACATCACAAGCACGTGGTACCATACCTGGGCTTTTTTAATATATAGATTCTGGAGCGTGAACTCAAGTTCTCATCCTTGCAAAGCAAGTGCTTGCTGACTGAGCTCTCCCGGGACCCTCATAGCACAGCTTTTGCTTCCGTTGAAAATCAAGTCAAGGTCATTACGGAAATACTGTCACCCCCTCAGTTGCCAGCTCAAATCTATGCACACACCCTAGACTATGTGCCCATGCTACAAACTATCAAAATCATCCCAGCGCTTTATTCCTGAACACACAGGGATTGAAAACTGAACTGAGATCCGGCATCTCTCTGATTCTATTGTTTCCTCCTCAGCAGTCGCCAGTTCACAGCAAATATCAGAATCCTCACTCTGACCTGCTGACAAGGCACAAGTCAGTCCCTTCTTCCCCAGGCTTGTGCGTCTTTTGCCCTTTACCTCAGCCTGGAGCACATTTATTTAGAACAAAATAAATTATCATAAATACTTGAAATACTTAACTACTTGAAAACACACTATGAGAAATGTAAAAACACCATCAACACAGTAGGCATTCACACTTCTTCTTAATTAGAAGGAAAAGCTCAATAAAGGTTATAACTTTATCAGAGAATAATAAGGTGTAAACGTGTAGCCATCTAAAGTGGAAAGACCGTGAAGACCCTGTTGTCATAGACTATGAAATATGCAAGCATGCACCAGATCTGTGTGGGAAGAGGAGCCACATCTACAAAAACAGATTCCAGCCCTAGCCCCAAACATCTGGCCTGAAACGGTCACAATCAAGTTCTTATAATACTCTGTGAAACATGGAGCACAGTAGCAAACATGACATTGTAGCTCTGCGCATCAAGAAGAAAAGGTATAATTGACCTGAGATTTAATTCCTTTCAATTAAAAGGCCAGGCCTTCCCTTTACGCCTCCTTGATTGGTTGCACCACTGGAGGGAATTAATCAATTATATTATCAAGTCTCTTAAAGGATCTGTTTTGATTAGCTAATAGCAATAAACATAGTGGGGGTGGTGTTTGAGACGGAACTTCTCTGTTGGAGACAGGACTTCTCTGTTCAAGACAGGGTTTCTCTGTGTAGCCGACTGTCCTGGAACTCACTCTGTAGACCAGGCTGGCCAAGCAGATACCCACCTGCCTCTGCCTTCCAAGTGCTGGGATAAAAGGAGTGCGCCACCACACCTGGCTACAACATTTTTTTAAGTCAAATATTTCTTTAAAAGTCGAGAAAATAAGAAAGTTGAGCCTTTAATATACTAAATGCATTATATTTCTGTCTCACTAGAATAATTTATGTGATTTATGTTGGTGTTACTACATTTCGGAATATCTCAGGGAAAAACAAAACAAAACACCAGGAAGGATTCTAACTGTACTTCAAAGTATCGACACTTGGAAGAACTAAGATACAGATTCCAAAGCTAATATGGCTTACACAAGTACAAATGGATGGACCAGGATTTCTAGAATTTGCTATGAAGCAGATGGCTTCATAGAAGTACATCATTAATCTAACACTCAAGAGACTAAGAATTGCATAGATGTGTTATCCACAACTGTTTTCCAGTTGTTTGGGTTTTTTTGGGGGGGGTAGGATACTGCTTTCATACGATTCTCTGGGTGCATGAGGTAGGATTTAGATTTGCACAGTGTACTGATTGTTTTGTCAACTTGACCCAGACCTAGACACAACTGGGAAGGATAAATCTTAATTGAGAAAATTTCCCCATAAGATTGGTGTATTGGGGGCTGGAGAAATGGCTCAGTGGTTAAGAGCACTGACTGCTCTTCCAGAGGACCCGGGTTCAATTCCCAGCACCCACATGGCAGCTCACAACTGTCTGAAGATCCAGTTGCAGGGGATCTGACACCTTCACACCAATGCACATAAAATAAAGTTAAATAAACCATAAAAAATATTTAAAAAAAAGATTGGTGTATTGGTAAATATGTGGGATTATCTTGATTAATTATTGATGTGGGTGGTAATAATTGATTGTGGATAGTGCTCCCACTGGGCAGGTGGTCCCAGATGGTCTAAGAATGTAAACTGGGGGCTGGAGAGATGGCTCAGTAGTTAAGAGCACTAACTGCTCTTCCAAAGGATCTGGGCTCAATTCCCAGCACCCACATGGCAGCTCACAACTGTCGGTAACTCCAGTTCCAAGGAACCCCATACCCTCATACAGTCAAACAAATGTACATGAAATAAAACTAAATTAAAAAAAAAAGTAAACCAAACAAGCCAGGAGGAGCAAGTCAGTAAGCAACTTTCTTCCATGGCCTCTGCTTCAGTTCCTTCCTCCAGGTTCTGTCAGCAGGAAGTAGTCATAGAGAAGATTGTACATTGCCCCTTATCAATTATTTATTATCAACAAGCAGGATCCTGCCCTGAGCTCCTGTCCTGACTTCCCTTCATGACGGACTATGACTGAGACTGCAAGTTTACATAAATCCTTTCCTCCCCAGGATGCTTTCTGTCCTGGTGGTGATCACAGCAATAGAAACCCTACAATTCAATGTCAACTGCAGGAATGATGAGCTATGCAAGAAATTAGGCCAAATCCAAGAGCAGCCTCTATGTGTGATCAAAATAATCTTTGAGAGCCAAGCTTAGTGTTACATGTCTTTAATCTCAGTACTCACTCAAAAGGGAGAAGTGGGAGGATTATGAGTTCCTGACCAGCCTCGTGAGATGCAAACACACATGCACACACACACCCTTGAAAGACCAGGCATAGTATCACACACCTGCAGCTACTCAGCAACTTTAGGTAGGAAAAGCACTTGACCTTGGAATTTGATACCAGCCTTAGCAACGTAGTTAGACTACCTCTTGAAAAATATCCTTGGGATGGGGCCTGGAAAAGATGACTCCATGGTTAAGAACACTGTCTGTTTCCTGAGAATCCAGGTTCAATTCTCAGCACCAAAATGGCAGTTCACAGGGAGTCCAATCCCAGCGAATCCAACTTCTGGTCCCAGCAGGCACTGCACACATGTGGGTACACAGGCATACATTTAGGCAAACACTAATACATATAAGAAAACTAATTAAAATCTAAAACATATTATTTGGGGCCCCAGAATGTGGTCCAACTGGAAGTATGCTGGCCTACTGTGCACAAAGACATGCTTTAGATTTCCAGCACACAAACCTAGCACGGGACACATGCCTGTAATTCCAGCACTCAGGAGGGAAAGAAGAGGGAGCAGAAGTTGAGGTTCATTTTGAAGGTTATATAGCAAGTTTGGGGCCAATGTGAGATACAAGTGACTCTGTCTTTGTAAAACAACAACAACAACAAAACAAATTAGCAAACTAAAAGCTTGGATTATAGAATCCGGAAATAAATCTACACATCTGCAGCCAGTTTTCTCTTTGCTGATAGTATTACTGTTAGGTTTTTTTTTTTTTTTTTTTTCAGACAAATCTCACTGCCTGGAGCTCTTGGCAAGCCTCCCAAGTGCTGGGATCACAAGTGTGAATTTTGACAAAGGCCCTGAAAATACCCAGTAGGCTAAGAGTGGTCTCTTTACCACTGCTGCTGGAGAACTGAATAGCCACGTGGTCAGAAAGTCTTGTTGCAGTGGGCAGTAGTCCGTGCAGATCTGTACAGCTGGTCAAAATGCTGAGAGAGACAGGGTGTCCAGCCCTAACTCAGACATCTTTGTCAGTCACACACACACACACCAAAATCAGGGACCATGGCAGAGAAAAGGATAAAAGAATGCAAGAGCTGGAGGATGGGAGAAGTGCTGAGAAATGCTATCTTTACAAAATGGCAGAGCCATTGTCCTCATGTCTTCACAGCAGCCAAGGCTACCTGCACAGATCAATCCATCCAAAACTCTGGCGTAGGTGTTGGGAGACTCTCCAAGCCCCACCCCTTGTTGAAGAGCTATTGGCAGATGATTGTGCTTGTTGGTTTTACTCTTTTGGGGGCCTGCCACCCAGCTCCCAAATCAATCACATACGGAGTCTTATTCTTCCTTATAAATGGCCAGCCTTAGCTTGACTAAGCCAGCTTTTCTTATTTCATCCCAGCTACCTTTTTCCTCTGGGCTTTTCTTTTTTCTTACTTCTGTAATCTTACTTTCACTCTTATTCCAAGGCTGATTGTGTGACTGGGTGGCTGGGCCCTAGAGTCCTCCCCTCCCTTATTCTCTTGCTCCTCCTCTCTTCCCAGATTTCTCCTCCTATTTGTTCTCTCTGCCTGCCAGCCCGCTATTGGATGTTCATGGCTTTATTAGACCATCAGGTGTTGTAGACAAGCGAAGAATCACAGCTTCACAGAGTTAAACAAATGCAGCATAAACAAAAGCAACACCCTTTAAAATAATTTTCTACGACAGATGATAGCTACTTGAAGAGAAAGAGCCACTCTTTTCTGGGGTGTGGCCAGTGGTAGGCTTCCATGCGGTACTGGATGGCCCCATACCCATCCACAGAGGAACAACAGCAGGTGTACTTGGGTGTTATCAACACAATAAAAATAAAGAGAAGATATGAATTTGGGAGGAGGACATGTTGGGATTAAATGAGGGGAGTTTAAGGGGAGAAATGGGAGGATATGAACATAGCTCATTACACGTATCTATAAAAATACTTTAATTAAAAAAGTATATATTAGTAAATGAATGAATTCGTCAGGTAAATTGCCTAATAATATAATCAAAATTGATTCTTTCCCAGAGAGATTTGTGAGACTACATTACTAAATTGGGGGGGGGGGTATTGTTTCACATCACAGATGTGCCCTGAGGAGCCTGAGATCTTGGTCCATTTCTAGCTTTAATTTATTAGGCTTATAATAGTCGAATTCCTAAGGGAGTTCCCTTAATAAACTAATAGTTTGCCTAGTAAGGCATTGGAAGGACTTCAAGGAAGATTGAATATATTAAATTTGTTAACTGCCATTTAGAAGGCTTCAGAAAATACAATTAAGCTTACAAATGGGACTCGCTGTTCAACTGACTTAGTCTATCCCGCTGGGTTAAACGGAACAAGCCGGTTATCCTCTCAAAAGGGCTTATTTTCATTTCACATAAAATTAAACTTAGAAAGTTTGTAAATAAGTTGCAAGTTAAATAATTAATAAAAGTTTTATAAATACTCTAGGTGCATTTAAGTTATATAAATCCTTTCCATGGTCAAAATTGTCTGGATGCAAGTGAACCAGCCCTGAGAGCAGGAGAGCTAACCTTGTCCCACCCCTCATACGGCAAGTGAGAGAAAGGTCCCTGCCCCTTGCCTGGGCAAGACAGGGGAGCTGGCCCTTGGTGGTGTGGGTGTGGGTGAGTAGGACCCAAGGGCCCTGAGAGCAAGAGAACTGGCCCTGCTCCTTGTTGCAGGCTGCACTGGGCAGACTGGCCAAGGCAGTGCTGGAAAGCTCACCTCGGTGGTGACAACTGGGGAAAGCTGTTAGCTGACAAGGCCACCTGTCACCCAGACCCAGAACCAGGGCTGTGAGTTGGCCCACACCATCTCCCACCTCATCTGTGAACTGTTGGAGCATGTGAAGGGGACAAGCCTACACATCCAAAACAGCAGGATCTCCATGACACAGGACAACAGGATATCCAAGAAGAGCCCCAGTGAGAGCCCATACCAGCGTGTAGCAGAAACCAGAGGCCTTGAGCCAGACCAGTGACTCCGGGCAATAAACCCTTGCCAATGAAGATGAAAGGACTAGAGGGTGAACTGTGTGACGCTTTCTTCTCCTTGTTTTCGGTTTGTTTGTTTGTTTGTTTGTTTGTTTGTTTGTTTGTTTGGGTTGGGTTTGGTTTTGATTGTCTGTGTTGTACCCAGAGCCCAGACCCCCCAAATACCACTAAGAGACCAGATCCGATGCAAAAGCAGAGTCTTTTTTATTATTATTGTTTCAGCATGCTGGAGCCAACCATCCTACACAACGGCAAGATGACAACGACCCCCACAAGGTGGTGGGGGCTTCTTTTAAATCTTGCTGAGGGGAGTATCTAAGGAAGTTAAGTCATTCTGGATACGATTAGCTTAAGCAAGTGAAAACCATATTAGTATGTTTTAATTGACTAGGGCTAGCCAGGGCTTACTCAGGGCTACAGTTTTCCATTTGGGGGCAGGCCTGGACAAGTCCCAGGCCCTGGCCTTGAGCTGCTGTGGAGGTTGGCTGAGGCCTGGCCTGCTACTGCCCGTACCAGGCCTGTTCCTTGCCGTTTGGCAGGATGGAAATTGATTGTCCTTTATTTGTGGCTTTTCTTCAGAAACTGCTTGTTCAGTCTCAGAAACCAGAAACTGAGGCCTGATCTCTGGGAGAAGACTGAGCAGCTGTTGTGCGTCTGCTCAGTTTGTTTGCTATTTTTGCTTTGTTTGCTTTATTTGGTTTTGGGCTTTCTTTTAAATTTTGTTTTGAGCAGGAGGTTGCAAGGGCAAAGGTCAGATGGGGATTGGGCGGGTTGGGGACGCATGTTGAAATATCCAAAAAGAATCAATAAAAGTTAAATACACTTTGAAAAATAAAATTAACAAGGAAAGTATCAGTGTCTCTACTACAGTAAGGAAGTTGCTTCTAATTTCTATTATGTATTTGAGCATATATGTTTACATTTGTCATAACTAAAACTCACCTATTTACTGAGGAGCACAACCAAAAAGCTTTGAAAGTCATTGGTACTGACACAATAGTACATCCCAGCAGCTCAAATTTCCTGTCAAACCCTCTTTTGAAAAGCATCTGGAGTCTCAAAAATAACATAAAGTTTCCTCAAATGATAAAATATTCATAGCATATTCTTTTTGTTGCTCAGCCATTAATAGTTCCGTGATTTATTACTACTTAACGCCACTGACTCTCTGGCAACCAGCCAGCTTTCCAGATGGAGACTATTTCTTCATTTCCACCCACTGTCTTCATCCCCATTTATCCCTAACTCACACCACCAGCTTGTCCTGAGGCCCACCTCTACCCTCAGGGAAAGCAATCTTGAAAGGCAGTGAGGATCTCTCTGCAGCCTTCATCATACCTGAGCTCTGTGACCACTTGTCTGGGACAAGGATGCCTAGAGGGCTAGTAACATCTGGGGATGCGTTCAGAAGAGATTAGCATTTGAACTGGCACTCTACGTGAAGAACAACCCTAACCAATGTGAGTATCGACTAATCCGCCGAGTGCCCAAACAGAAGAGATTGAGAAGAAAACTCCCTCTCTCTTCCATCGGCCCCACCCTCCTGTGCTGGACCATCCATCTGATCCCGCATCAGACACTGGCGCTCCTGACTCTCCCGCCTTCACACTCTCACCACTGTACCACCAGCTCTCCAGGGGTTCCCGCTCCCAGATGGAGTCTCTTGGGACTTCTTACCTCTATAATCTCGTGAACCAATTCCCATTAATAAACGTTCCCATACGCAGTCATATGTTCCTAACTGACAAGCCTGTAATCTAAGAAATGTGTCGATATAATTTTGTCACTTTGCAAACAACATAGAGTATGAATACACAAACTAAGATGGCCATGATGTCACAGGAAGTCTGGTCTCATGAGATCGCTGTTGTAGACGCGGTCTGCCACTGACTAACGTCTGACAGTCTGTGCTTACGGTTCTTTCTCCGAAGAAGCCTGTCCAGGCAAGCTCCACGACAACTGATCCTATTGGTTGTGCCTCTGTTTGACGTTCTTCCCTTCCTGGGTGTACACAGCATTACTGCAATGAACAATCTTCCTTTCCCCCACATACTCAACTCTTCATTTTTAAAGGTGAGCTTCATTCCTCCTTAAGACAGACAGAGTACTCTATACCACAATAACCATTTCTTTCTCTGAAGTATTATAATCTAAGTTTTCTATGATGTTTTACCTTTGCCTAGCTTTTTCTTTTCTCTGTGATAGAAATTGAAAACACAAAAGTTAGGCTACCGCCATCTTAGCGCTGTCTCCTTCACACACAATCCACTCATATCCCAGGATCTCCTTCCTTTTATTTGTTTGTTTGTGTGTTTTTCTAGACGGATTTTTTCTGTATTGCCCTGGCTGTACTGGAACTTGCTCTGTAGACCAGGCTGGTCTCGAACTCAGAAACACCTGCCTCCACCCATGAGCGCTATGACTAAAGGCCTGAACCACACCACCAGGCTAGAGTTATCTTCTCTTGAAGCTACACATGTTCTTGGCTTTAGGAGCATTTCTCAGAGCAGAAATCTGCTGTTTTGATCTAAGTTGTTCTATTACCAATACAGACTTGAGAGTCTGCTATTGAGTGAGAATCTGATAGATCAAAGAGGGGATGTAGGAGTGATCAGATGACCTTGCCAATTTACCTGAGACGTGGCACGTCTCTCTACACATCCCCTACCTATAATCTCTAAGTCTCTCCCGACTATTTCCTGCGCACCTCTCTATCAGTCTCCCGGGGTCCTCTGTCCTCCCTATGGTTAGTTCTTGTCACTCACTCTGCTCCCTGCTCCAAGGTTAATTTTATTAACACAGTCTTGGAGTTTCACAGCGCGATCAAATATCTGGCAACAGAAATTTTACACCCAAATTCAATTTTATGTGATGCATTCCTGCTCAATCGTCAAGATGAATTCATTTATTATTTCTTTAGTGAAGCCTCCCCTAACATCACTTCCCTGAAATTACTAATTACCTCTTCATCTAAACTGAGTCCTTTTGTGCTGTGAGAAAAACAATCAGGCTAGGTAATTTGTAAATTAAATAGAAGTACTGCACACAGTTCTAAAGGCAAGAAAATTCAAGATCGAGGTGCTGGAAGATAGCATGTCTGGCAAGATCCCACTTCCTGGTTCATAAACAAGTATCTTGTCATTAAATACTCCTGTGCATGTGAGTGTGGTATGTGTGCATTTTAGTGTGTGTGTGTGACGTATGTGCATGTACATGTTTCCATGTATATGTGCACACAAGTATAGAGGCCAGAGGTCAACCCGGAGTGTCCTCAGTCGGTGACCATCTTATATTTTGATAAAAGGTCTTTTTTATGAAATTATAGCTCAGTGGTTCGGCAGACTGGTACTCTAGTAAGCCTCGAGATTGACTGCAGTCTGGGATTACAGGCTTACATCACCAACCCCAGCTCTGACTTGGGTGCTGGGGATCACACACAGGTCCTCATGCTCATGTGGCAAGCGCTTTACTGGCAGATCCCGCTCCCCAGTGCCTGCCTTTCACTGTTAACGTTGGAGGCCAGTGTTTTACATCTCATTAGCATCGCGTGCTACAAATCTTCAACTGGAAGACCGTTTATCGGTTACCATTAAGAAGTTCATGCTGTAAGATTTTAAAGAATGTAAAGTAAGTAAATTATTGAACATCCTACAGGATGATCCTTATAAACTGATAGAACAGAAAGAGACCCAATGCATCAACCCTTTCAATACTTGGATAGAACATTCTAATTGTGTAAGTTTTAAAGGCGCTGTCAAAATGAAACAGATAGTCACGGCAGTAGACATCCAAGCTGGCTTTCTGATTACCTACGCAGTAGATAAAGGAAGTTATAATGACTTTTAAAAGCCTCAGATTTGTTCTCGTGGGAGTCAAGAACCAGGAGAAATGGAGTATTTCACAGACGAGTGAACACTCTTCCCCTCAACGGTAAGCTTCACTGAACTCTTGTGTTTTATAAATGAACTATCTCATAGTTCAAAGACAGAGACATTAAAAAGCACACTTTTAAAAAGCATGACTCTGATCATTCAAGAATTATATAAAAGCAAATGGGCTTTGACCTCATTAAGGTTAAAGTACACGTCTCAATATGGCGGATTAGCACGGGCTACTGGTTTTCTCACCTAAAATCAGCCCTGGAGAAACTACTAAAGCAAGTCAGAAACACGGATTCCAAGAATGAACATCAATTAGAAAAAACACTGGAAACATCCTTGTGGGAACAGATAATTGTGCTTTGAATAGGTGAGGGGATTTGAAACCCCGATCTTATAGTCAAGGCAGAGGCATGAGTAACCTGAATATCTACAACTTACAGCTGGCATATGACGTCAGGGCCGGGACCGAGCGCTTCGCCTGTGTCGTCTGTGCTGCTCTAGGTACTATTAGAAGGGAACGTTGGCCTTGTTTTATCCTTTTCATTCTTGGGGCGGGGAGGGTTTCTACCCAGCTCCCAAATAAATACATGGAGGCTTATTCTTAGTTGTAAATGCCCAGCCTTAGCTTGGCTTGTTTCTAGCCAGCTTTTCTTAACTTCCTCTGACTACCTTTTGCCTCTGGGCTTTTTCCTCTTCTTTTACTTCTTTATATCTTACTTTCACTCTTACTCCATGGCTGGCTGGGTGGCTGGCCCCTGATGTCCTCCTCCGCTTGTTCTTCCATTGCTCCTCCTCCTCCCCTTTTCTCCTTCTATTTATGCTCTCTGCCTACCAGCCCCGCCTATCCTTGCTCCTGCTTTGCTATTTATTACAACTATCAGGTGTTTTAGACAGGCAAAGAATCAGTTTCACAGAGTTAAACAAATACAGCATGAACAAAAGTAACACACCTCAAATTAATATTCCCCAACAAGGGAGTTAAGCTATAGAATGCTCAGTTGGTGTGTCTAGAGTCCTGGAAAATCGTGACGTGTAAAAGACCCGCTTGGTGTCAGACGTGCTATGAGTACAAAAATCATGTTTCCTTTTCCTTTGGTGTCAAGTATATTAGGTCAACATATACATATGTTGTCTGTCCACCCCTCAGGACGCAGAATACTTCATGGAAGAGGAGGCAAAAAGAGTGTAAGACTCAACAGGGATAGAAGACACCAAGAAAACAAGGCCTTCTAGAACCAACAGGGCTGATGTCCACATGAACTCGCAGAGCCCGCAGCTGCACGCACAGGGCCTGCACAGGGCTAAGCCAGATGGAGTCCCAGACAAGGGAAGAAGACACAAAACCCCATCCCTAAGCCGGAAGCCATCTCCAGTTAAGAACTGGAAAGATGGCTCAGTGGTTAAGAGCACTGCCTGCTCTTCCAAAGGTCCTGAGTTCAATTCCCAGCAACCACATGGTAGCCCACAACCATCTGTAATGGGATCTGGTGCCCTCTTCTGGTCTGCAGGTATGCATGCAGGCAGAACACTGTATACTTAATAAATATATGAAAAAAAAAAAAAGAACTGCTCATAAGAGAAGACTTCATTTTCTCCAGTGGAGTCACACTGGGTATACAAAGAACACTTAAGGGCAGGCCCCAGGCACAGCAGTGGATGGCCAGCACCAAATGACTTTAGTGATCTTTCTGAAGGGGTTTTGTCTCATAGTGCTTGTATGGGCCTTATTTTAACCTTACAGATCTTTTGCTTATATATTATGGTTTCTGATTTTATAGGATTTCTGTGTGTGCACGTATGTATGTCTTTGTGTCTGTACATGTTTCTTGTGCTTTTTCTTTGGCTCTTTGCTTCTTTGTTTTGTGCTATTCTGGTTTGATAGCTTTTTAGTGCCTGCTTGTCTTCTAATGAGAGAGAGAAAGAAAAACATGGATTTGGGTGGGTGGGATATGGGAGGAGTTGGGGAAGGGAACCATGTTTAGAATATATCATATAAAAATCTATTTTAATAAAAATTTTTAAAAATTAAAAAAGTATGTGCCTGTATAGTGTGGTGTGTGTGTGTGTGTGTGTGTGATGAAGGAGAAAATGACATGGAAAAGTGAGCAATACAAAAGCTGTATTCATGTAAATGCACCTAACAGGGCATTTTCAGATTTAGATAGTAACTATAAAAGAACAGAGCAGAATCACTTGAATTTGGGTATATATTCTGACAGAAGAGTTGATAAGACTTGTTGATGGCCACAGTTAAAAGGACAAAATCAAGATCTGAGACAGAGAGAAAGGAAATCCAGTTGGCAAGATGTGGTAGGCACTAGAAATTAATAGATTGGCTTCAGGGTTGTTTTTGAGATGCTCATTTTGTATCCAACTTGAAGCGACAAGCAACTCTCTGGGTATAATAGTCTGTACCTCAAGGAGAAGGCAAAATATTAAAAATATAAGACTGATCGACACGTGGGTGGCATTTAAAATGGCAAAACTAGAATGCAGTGTCTAAGCAGACAGTGGGAAGTTGATCTGAGAACTCACCCTACTCTCACTAAGCTCTAGAGAGCAAGCAGAGAGTCCATGTAAACCAGGGAGGACGGCATCCAGGACAAACTCGGAGTCTCCTAAACAGCCAGGTATCAGGAATTTCAAGACAAGAACTGCCATCTGAGTCAAATAATGGTGAAAATTTGAGTGGGGAAGATAAGCTTTGGACTTGCGAAGACGCAGCTAGAAGCTGGTGTGAACAAGAGCCGTCCCACTGATGGAGACATCAATCTCATGAGCTGTGGGTTGTGAACCAGGTTCAATTTGGACCAGCAAAGCTGACTGTAGTGATACATTGGGACGCTGCTAGGCAGTTATATACCATGAGGAGTGGGATTGAATTCCTGTGTAGTCTACGACACCTGGAACATGCACAAAAACTTTAATACAATATTTTAAACATCCTGGAAGATATTAGTGGTGTGGTTAATTTCCCAAGTGATTGATTTGCTTTTAAAACATTATTTTTTCAGGACCTTGAATATTCTAGACAAGCAGTCTAGCAATGAATAACACAACCATCTCTTAATTTTATTAGATGGGTCCCTCTGTGTGTTCCAGGCTGGTGCTGAAGTCACTGTGAGGCCAAGGCTAAAACTTGTGCTAAAACTCATGTACCACCATTCTTGACTCTCATTCTTTGATTTGGGGTTGGGATTTATGGGGGGGGGCGATGCTTACGGAGTGTTTGGTGTTCTTTGTATTTTGTTTTGTTTCTGAGACAAAGTCTCTCTTGATGGCCTAGAACTCTAAACCAGATTGGTCTAGGACTTCTAGAGACTTGCCTGCCTCTGACTCTTGAGTGCTATAACTAAAGGTGTGTGCCACGATATCCAGCTCTTCTTTTAAATATATAAAAGATTTGAAAAAAAATCCCATTTGCCTGAAACATAGTGTTCGGAATTAAAGCTGGCAGCTCGGATCACAGTGAAACGTGGTGTGGTCCCAGGTTTACAGTGGAGAATACAGGAGGGAGAAATGGAAGGTTTAAGAACAGTGAACATTAGACTTTCCACTCAAACTCCCCGGAAGATGGTTCAAGGGACAGAAACCTTGTTTATAGGCCAAGCATATGGAGCACCCTATTACTCCCGCACTTGGTGCAGAGACAGGCAGGTCTCTGTGAGTTCAAGGTCATGAAGGTCTACAACGCAAATTCCAAGCCAGCTGGGAAAGCATAGACTCTACAATGGCTAGTGTGCCAAGTAGTATTTTATACTCTTCAAGTTGTCTTTACTAAGATGTTTTAAAAATAAATAATATTGACTAATTGGCTCAGAGTATTTCCTAATTCACAATTTTTATGACTTCAACAAATAGCCCTGGCACTCCAGCAGCTCACAAAACAATTAGAGTAATTTTAAACTCTGTAACAACTCCTGCAAGACAAACTAACACATCACTAATTCTTGCATTTGACAAAGCTATAGATTTTATCTGCCATATGTGATGCACTATGACCCAGAGAAATCAAACAAAGGATGTCTCTCTTATTAAGGTTATAGGTGAAGGAAGTACCTTAGGCCAAATAAGTAGCTCACAACAGGACACAACACTGTCAGAGTGATAAACCAGTTGGCATAGGCAACTAACTCTCGGGGAAGAAGGGGTTGCTGTATGGTCATTCAAATAGTCATTTGAATAAAATTATAGTTAAGATTTAAATTGTCTTTATTTTAAAAATCCTCCCCTCCAAAACATAAAATTTTCATCACAGCCCATCAAGGCTTCTGTTGTAACATATGTGTGTGGGGAGGGTGCCCCACAGGATCTGTGTGTGTATGTGTGTGTGTATTCCACAGGATCTGTGTGTGTGCGTATGTTCCACAGGATCTCTCTGTGTGTTTGTGTGTGTGTGTGTGTGTGTGTGTTCCACAGGATCTTTCATAAACACTTTTTAAAATTTTACCCTTTAAAGAAAAAAAAACCTAATGTTTTAAGACAAGCACATCTGGCGAGGTGGTGGTGGCGCACGCCTTTAAACCCCAGCACTCAGGAGGCAGAGGCAGGTGGATCTCTGTGAGTTCGAGGCCAGCCTGGTCCACAAGAGCTAGTTCCAGGACAGGTTCCAAAGCTACAGAGAAACCCTGTCTCAAAAGAAAGAAAGAAAGAGAGAGAGAGAGAGAGAGAGAGAGAGAGAGAGAGAGAGAGAGA
>NW_026068006.1:3002373-3105133 GCF_014885135.2 Alexandromys fortis | reverse complement strand
CCCCCCCCCCCCGCCTCCCGTATGTGTGTGTGGACATGTTCCATAGCGCACTGTGGTGGTCAGAGGACAATCTCTGATGCTGATCTCCCCATCTATTTTTATTTGAGATAGGGTCTCTTGTTCATTCAGTTACCTATGCCAAACAAGTTGGCTTGTATGGCAAGCGCTTTACCGAGCCCATCTCCCCAACCCAAGTTCACCATATTTAATGCAACAGATTCTACAAGTAGAAGTCACATAAAAAAGAAATCTGTATAGAATGTTATTTGGGGGAGGCAGAATCCTTTTCCTTGTATTCAATCCCAAAATGTTCAATGATCTAACATGTATCTGATATGCCAGTCACTGCAATGTGCTGTTTCACACAATATGCTCCCACGAATCCAACTGTTCAGACAGTCAGCCTGGGGCTAACTAGCTTCACACTCCCGCGAAGGCCCTGCTAAGGTCAGCCATGGCTCAACACTCGTCCCTCTACTGATCTGCCAAATCTATGGAAAATTCTGAGGTATTTTTCTATTTTCAAGATCATGCTTTCAGACCTCTATCCTTCAGTGAGGACCGGCAATCAAGACGCAGCTGCCGAGATGTGCCTACAGCCGAGAATTCACTATAGAATCTTACAGGAATAACACCAAGGCAGACTGTTTTCAAAGGTGTCATCCGTGACAAGACCTGAGATTAATCTACCAGAAAGAAACTGAGTTATTTTGGTCATTTCACTGCTGCCCATTAGTAGATCAGTCTCACTCGGGTTGCAGGGCAGATACAACTGCAGGATACTGGGGGTACTACTTGGTGCTGCAGACGCGAGGAGAGTAGTTATGGCAACGGTTGGGATGTCTTGTCCTCCACATGTACAGCAATGCAGCTACCCAGCACCTGTTTCCCCACAGACCCACAACCGTCAGTCGGTCCCTTGTACAAGAAGGGGCTAGGGAAATGAGAAGGGTTAGGGAGAAAAATCAGGGCAATCGGATGGGCCTTCTTGCTTTTCCTGGGGGGACCAGGGCAATATAAAAATGCCTCAGAAACACTTGACATCGTGAATCCTGCCTCCGGGTGACACATGCAGAAGTCATCAGGGGTATGGTCAGGGGCAGACCGAATGTCTTCACGTGCTTCATGGATGTCAGTCACAACCACCTGTGAGCACGCGTGTCAGGGGTCCACCTGCAAGGCACAGCTCGGAGGTCGGGTTCTAGTTTATACACTTTCCAGTTCAGTCCTCCCTCAACAGACACTAAATACAATGGCAAGCAAGCCCTTTGCCCCTCTGCTGCTTGGCCATCCTGTTGATGGAGACTCTGGATATGACACGGGGAATCTTTATCACCTACAGCATGATGACATGGACTTTTCATACGGTGGAGAAGTGGGCTCCAAGTCAGCCCATTTTCTAAGTACCATTACAGCAGCACTCAACTGCCTACGCCGCTGTATCACTGAGCTCTCATTCAGATGCCAGAAACAAACAAATACGGACGTGGTTAGGTCCGTTTCTTCTTATTTTGTAATAACTGTAACAAAATCAAACCCTAACTAATCCACTAAGAAGAAAAAAAAAATAGATTGAAAGACAATTGAAGCTAAAGGTGAGTGTCAGGAAGGAAAATGAAATCCTGCTAGTGGCAAGGATTCCGGGACCGCATCTCTTGGGACAGGCCGGTTGGAACAGCTTCCCATGGCCATTTTCCTGCATGCTCTCCTCTCCATGCTGATGAGGACAGTGTATGTGCCTGTGGTGCAGGCAGCACACACACACACGACACACACAGACACACACTCACCTATACACACACTCACCTATACACACACTCACTTTCTCTCTCTTTCTCTCTCTCTCTCTCTCTCTCTCTCTCTCTCTCACACACACACACACCCATAAAAAACACAAAAACAAAAATGATAATATGTACCCAAAGAAAGTACCTTCAAAAATGCCAATGGATTTGTTTAGTGTTGGCCATCTACTGCCGGACATGGATCTTTCCCTTAAATATTGTTTGTATACCCAGTGAGACTCTGTCGGAGAAAACTAATTTTTCATTTACAAGTGGTTATTTGGTGGAGACAGAGCAGTCTGAGGAGACAGTCTGAGGACAGGATCACCCCTTTGGTCTACGCATTGGTAGAGGAAAGAACTCTAGTGGTTTTCCGCTCTGCTTCTCTGATCCATCCGTTTTCACCTCCTGATAGTTGACTCCAAGTTTTTATTATAAAGAAATATTAGAGTTCATGCTGCAATCAACCTATTTCATTGTACATATGCAACTGGAAGGGAATGTGCTCAGGTTCTTTTAATGGCTGAAGAATAGAGGGGAGTCTAAAGAGAAAAATTTCATGATTTTTTTTGCCTGAAAACAAGACCCTTATTAACTATATCATCATCATTAAGGCTAAAATGACACGGTTGCTTGGTGGTGGGTTTGCGAGTGCATACACACATGCAGCATTCATGTGGGCTTTACTTGCTGTAAGTAAAATTAAGTCCTGTAGATTTTGGTAATGAAAGCCCAGTTAGTGGTGGCCCGAGTCCATTTTCATTCCATTCTGTCCTGCAGCGGCGTGTTGTTTTTCTTCTACTCTACGAACTTTCATCAAGCACTCACTAAATGCCAGATGCTGTGCTTGGAGCTGGGAACACACAGGTGAACAGAAACAAATATTACCCTTCCCCTTTGGTTCTCCCAGAATGGGACAGAGCACCACAAATCTAATCATCATAGAAGTGGAACACATCAAGTAGAAAGGTGAGGGACACAGTGCTGTAAGAAGGCCAATTCACCAAAAAAAATCAATTTGCAGAAAACCAATTTGCCAAAAGTCAATTTTCCAAATCACTGATTCACTGAATTTCCTAACAGACAACTCTGAAAGTCAATTTGCCAAAAAGCCAGTTTCTAGAAAACCAGTTTGATGAGAAGTAGTCTGCCAGATCATATTCACACCAAGTGATCAATCACTGAACTGCTGAGGAATTCATTTCATAGCTTTGACGCATTTGTGACTGCTCTTTAAGCCCAAGTTTGACTGTGTGTCTGGAATGAACGTCAGTTTCATGTTTTCACACTCTCCTGCTGCCCAAGGAAACGGCATTCCAATGTGAGCATCTCCTTCACTGCAGCTCACCGTCTGGGGTCTGGCTCCTGCCAGCCACTGACACTGCCAGAAAGGCAGCTGCCGCAGCCGTCCTGGATCAGGATGATGAACTAATCTGCAGACTGACTGTGGCCAAAGTGTTGCCAGCAGATTGGTTATTTGTGAAACTGACTCTGAACTGTTTCTCAGTGAAAATGCCTGAAGTCTGTGTGCTGGGGGCCCACAACAGACGTCTTAGACACAAGAAGGTTTCATTAATGGAAAAATAATAGCTGGACTCAGGTGTGAAAAATACATAAGTCCTAACAGTGGTGGCACACACCTTTAATCCCAGCACTCGGGAGGCAGTGGCAGGCAGATCTCTGAGTTCAAGGCCAGCCTGGAGTGAGTTCCAAGACAGCCAGGGCTACACAGAGAAACCCTGTCTTGAAAATCAAAACCAAACAAAGTACATAGAAGCAACCAGAAGAAAGGAATGCAGGACAATGTCCAAACAAAAGCAATAACATAAGAGACGACTGTTTGGTAGGGGAATCACTGCAGTAAGATCTGCCCTATCAACAGGCCAAGACAGTTTCTTTATTCATTAATGGTAATTACAGCACAAAGAAGGGACTCCCAAATCATCAGCTTCAATTTCTTTCCTTCAACTTTTAAAGTTCTTGTCATACAAGTCTTCCACTTGTTTGGTTAGAGTTACTCCAAGATATTTTATGTTATTTGTGGCTATTGTGAAGGGTGATGTTTCTCTGATTTCTTTCTCAGCCCATTTATCATTGTGTAAAGGAGAGCTACTGATTTTTTTAGTTAATCTTGTTACATTACTGAAGGTGTTTATGAGTTTAGAAGTTTCCTGGTAGAATTTTTGGGGGTTACTTATATAAACTATAATATCATCAGCAAATAGTGAGAATTTAACTTCTTTTCTGATTTGTATGCCCTTGATCTCCTTTTGTTGTCTTATTGCTCTAACTAGAACCTCAAGTACTATATCAAATTGATATGGAGAGTGGACAAACTTGTCTTGTTCCTGATTTCAGTGGGATCATTTTGAGTTTCTCTCCATTTAGTTTGATGTTGGCTGTTGGTTTGTTGTATATTTCCTTTATTATGATTAAGTATGTTCCTTGCATCCCTGCTCTCTCCAAGATCTTTATCATGAAGGGGTGCTGTATTTTATTGAAAGCTTTTTCAGCATCTAATGAGATGATCATGTAGGTTTGTTTCCAATTTGTTTATGTGGTAGATTATATTGATTTATTTTTGTATAAACCATCCCAGCATCTCTGGGATGATGCCTACTTCGTCATGGTGGATGATTTTTCTGATGTGTTCTTGGATTCAGTTTGCCAGTATTCTATTGAGTATTTTTCCATAAATGTTCATGAGTGACACTGGTCTGTAATTCACTTTCTTTATGTGGTTTGGTTATCAGGGTAATTATAGCCTTGTAAAAAAAGAGTTTGGCAATGTTCTTTATGTTTCTATAGTGTGGAACAATTTGAAGAGTATTGGTAGTAGTTCTTCTTTAAAAATCTTATAGAATTCTGTACTGAAACCATCTGGTCCTGGACTTTTTTGGTTGGGAGACTTTTGATGATTGTTTGTATTTCTTTAGCAGTTATAGGTCTATTTAATTTACTTACATGGTCTTAATTTAATTTTGGTAAGTGATATATATCCAGAAAATTGTCCATTTCCTTTAAGTTTTCCAAGTTTATGTTGTACAGGTTTTCGAAGTATGACCTGATGATTCTCTGGATTTCCTCAATATCTGTTGTTATGTCCCCTTTTTGTTTTCAATTTTGTTAATTTGTATATTCTCTCTCTGTCTTTTGGTTAGCTTGGATAAAGGTTTGTCTATTCTGTTGATTTTCTCAAAGAACAAACTCTTTATCTCATTGATTCTTTGTATTGTTTTCTTTTCTATTTTGTGGAGACGATGGAACTGAATGCTAGGAGGAAGAAGGGAGAGTCAGAGAGATGCCATGGATCCACCACCAGAGATAGATGTGCTGGAACTTTGCCGGTAGGCCACAGCCTCATGGTGATAAACAGATTAATAGAAATGGGTTAAATTAAGATGTAAGAATTAGCCAATAAGAAGTTAGAGCTAATGGGCCAAGTGGTGATTTAATTAATACAATTTCTTTGTGGTTATTTTGGTTCCAGGCAGCTGGGACAAACAAGCAGGGCCCCCTTCCAACAAGATGACACCAGAAAATGGAAAGATCTCCCATGTTCTTGGGTAATCTCAGTTAAGTCATTTATCTTTCATTTTCTGCTTCTATTTTCAAGCCGTCTAAAGAGGCACCATACAGGGTCTTAATACCTTACTTTATGACATTTCCCATCCTTAATATTGAACAGGTTTTTTGTTTTTTTTTCTTTTTTTTTTTCAAGGTGGGTGACTTTTTTTTCTTTTTTTTTTATTTATTAAAGATTTCTGTCTCTTCCCCACCGCCGCCTCCCCTTTCCCTCCCCCACCCCCAATCAAGTCCCCCTCCCTCGTCAGCCCAAAGATCAATCAGGGTTCTCTGCCCTGTGGGAAGTCCAAGGACCACCCACCTCCATCCAGGTCTAGTAAGGTGAGCATCCAAACTGCCTAGGCTCCCACAAAGCCAATATGTGTAGTAGGATCAAAAACCCATTGCCATTGTTCTTGAGTTCTCAGTAGTCCTCCTTGTCCACTATGTTCAATGAGACCAGTTTTAACCCAGGCTTTTTCAGACCCAGGCCAGCTGGCCTTGGTGAGTTCCCGATAGAACATCCCCATTGTCTCAGTGTGTGGGTTGAACAGGTTTTTTCTTTTAATATTACTTCACGCCTTAATGACTTCCCAGGTGTCTTACCAAGTCTGATAACTTTTCAGTTTGTCCACTGCTGGCATGATTTCTCTGTCTATGTGGTCATGGTTCACATTGGGTGCCAAATGTTTTTTTTGTTTTGTTTTGTTTTGTTTTGTTTTAACTAAGCCTCTATCCTTCCATTTTATCAATAAAGACTCAGGAGCCAGATGCTGGAGTGAAAACCTGCTAGCTCAGGGAGTCAGAGAAAGCATTCAGCTGCCTCTTCTCATCCCAGAAAGAGAATTTTCTCTTACCCATCTCAATAAAAAGTTCCTCCAACTGGATATCCCTCCCTTCTACTTCCTATGTGTCTATCTGTCCTCCTGACTTATTTTTACCCACAACTGTTTTTTCCTGTCAACTGGCTATTTGCTCTGCCTCTTGACCTATGGTTGATTTTATTTCCTGTTCCTTCAATAAGCAATGAAATCTCAAGGTTTACAATGTGACCAAATATCCTGCAACAATTTGACCTAAAATTATATTTGGAAAAGAAATAGGCATGCCATAGCCTTAATTACATAAATGATTACCATACACCACTGATCACTCAATTAGTTTTTATCCCATTTTATTCATTAAGGACATTCATCTAAAAATCTGCAGATTGAACACTGAGTCATATTTCCAAGGATTTCCACAATCCAAATGATACTGAGCATAAAATGATTAAGCAAAAAATATCCTTTAAGGTATGACAGGAGAGATAGCTCAATGGTAAAAACACTTGCTGTGTAACCAGATCACCTGAGTTCAAATTCCTAGCACTAATTCAAAAACCCTGCATGACCGCATGTGACTGTAAACCCAGGTAGAGGTAGGCAAATCCTGAGAATTCACTGACCAGGGAAAATGGTTGTCAGGAGCCATTTTCCCAAAGATTTTAACAGGGACTATTGTCTTGGGGATGTTTGCAGAGAGCCCCACACCCCAACTGTATTGAGAACTGTTTGTTGGCGGAGCCCACCCCACACCCAACTATCTTGAAAGCTATCTGTTAGCGGAACCTGCCCCACATTCCAACTATCTAGAGAATTGTTTGTGGTTGGAATCACAAAAGGAACGATTCTGCTTGCATAGAGAACATTAGGTGTGTCGACTTGTGACCAACTGGTGACGAGTGTCGACTAGACTCGTGACCATAGCTGCCCGGGCAAGATCCCTTCCTGCCCTTGCCATGCCCCTGCCCCCATCCCAAGCCAAATTCCTCATTCAAGGGCTATATAAGCCACAACCATTTTGCTAATAGAGTGAGACCTTGACAAGAACTCTGCTTGGTCTCCTTCCTGTTTCCCGCCCATGTCTTTTTCAGATAGCACCTCTTCGGGACCCTGGAACAACTGACCCGCTGGGCGGGTTACAAATGGTGAGCTTCACTTTCAGTGAGAGATGCTGTCTCAAAAGAATAAAACTGAGAGTGGCAAAGGAAGATGCTGATGCCATCCTGTGCTTATGTACGCGTACCATACAACAAAAACAGCCTTAAATAAACTTTAAGAAAACAAACCACCCAACTGAAAATGCACCGTGAATCAGGACAGTTCTCAAAAGAGTAAGTACAAATGGCTAACGAACCTTTATTAACTGCTCAACATCATTGGCCCCTGGGGAAAAGCACGTTAAAGCCACTGTGAAATTCCATATAACTCCAGTCAGAACAATCACCACATATGCTGGTTGGGTATAGGGAAAGAGGAATGCTTAATCACTGTTGATGGAGGGTGTGAATTTGTGTAACCACTACTGAAGTCAGTATGAATGTTTCTGAAAAAGTTAAAAATAGTTCCATGCATTTACCTTCAAATTTCATTATGTTATTGTTTTTAAACATCTGAGTAATGCTCTATTGTTTAAATGTACCACTTTTTTTTTCATCCATTCCTCAGTTGGGGGACATCTAGGTTGTTTCCAGGTCCTGACTATGATGAATAAAGCAGCTGTGAACATAGTTGAGCAAGTGTCCTTGCGGCATGGTAGAGCATCCTTTGGGTTTATGCCCAGGAGTGGTGTAACTGGGTCTAGAGGTAGATCAATTCCCAATTTTCTGAGAGACAGCCATATTGATTTCCAAAGTGGCTGTACAAGTTTGCACTCCCACCTGCAATGAAGGAGCGTTTCTCTTACTCCACATCCTCTCCAGCATAAGCTGCCACTTTTGATTCTTATCTTAGCTATTCTGGCAGAGGTAAAATAGAATCTCAGACTCATTTTGATTTGTATTTCCCTGGTGGATAAAATGTTGAACATTTAGGTGTTTCTTGGTTATTTGAAATTCTTCTCTTGAGAATTCTCTGTTTAGATCTGACCCTATATTTTAATTGGATTATTTTTTATGTCCAGTTTCTTCAGTTCTTTATATATTTTGAAAATCATCCCTCTGTCAGAGTAGAAAATTCTCTGGTAACCCAGATGCAGAAAATGGTATGTACGGGGGCTGGAGAGATGGCTCAGAGGTTAAGAGCATTGCCTGCTCTTCCAGAGGTCCTGAGTTCAATTCCCAGCAACCACATGGTGGCTCACAACCATCTGTAATGGGGTCTGGTGCCCTCTGCTGGCCTGCAGGCATACACACAGACAGAATATTGTATACATAATAAATAAATATTTTTTAAAAAATTGATCGGAAGTGTAACATGTCTCCAGGAAGCACCAAGCAAGTAAGTTAAACAACACGATTTAAGACNCTCTTCCAAAGGTCCTGAGTTCAATTCCCAGCAACCACATGGTGGCTCACAACCATCTGTAATGGGGTCTGGTGCCCTCTTCTGGCCTGCAGACATACACACAGACATAATATTGTATACATAATAAATAAATAAATATTAAAAAAAGAAAATGGTATGTATGCATTTAAATATGTATTATATTAGCTGTGAAATAAAGGATAACAGTGTTACAATCCACAAATCCAGGGAGTCTAGGTAACAAGGAAGGCTCAATGGGAGATGCTCAGATCTCCCTGGAAAGGGAAAATAGAAGAGATTTCATGGGTGAAACGGGAGCAGTGGAGATGGGAACATGAGCGATCAGGTTGAGGATGGATGGAGACAAACAGTATTGAAAGAGATGACAAGAAAGGGGGCACATTTTGGAGTCAGGTAGAAAACTGGTGCAAGGAAAATTCCCAGGAATCTAGAAAAAAGACCCCAGCTAAGACTCTTATCAATAGCAGATATGGAGCCTGAACTGGCCATCTCCTGTGACCAGACAAGTCTTGAAGTGAAGGGATGGGAACACCAACGCAGTCATATAGCCTTTGACCTACAGTTTGTTCTGCCTATGGGATGTGCTCGGGTAAGGGTGGCACAGAGATTGTGGGAGCGGCCAGCTGGTCATGAGAGGGAGCCCACCCCTGACACTGTCCGGAGTGTCAGTACCCAGAGGCTGGAAGGCCCAGAGGCTTAGGATAGAACCTAATATGATTAGAGAAAGAAAAAAAGTCAATGTAATGATGCCTAACAATATTCTGCTGTATTCATAGGTTGGTGTCTAGTCCAATTGTCGTGGAGAGGTTTAATCCAATAAGTGATGGAAACAGATACAGAGACTCACAGCCAAACATTAGGCTGAGCCCAGGGATTCATGCTGAAAAGAGGAAGCAAGGACTGATCGTATGAACCAAAGGAGCCAAAAGCATCACAAGAAAACCCACAGAATCAACCAACCTGCAACCATATGAACTCGCAGCATCTGAACCAACAACCAGGAGCCTGCATGGGACTGACCTACGCCCTCTACATATATGTGACAGTCATGTAGCTTGGTCTACTTGCAGAACTCCTAATAGTTGAAACACAGCTGTCCCTAACACTTTTGCTGGCTTTGGGCAACCTAGTCTTCATACTGGATTGCCTTATCCAGACTTACTGCAATGGGGTTGGGTGCTTAGTATGCAGCTTGATATGCCATATTTGTTGATACCATGGGAGGCCTGCCCGTTTCTGAACAGAAACAGAGGAGTAGGTGGGGGAGGAGAGAAAAGAGGAGGGAGGAGGAATCTCAAGAAGTGGAAGAAGGGGAAACTGTAGTTGGGATATAAAATTAATTAATGAATTAAAAAGATAAAAATAGAACTATAATATGATCCAGCTATACCACTCCCAGGTACATATCCATGTGTAAGAGGACTCCATATCCTCTTACAGAGAAAGGTGTATACCCATGTTCACTGCTGCTCTAGTCACAATAGTTAGGAAATGGAATCAACCTAGATGTCTATCAAATGATGGATGGAGAATGAAGATATGGTGTATATGCACACAGTATTCTATTCAGCTGAAAAACAATGCAATTTGGGGGAACATATGAAACAGGAAAATATACTAAATAAGTATATTTTCACCAAGTAACCCAGGCCCAGAAAGAGAAACACATGTTCTCCCTCATACATAAATACTGGTTTTGAAATCCGTATTTTTAAGTTAGACTATCTGTGGAGCCAAGGGAACTAGAAAGTAGTTATGAAAGGGAGAAGAGAAAGGTCTTCAGAGGACGGGGACAGTAGAATACATAAGATATGAAGGTAGAGGGGGAATACTGGAAGTTAAAGGCTTAAGTAGGCATGAAGTCAGGGGAGGGGGAAGGAAGGGTAGAGGTAGGTTAACCAAAACTTAAAAACAAAAGAAAGAAGAAATATCCTTGAAGCTGATTCAAGTAAACAAAAGGTTATCTACAAATCGTATTTTGAAAATATTTGTGATGGCCATGTAGCTCAATGAATTTATGTTTTCAGTCTGGATACCAATCTAAAGCAATTTTTCCTACCAAAGAGCCTCTGAGGTTGCAGAAAACAAGGCAATCAGGTGTGTGGCACTTGTATGTGAGAAAGTCTATATAAATTTCAAGTGACTTCCAGAAATAATAACAATGACTTAAAAGATGGTACATAATACAAGTTTCCATAAAAATAATACCACCATTCATGGCTTGTTTGCAATGGATCAGAACTCTCTTAAGGAAGATGTGGAGAACTTGGGAGAACTTAGATGAATGCTTGTCAAGGAAGAAATGGAAGTCAAACACAGTATCCCATTGTGAAGAACTGGTTCTCAATTTTGTATATCTGACTACAGTGTACAAAAATACCCATGTGGTGTTTGCCTAAATCATAATGCACAGGATCTCCTTCCTTACACATTGTTAGAAAGAGCTCAGGGCAGAAAGGACCTGTTGGAAGAATTGCACCACCATAGTGTGTAGTCCCAACAATAATCCTCGCCCAGGCCATTCCTCACAGATGAGTCGGCAGCAAGCAACACTGAGAAATAAAGTTTTGTCTAAGATATAGGTCAGGCTTGCTCACTACTTCCTCTAAAAGCACTGGAGTGTCTCATTTGGTGTTGAACTCTTAGAAAACAAGCTCCTGCTGGGGCCTTGGCACCACTCCCACAGGAAGGAGAGGCAAGAGGACGTTTCCAGCCGAGAAGATGCATCTCCTATCAGTGTGGATGGATGGTTGATGAAACAGAACCTGGTTCATCTGTTACCTTGAAACACAGAAAATCAGATCTTAGACATGACAAATTCTGTTTTTAGTTGCAATAAAGAGTAGACAGCCTGAGGCAAATGGCATATTATGTATGACAGGTTTTAAATTTTCACTAATTTCAAAGATTTTCATTCCACAAAATACCTCCAACAAGAGCCTCTAAGATGATCACTAAGGAACCACTCCTGTGCCTTCAGAGGTATGTTAGCATTCTTTTTCTAGGGAATTTAGACAGTGTTTGGTATCTGTCAGTTTATAAATTGAAACACTGTAAGATCCTTACAGACAGACAAATCAGACAGTAATAAGATTGAGTATAAGAATAACGTGTGTCTGTGGAGAGAAAGTCAGAAAGGAGAGAGACTGACGCCACAGGATATGCCTGAGAAAGCAAAAACTTCACGAGACGTACAGAAAACGCAGAGTTAGAATTAACAAAATTGAGAAAAACAACAGTGAAACCATTTTCCCACTGGAGAAGGGAGAAGTGAAGAACGTAGCCTTCACTGTAGTGAGAACAAAGGGAAGCAGAGGTAGGATACTTGAGTTCTGAGGCATAGGAAATATTCAGAAGTGAATGTGAGACTTAGAGCAATGAGGCCACCGTTCATGGAGATGACCTAAACCAATGGTGTAACCAGGCGGTGTGGCGTGACACTATTAGAACATTCTGAAATTAAAAGTGTGTAACTAGCTAAACTGTGGAACTGAATTCCATGATAATTTAACCAAATTCAGTAATGTTTATGTCATGTACCTACAGATTAGCTCAAACACATCTTTCTACAAGGCCTCTTATTCATCTTATACTATATTATAAAACATTAAGGCTACTGTAGTACACATTGTTGGTAAGATTCAGAAAAAAAATGACTCACTTAAACTAGAATTTTTGTCTGCTACAAGTCAAGCTAAAGATGGTCAATTTATTCCTGTGAACTATCACTTTCAGATAATTTAACCAACTGGCCTACTTGTGCAGTATGGTGAGACAGAGAAATTGTTTGGATTAAATTAACACATTATGGATTTTTACACTATTAGAAGAGACAGGCTTTCTTCATCTTAATGAACAAGTACCTGTAGGTTATGCTCAAACTTTAATATGGTGTTATTATCTCTTTATTTCCAACAAACAAATAAAAAAACCAAAAAGGTACTTCGACCCTCTTTTCAGGAGCTCATTTGCAATAGAGAAGCTGTAATTGAACTATTGATATTTGTGATTACTGATACCTTTATTATGATCCTTTAGTGTCATCATTGCTCTCACGGAAATTTTATCTTCAATAAACATCATGAATGCCCATTTTTCTGAACTTTTCTATCCGTGTGTGTGTGAGAGAGAGAGAGTCAAAGGCTTCTTGCATGCTAGGTAAAGCAGTCTACCACTGAACTGCATTCCTAGCCCTCAGAGTTTCTAACCTGGTCCCAGATTCCCAGGTGGGGAGCTCGACATGTGCACCCCTTTCGTTCTCCTTACCCCTAATGATCTTCGTCATAATTACAACGCCAACTCAAACCACAACTCTGCTTCCTAAGGCAGGAAGTAAGATAAAGAGAATGAAGCAAGGAGAGAGGATATGAGGGAGAGAGATCTCAGAGAGAAGGACCGGGTCTGTGGTGTTAAAGGATTTGATTCAATAACATTCTATTGATTTTTTTTCTCAGCCATACAAAATACTACATCACTCCATACAAGGGACTTGAGCTTCTATTGATTTTATAACCAATACAAATGGAAAACTGCACTTCCTGTAAACCTAGTAAGTTACATTTTTCACACGTTTTGCTCCATAAAACATCTCTGAGAATAGAGTAATACTAGCATTCTTCTAATGAATAACTTTTTAGTAATTTACCCAGGGATAAAATTATGTAGAAGTAAAGTAAACCAAGCTTTGTCCGGTTTGGAAAACAAGAATATGTCTTCATGAATCTACAGCTCCAACCAGACAGAGCATACAAGACCAAAAACAGGAGAAAGATGGCCTGCTTGGTTCCCAACCCTCTTTTCCTGGCACTGCATAGCTGTATCTTCCAACTAAAAGGAACACTTCAAGTGAGCAACACACAAAAGCGCACCATCCTCGAAGCTTTCTCGGGTACCTTTCCCATTCTTCCTGCACTCTCTGACCCAACAGAGGCAGTTTAGGAAACTGTGCTTTGCTTCACAGTTTCAGGTGACTGCAGTCCATCACTAGGGAAGGTGTCACAGTGTTGCACAGCGGCTCCAAAAACACTGGTGACAGCCCACAGCAAAGGCTCTCTGTGAATAGAAAGAGCCTGGGCCAAGCGCAGCTTTCACAGACCTGCACCTAGGGGCCTATTCCCACCGTCTAGTCCACACCTCCCAATGCAACACAACCAACTGTGAGCAAAGACTCTAAACAAGAGTTTGTGTGGACACTTTAAATTCAAATATGACAAACACCCGTATCCCAAAGGACCAGTATTTTTTTCTACCTTGGAATCTGTATCAAACTATCATATTTTGTTTAATCTAAAACACAAATGTTCCTGATTAAATCCTCAAAAAAAATCCTTAGCACATTTCACCAAATATTTAATATCCCAAAGGTGAGCAAGGTCTATTAGCAATTTATTTCTGTAGAAATTCTTATAGCCAGTAGCCTTTAAGTTACCAGCCCACTTGGGCATGGCTTCATATTATATATGCCAATGTAAAGCATGTATCCAGGCTCTCTTCTGGTTGCAGGATTCGGTTGTTATTCCCTGTTCGAGCAGAGGACTGTAATCTGAGTCTACCCCTAAATAAATAACCCTCTATTATACTCAGTTCTGAGCTAGTGTGGGATTTCTTTTAAGCATCCGTGTTCATGGGTGCCCACGTGGATCTGGACTCCACACCTACCTGGTGGACTGGCTTAAAGGCCTAACCGGTCCACAGCCCAGAAAGTCTCCCACCCCTGCCCGCTTGGCTTGCTTTTGCCTAAGTGGTTTTTGTAAAACCCCCGCCACAGCAGAGCTAACTGCATGCAACAACTTGGAAATTTTCCAAGCTCACACACATCCCCTCTTCCACTGCCACATTCCCTGCCACATGGAGACTTGTGCAGCTTCCAGTTTGTGCTCCCTGCCCGTGAGTTCTGGGTTTCTTGTTTCATGTATGGAATTTATTTAACTGCTTTCAATTTGTTAAGCAAAGCATATTCCTCAGTATTTAACCAGTACCAAGGTGAAAAAACTAAAGCAGCTCACGATTGTTCCTGGCACCAGGTTGTGCCGTTAGTCACGATTCTGTAACCATGACATCTACTGGACAATAAAGAATATTACACTTAATTTATCAGACCTCATAGCAGGTAATTAATAAATCAATATATAATTGTAGACAACATTACCTTGGAAAGTTTTAGTAACATTTTTGTTAATACTATGGATTGTATTCTGCAAGGCTTATATGGCTATTGTGATACGTCCATTTGTTGGATATTGGGACTCAATTTTTTTCTTCATATTATATCCTTAAGAAAATGGTTTAATAACAGAGCCAAGAGTGAGGCACTTTTAGAAATGATACAGTCTTTACGGATTAATAATGAACAGCTAGCTGACAGGATTATACCATTGAAAATCAAAAGTTACCTGAAAAAATTAATACTATTGAAAAGAATAACATTAATTTGACAGACAAAATTGAATCCATGTCAAAGGGTATTGAGAAATTATCTGAAATAATTCATACTGTTGAATTTGACAATTGAAATTTGTTTAAAAGTTATGATAGGTGAACAGATAGAGTATCTTTCCAGGAAGGCAATCTGCATGCTATCCAAATAATGTCCAAGGATGAGACGTTATCTTTAAAGGAAAAACTTCAGACCTTGGAATCACATGTGCAGGATGAGGACCAGAGTCTGGGTACCTCAATGAAATCACTAGAGATATATCCAGGCCAGGAGATTCAGACTTTACAATAGACAGTATTAAAAAGATTTGAAATGACTGAGGAAATTATTGGAGCTGATGAGCAGGGAAAGCAGGTACAAGGATAGGAATCAAAATTGCCAGTAGCTGTCAGAGATGACTTAGCCAGGATTTTAGCTTCCTACCCCGTAATCTACTCTGACAAAGCATCAATTTCTAAAAGCTCAAAAGGATCCAAAGAAGGTAGATGGATACCTACAGGAATAAATGATCTAAAAGAAACTAAGCAAGCAGCAGTGACTTACAGCTTGCTTTCCACATGTGTTAGGGAGATGGTAAAGACATGGGCTTCTAGCATTAAAGCTACACCACATGACTGGCTTCAATTGGTTTCAGCAGTCCTGAATAATAGGCCTCAACTGATGTTTAGATGTTATTTCAGAGAAGAGGCTAAAATTTTAGAACAACAGGGAAAAGCAAAAGGGCTTGAGACTTCAAAAGATCAAATTCTTGGTGAGGGCACCTATACTGACCCCACAGGCTCAAGTTCTTTACAATGAACAAATCTTGTCCCTATGCCACAAAGCAGCCTTAAATGCTTGGGACAGAATTCAAGAACTAGGAAAATGATTTGAATTATATACCAGGGTTAAACAGGGGCAGAGAAAACCCTTTAGTGACTTTTGACAAAGTTTAACTAAGGCTGTATAGAAATAATAAACCCAGATGCTAGATGAGTACTTATTGAATCTATGGCTTTTGAAAATGCCAACTTAGAATGCAAAGAGATACTTTGCTACAATCTGGAATCCCTCTGCGTTCTCTATTACCAAAAGGATGGCCTCTTATAGTTATTGATTTAAAAGATTGTTTTTTCACTATACCTTTACAAGAAAAGGATAGAGAAAATTTTGCCTTCACACTGTAAAGAGAATTATCACTTGTAAGAACATGCCATCTGAGTGTAAGAATCTCTGAATACTAAATAAAATAATAATCATGACTCACTTAAAAATCAAAGCTGACTTTGGAGCTGGACACTGGTTTTACCCTTCTCTAAATTCAAGCATGTTGTTAAAATAAAAATTTGGAGTTTCTGTCTCATGTCAGGAGCCATGGTATAGGAAAGAAAGAAGAAAGAATTTAGAAAATATTTTACTTTTCTTCATCCCTATTTTTGTCTCTATCATACCTTTCATTAAATATATGTCTGTATAAATAATGTTTAAGTTTTCCACAATGAACAATGAATTTTCCTGCAGTAATTTTTGAAGTTTCCAGGAAGAAGATGGGGCACCACAACAACAACTCCACCTTGTGGTTATGACATCCTGATGTTGATAGTGCTATTATAAAACATGTTTTGGTACTAGATGCTCAAGATGGTCCCAACTTGGTTAGCTGAAATAGAGCACCTTTTTACAATGTTCTGGCCAGAACTCCAAAATTCTACCAAATGCTCAAAGACTATTTGAAATTATACCAGATAGTAATCTTGGAACTTAACCATCATTTTACTTTCACAGGATTCCATAGAAAGAACATCGCCCCATGAAGCTGGAAGTAATTTGAGAAGATGACATCCCCTTTCCCAACAATGTTTGTCTCTGAGTTTGGGACATTATTTAGGGATTGATTATAATTGGTATAGGGTTAGGGGTTTAGGGAAAAATTATATAAACTCAGGGATCTCTTTGAGAAAAGGGGGGGAGAAATTGGATAGGATAATAGATTAGTCTGAGCTTACTCACACTAATATTAATAGTGAACAATGGAGTGAATACTTCTGAGCTATTATTTACATTGGTATAGTTTTATACTTTCCTCACTTCCTCACCCAATGCTCTTCTCGAGTTTCCAAAACTTTCTGAGACAGAAGATTTTTAAATAAGCAGGACTTCCTCAGAGTTTCGTAAGCATCGTGACTCAGGCCGTGATAGGGTAAAAGGTTCCTCCATCTTGTCTTTGGCGCCATATTTGGCTTAAACTGAAACTACCTCCACCGTGAAAAATCCTCTCTACCCGATTCTGTTCTAGAAACTCGGGGAAATGCCCCAGCTAACTGCAAGTTTTGGCTTCTATTAAACTGTTTGCTTACTTTACTCCCCCAGCCAACTGCTAACAAGGACGTAGCTTTTCTGTGTTCTTTGCCTTTAAAAGCGCATCCGGGCCCCTCCGGGGAAAGCGCTTCTCTCCGGGCAGTCGCCAGCGGCCTAACAGAGACTCCCCATCCGGGGGTGCTCAGCGGTCCCTGGGTCCCTAAGCAGCAACACTGACAGAGCCCAAGAAAGGCGACAAGAAGCTGGAGAAGCGACAGTCGCCCTGGACTCCCGGAGCGGCTCTTCCGAGCCCCCGCCTATGACGTCGCCCTCCTCCAGTGACGCGAAAGCGGCCGCGTGACATAATCGGCACCGCGGCGCCTGCGCGTCAGGGAAGGGGGCGCGGCCTAGAGGGGAGGGGAGGAGCTAGATGGGGGCAAGAGGCGGGGAAGGGGCGGGGCTAGAAGGAAGAGTGTCGAATGTACGTCAAGAGATCGGAAAAAAGTGGGTGGGGCGAGGGCGGACCTAGCTGGGGTACCTCGCAGCTTCACTTCCTGTTTGCCGGTATTTCTGCTTCCGGGCCAAGGGTGTCCGTCGCGTCCGGCTCCTCTCCCTGGCTGCTCGCGGTGCTCTCGGTGACAGCGCCACCTGACTCAGCCCGGGACGGCTTCTTTCTGCCCACCGGCGGGAGCCTGGACGCCGAGGCGCCCCTCATCGTTCGGCTCAGCCCAGGGTCCCGGGGTCCCGCCTGCTGAGAGCGCCCGCGGGCCCGGCGAGGCTGCGGTGTGCGAGCCTCCGGCGCCCCAGGCGAAGCGCGGGGACTGGCAGCCCTCAGGCGCCCCGGAATCGCCCGCTCCCGTCCCGGCTCGGATGGGCCCTCGCACTCGATAAATGTGGCTGCTGAGGCGGCGCTGGCGGTGGCCGGACCTGCTGCTGCTCGGCTCCGAGTTCCCCCTCGCCGCGGCGCTTTGCTGCCCCCCGGGGCTGCCGCCGCCAGCTCCTTTTCCCCTGGGCCTGGCCTTGCAGCGTGGCGACGATGGACAAGATCCTGGAGGGCCTGGTGAGTTCCTCGCATCCTCTGCCCCTCAAGCGGATGATTGTGCGGAAGGTGGTGGAGTCCGCGGAGCACGGGCTCGACGGGGCGCAGTGCGAGGCCATGTTTGACCTGACGACCCGTCTCATCCTGGAGGGCCCGGACCCTTTCCAGCGACAAGTGGGCCACCAGGTGCTGGAGGCCTACGCGCGGTACCACCGGCCGGAGTTCGAGTCCTTCTTCAACAAGACCTTCGTGCTGGGCCTCCTTCAGCAGGGCTACCACTCACTGGACAGGAAGGACGTAGCCATCCTGGACTACATTCACAACGGCCTGAAGCTGATCATGAGCTGCCCGTCGGTGCTGGACCTCTTCAGCCTGCTGCAGGTGGAGGTGCTGCGCCTGGTCTGTGAGAGGCCGGAGCCGCAGCTCTGTGCCCGCCTCAGCGACCTTCTGACGGATTTCGTGCAGTGCGTCCCCAAAGGGAAGCTGGCCATTACCTTCTGTCAACAGCTGGTTCGAACGATAGGGCACTTCCAGTGTGTGTCCACCCAGGAGAAGGAGCTGCGGGAGTATGTCTCCCAGGTAACAAAAGTGAGTAACTTACTCCAAAATATCTGGAAGGCCGAGCCCTCCACGCTGCTACCTTCTCTGCAAGAAGTTTTTGCAAGCATCTCTTCCACAGGTAAGGGTCATTATTGCAGGAAAATATGCCTTGGAGATTCGACCCGTGTCTCAAATGAACCTCACTTTCTGCCCGGAAACATTCTCTTTTGGGGGACTAGCGGGTCGGCAAGCATACCTTCTTATTTGTGGAAATCCTCCAGGAAGAGGCATTCTTGATGGCGAGCAAATCCATACTCCTTATCCAAAACGTTATTCCACTCCACTGCCTTGTTCAGAATCGTACGCTGTAGCCGAAAGGTTGAGGAGCCTAAGTCCGAAGACCTTTGTCACTGAGCAAGTCACTTAATTACGCAGCCTCTGCTCCAGTTTCGGAATGCTTCCAGGCTGACAGCCATTGTGGAAAGCGTCTAGTCATTACTGACTAATGGTCTCGTATGATGCTCACCACATTGTTATTACTGTATGTAACTATTACCTTACTGGAGTTGTTTTTCAGTTTTTCAGTGTTCTCATTTTTTTAAAAACTCATGGGTCGTGCACAGTCCATTATAGGATTGTCCCGGCTTACTGTGTAGTGTTTCTAAAGTGTTGTCATTTTCACTCCATAACATGTATGTAACAGGAGGTGCAGGTGGCATAGAAATAGGTGTGAAGTATGACGTGGGCCGTTTGGCAGCCTAGGTGGATGCTTGTCTTGTCTTTATCACCAGCTGCATCCTCAGAAACTGGAATGTTCAAAGGATCGTGCTTAACCTAAGAATTCTACGTGTCTGTCCTTGGAGGGGCTTTAAAATCTGTCAGTCAAACTGAACTTGTAAAGCTGCCCTCTTTATCTTTTTTTTTTTTTTTTTTTTTTTGTTTTTCGAGACAGGGTTTCTCTGTAACTTTGGAGCCTGTCCTGGCACTAGCTCTGTAGGCCAGGCTGGCTTCAAACTCACAGAGATCCGCCTGCCTCTGCCTCCCGAGTGCTGGGATTAAAGGTGTGTGACACCACCACCCGGCTTGCCCTCTTTATCTTAACCAGAAATGAGGGTCGAGTTTTAAAAGCTCATACAATGTAATACATTTATTATATACCAGGTCCATTAGCTTCCCCTCCCTGTAATTTTACTGGTAGTTTGTCATAGTTGTTAGATTTCTGTTTCACGTCTTTAAGCTGTAGTAGTGAAGCTGATCATCGTAATCCTGACATTTTAATGTAAGGAAAGTAAGCCCCTTCCCTTTAATTTCTACTCAAGATTTGTAAGACTCCCTTAGAGTAGTATAGTAACTACTATAATATTTCTTAATTATTTCAGAACCTCTGACCTAGATATTAGAATGATATATGACTGGTTGTATTATTTTTTCTAATTGCTACATGTCAAAACAGTATCTAAACCAAAAAAGTACCATTAACAATGGTTATTGACTAACGTTAGCAGTAGTTTTTGTAATTCATTGTTGTCTCTCGAATGAGTGATTATTGCTGTGCACTGCTAAATCTTTTCTGTGATTAACTTTCAATTCAGAGTTATAACAACTTCTTAGAGCGCCTTCGCTACAAGTGTGCGTGTAGTAGTTCCCTTGAACTAGTTCACGTTGAGCCTCTTTGCCATATTTACCTGTCTTTCTAACTAAAACTAGATGCATCCTTTGAGCCCTCGGTCGCCTTGGCCAGCCTTGTGCAGCATATTCCTCTGCAGATGATCACGGTCCTCATCCGGAGCCTGACCGCCGACCCGAATGTAAAAGACGCCAGTATGACCCAGGCTCTCTGCAGGTACTTTGTGTGTGTGCCAGATGTTAGCACCCCAGAGGAGACAGTATTCTGCCTTTTTGTAGGAATAGTGGAAAACTTGGGGAAATTTCTAAAACTGAAATCATGAAATATATTAGTAGTTTCTCCAAATTAACTAATGACTTATCTTTTTATAGCTCATCTGAAATTGTTTGGTTGGGTTTTTCTGGAATCTTTATTCCTTATCATTTCCTGTAGACTTTTGTAGGGTTCACAACCATGTAGGGTGGTGGTTGTTACTGTTATTTGGTTCTGGGTTTGTTCCTTTTAACTAGGTAGGGATTTTATTTTCTCTTTCAACGCCCTTGCCTCTTTGGATTTATTTTATTTTATGCGTGTGTTCTACCTTCATGTATGTATGTGTACCATATGCTTGTTGTCCGAGGAGGTAGCTCCTGCAACTTTGGTTATGGATGGTTGTGAACCCCCAGTAGGTGTGTGCTAGGAATTGAACCTAGATCCTCTGCGAGAGCAACAAGTGTTCTTAACCATTGAACCATCTCTCCAGCCTCTCTACCTTTGCTTCTTTGGAATTTGTTTTCTCTCCTTTATTCATAATTAGATGAACTTGGCCAGATCCAGAATTCTGGTTTGATAGCTGTTTTCTTTTAACATTTTTAAAGTAATAGCACATTGCTGTTGGGCATCTGCTGTTTGCTCGTGGGAGCTGTTGCCAGTCTGATTGTCGTGTGTTTCCAATAACACATTTTTCTTCTTATCCTAAATAATGTGCAGTCTCATCTCCCATGTCTCGATATAAACTGATTTGCCCTTTGCAGCACTTTACGCTTGTATGCAAGCATTCATTTAAAGTGACTTACCTTAGCAGGTGTCAGACAGTGCCCAAAATACCCTGAGCAAATTGGTCAATATAAATACTTTGATGAGCTTTCTTTATAGTCAGACAGACCAACAGTAATGTAGTAATACTTCATGATTCCAGCATGCATCCTGATTTTAAAAATGTAAAAACATGTAGTAATGGGTGCCCAAGTTAGACAGGCCTGGCTTTTTTGCCCTACTGCTAAATAATTAAGTTGATTTTGTTTGGGGTTTAAATTTTATCTTTGGACATTTAGTAAATAATTTAGTATGTTAAATGATAATAAGTATTTATCGGGAAAGGTAGACAATAAGAGGTAGGCTGTAAGTAAGTGCTTTGCAGTTTTCAGTACGATGGCTAAGGAAGGGTTCATTGAGGTGACTGTGTACTAAAGTAAAAAAGGAAGCAAGGCCTTGGGTATTAGAGGGACATACCAGCACAGACAGTATCTGACTTAGGTTGGCTCAGTTTATGATTTCTCAACTTTCTGATGGTACCAAAACAAGCATTCAGTAGAAGCCATGCTTTGAATTTTGAATTCCTCTTTCCTGGGCTAGAGTATAAAGTATGATACTTTTTTGAAATGCAAATAGACAAAGCGAGCCACAGCTCCGAGTCAGCCACTCAAGCAGGGTAAGCACCCAGTACACTACATTGGGCTGTGTTGCTAAGTCAGGATGTTTGGTATGTTGTTTTTAAGGCTTTACTCCTTACAGTATTTCCCATTTGCAAAAGTCTCCAGAACCTGTCATAAGTCAGGAAGTCCCTGCCTTGTCCTCAGACCTGCTCATTCTTCTCTGTGAAGTACTACCCATCTGTAGAGCTTGTTCCAGCTCTTGTGTGCCTGTGTCAGGGACAGTGTTGTTCTCTAATTGAGCTTTAGCCTTCTGTTTCTTAGCTGCTTAGTTTTGTTTCTTGAGTTTTCCTGTCTTAGCCTGTTCAGACAGGAGGTGAGGATTACAGTGGCTTCTGTCTCTGTTGTCACAGTTACATGAACTGAGGTCTTTATGTTGAGCACAGAGAAAGTGCCGTGCTCTCTACAACACAGACTCTAGCTTCTTCTTTCTTGTGCTGTTTAACTTGTGGAACCAATTAACCTGTAACTTGTGCTTCTAATGTCTCAGATCACAAATCTAGAAGCAAGTGTAACTCCGTTCTTTTCTTATTCTCTTTGATTAATATCACTAAGTCCTTTGGCCTCTCGCTCTACCATCTGTGGAAATCAAACCCGTTTTGTTACCGTAGTCTTAGTCTTCTAGTTGGGTGGAGATGATTATAAGATGAGAAACTAGAAGAGGACTCCAGGAAAAGGCCAATTAAATAAGTGATTAGCAATAATACAGAGCTACTATCAAGTGGATATTACTCCTTCTCCTTCCAGTCAATCCTCTCCTTAGACTGAGATGAGGGTTCTGGTCTCCTGGGCACATGTTCTGCACTGACAGTGCCGCCATCCACAGAGCCAAAGACAGGTGCGCACCCTACCTTATTTTCATGTGCATATTTCCACTTACACAAAAATGACTCGTCGTTTTTAACTTACTGGCATTATTTAACAATATCTCAGATATTTTATTTGAGGTGAGGTGAGGGGAACAGGTTGAGACCCTGGTCTAGCCCAAGCTTGCTCACTGTATGGTCCAGGCTGTCCTCAAACTTAGCAGTCTTTCTGCCTTAGGCTCTTAAGTGCTGAGATTACAGATGAGCCACCATGCCCTGCTCATAGCTTTCCATTTTAGATTGCTGTGGATAGCTTTGTGCAGAACTTCCTCAGTACTAAAATTCTTCCACAGTATTCTACATTGTCAGTACTACAATGTATTTATATGTATTATTTATTGTATTTATATTGATTTTATTTTTTACCTTGTGGGTGGCCATTTATGGCTTTTGCAATTTTGCCATGTCATAAACAATGCTGGAGATATGTTATTATACATTTGGGAGTTAAGGTTGCAATACTGTAGATAAAGCCCAAGGTCTTTCACATACTAGGCAAGTGCTCGACCACTATGACTTGTTCCCAGCAAGAGTAGACTCCTTAAGTCTTACTTTTTATTTTGCTTTTTTTTTTAAAAGATGAGTCTTGTTATGTATTGTTTTCTGATCTCTAACTTACAGAGCTCTGCTTGCCTCTATCTCCCAAGTGCTAGAATTAAAGGTGTGCGCCACCTCACCCAACTTGGTTTTACTTTTTCTGCACCCATCCCTCCGTGAATTGATAGTCATGACTAAAGATCAGCTTGAGTTTCTGATCCTCCTCAAGTGCTGGGATTTATAGACATGTGCCACTATGAAGTGCTGATGATCAAACCCGAGGCTTTGTGCATAGTCAACCAACAAGCACACTACCAGCCCAACCGTGTACTCTCGCCGAGCCTGTACATACTCAAAAGAAGTGCACATATGCCTCTTTCTTATTCTTTGTATAATGACTACAGATTTTTGTAAAAAGCAACCCTGCAATAGGTAGATGATAGAGTAGCTGTTAGCAACTACAATGACTTGTGGCAGTTATTGTTGTGAGAAGCCAGAAAAAGAAGAAAAGAAAGAAAATGTATGTAACGAATGGAGGGCTCCCATGTAACAGGAAGTTAGTATGCCTTGTATTTGGGACCCACACGTCATACATTTTAGAACATTTACAACTGAAAAACAAAACAATATTGTTGTGCGCTACTATAAACCCTTCACTTGGGAGCCTGAGACAAGAGAATTTCCACAAGTTTAAGACCAGCCAGGGCAACAGTGTGAGACCCTGTCTTGAAAGCCAAAAGAGAAAGACTGATGATGATATTCCAGTCTTAAGATAGTTATATAATGCCCGTGTCAGTGCTTTTAACATGGTAGTGTTCTTTTGATCACAGCCTATATCCTCAGTATTTGTGTCTGCCATTTTGTACAATCAAGGTGTTTATTGCTGGACAAACAGGATGACTCAGTGGAATAAACGTACTTGCTACACAAGTCTGACAACCCCAGTTCATTCTTCAGAACCCATGCTCTGGCCTCCTGTGTCTGTCACGGCATGCATAGACACACATGATACCACACTCACCAGCAATAATAAATGAACTTTTTAAAAAGATGCTAATTGCTCCCTGGGTTAATATTTGGTGGAGGGTTACATTCATGATGAGTGTTTCCAGTGTTATTCATTCATTTAGTCTTCAGAACAGCCCTGTAAATAAGCATATTTATAACCTAGAGATAAGAAACTAAGGAAGAGAAAATAAGGTATTTAGATTCTGCCAACTAATAAATTGTGAATTGAGATTTTTAAACCAATTATTCTGACTCTAGAAACCTGTAAAGTTTTTTTTACTCTTTATCAGTATCTAATCCATCTAAATAGATTACTTCATCAATTATATCAGTTACATAGCCTGGCTGCTTTCCAAAGAGTTGAACTAGTCTTTAGTGTGCTGTATATCCAGCTTTAGAAAAAAAAGCCGTATTACTTCATCTTTTTCCTGTTGAACTGACTTGATATAAGGAAATACGCAGTAATAGAAAATCAGGTCATTAGAATATTTACACAGTGTTTTTTATGATTGGTGGTTCTCCTTGTTGTCATTGTGTGTAGAATTTTGAAAGAGGTAGAGACACTTGCACCAGGATTCAGAATGTAGGCGCTTTAATGGTATGTTTCACATTACACTACTTAGCAAGAAGCAAAATCTTAGTTGATATTCATGCATCTTAGTTCAGATGTCTGATTTTAAACCCCTTATAACAGTTACTATTGAACGAGTGATATATATATATATCATATATATATAGGAATATATATAGGAATATATGATATATATATTCCTATATAGTGTCCATTTGAAACTTGACAGTTATGAGAAATGGCCATTATAATAAAGTCTTTCATGGGAATACATTGAATAAAGAAACTGTCAGCTTACAAGACTGGAAACTGTTTGAAGACAGGCCACAGTTTGACTTACAAAGTGAATGGGTATCTGTTGTAATTCTTGCTATTTCTGAATGATGTTGAAAATATTTGAAATACTGATAATTATGTCTTCCTTCACTTTTTAGAATGATTGACTGGCTATCTTGGCCATTGGCTCAGCATGTGGATACGTGGGTAATTGCTCTCCTGAAAGGACTGGCAGCTGTTCAGAAGTTTACTATTTTAATAGACGTTACTTTGCTGAAAATAGAACTGGTAAGTCGAAGTGGATCAGCCCATCGGAATGCATAGACTTCCGAGCGTGTTCCTAGTTTGGGTTTGTTTTAAATAGGTTTTAGGGGACAAAAGCCATTGCCATGTAGGGAATAGTCAGCTGAAATTAGTTTGCTCTGTTCAAACTTTTAATGTGAAAACAATCCACCTACTAGCCCTTTTTTGTTTGCTTTTCCGGGTTGTTCTTTGTTGTTGTTTATGTTAATGATGGTGTTTTTATCTTCTGCTTCTCTGAGACTGCCTCACTACAGAGGTCAGACTGACATCCAGCTCACAATCCTCCTGCCATAGCCACACACATGGAAGGGTTATAGGAATTTAGCACCATGCTTGGCTCCCATGAACTCTTAAATCCAAATCATCAGACTTCTAGCACTGTGCTCTACCTAACTGCCTTCTAAGATTCTACGTCATATTTTGCTAAACCCAAGACACAATTGATCACCACATTTTTTTGTTTGGGGTTTTGGTTTTTCCACGGTGCTGGGGATCAAAATTAGACAACTTCCATCTGATCCACATCCTGAGCCAAATCAGTCCCTCATTAAAACACTTTCTTTACTTAATTCCCAGGACACTGTGCTCTCTTGTCTCTTGTCTTTTGCTGGGGTATCAGTCTCCTAACTTTCTTTGGCCCACTTTCTCTCTTAATTTATTCTTAAGTGTTCTGCACCATGCAGTAATCATGGGTGCTCTATGGCTTTAAATAAAGTGTCCAACTTTATGACTGACAGATTTATATTTCATTTCATTGTTTGCCCTTGAATTCCATATCCATTTTGTCTTAGCTACTGTTCTGTTGCTATGAAGAGATACCGTGACAAAGAAAAACTCGTTTAAATGAAAGCACTTAAGTGAGGCTTGCTTATAGTTTCAGAGGGTTAGTTCATGGTCATTGTGGTGGGAAGCAAACAAGCATGGCTCTGGAGCAGTAGCTGAGAGCTTAATATCCTGATCTGCAGGCAGAGAGAGAGAAGGAGAAAGGGAAAAACACTGGGCCTGGCATGGGCTTTGAAACCTCAGAGCCCACTCCCAGTAACATTCTTCCCCCCAGCAAGGCCACACTTCTTAATCCTTCTAATCCTTCTCAAGCAGTTTCACTCCCTGGTGACTAAGCCTTTGGGGCCATTCTCATTCAAACCACCACACATTTATTCGGTTATCTATACTCAGATCTCTCTTTATTTTCTTCTTTTCTCTTTTTGGGGGGAGGGGTATTATTCTTTTAAAAACGGCGGGTGGGGTGTATAGACGAACACAGGATAGACAAGACGCGCAAAAGGAGGAGACAAGACACGTAGCTCCCACGTGGGTGCACTTTAATGGGGGGAGGGGGACACGATAAGGGATGGGTGTGTGAGACACACAAGGGTAAAGGGCCAGAGAGAGCGAGACCTCGTGGAAGCTCGCTTTTTAACGGGAAGCGCAAGGTTATCTGGGAGAAATGACCTGCACCTGAGCACACCCGCGTGCGCAGGTATTCGTAATCCAGGAGGAATCTGGGAGCTGTAGTTTCCAAAGGAACAACAAGGGGGTGTTTTGAAGTTAGGTTGTTTTTTTTCCCCCCCATAAAGGTTTTTATTGCAGCAAGAGAAAGCTAAACTATATTCCAAAGACATGGGTGTTAACTAACTCAAGAAGTGAGTAGCCTATCTATCTATACTCAGAAATATTAAACTCACCTTATCCACAGTCTTCTGATTTATTTCCTCCCAAACCGGTCCTCTGCCTCTTCATAGATAACTATCTCAAATAGCTTCCCCTCCCTTAGGCCCTAGTCTTTGATGCAACCCTTATCTCTCTTTATTGACTCAACCACTGTCCGACAAATTCTAACTGCCTTTAAATAATAACCCAGAATCCTACTACCAATTTTAGCCAATTACATCACTATTATACCTTGGTCCAAAGTTGCCATCATCTCTTGTAGCACTGATTTCAGTAACTTCCTTGCTCCTGCTTTTGGTTCCTTATAAATGTTGCACAAGAGCTCCATTTGCTGTCCTTTCTTATCCCATTTCTGACTTCCAGTGACATTGTTCTCTGTGGTCTGACACACCAGTCTGGAGAACCTAGAGCCTTTGCAGTACTGTCTGCCCTGTTTATAAATGTTCTTGTCCTAAGTGTCTGTGAAGCTGATGTCCCTTCAGATTCCACTCAGATGTTGCCTTTTTCCTAGGGCATTTTTAACCTCTATAAAATGACAAGCTCCTTTGCTACCCAATGTTTCCTGGTCACTGTGTTCTACTTCGTATTTTTAGCATGTATCTATGCTTATTACTTTTTGTTATCTAGTAAATGTCCTGTAACTATAAGTCATATATGACCTACAGTACCTGGATCAGTGCCAAACAATCATAGCTATTCAGTAACTATTGATGGAGTAAGCTGAATGAATAGTGACTCCATAGTAAATATGCTTATTTAGGTATCTGGACATATTTTCACTTAATGGGGGAGTTTTGAGAATTGTTTAGATCGTTACATTCTCTTTGACTTCAGTCCTACTATACTTCCTTTCTCTCCCGCAATGTCTAATAATATGTTAGGATAGGGCTTTAAAGGAAGAGGGAGACTCACATACATGACTGTCAGCTAGGGAAGGCTAATGCTTTTCCTGTGAACTCTGAGAATACTCTCTCATTCTGCAGGTTTTTAATCGACTTTGGTTTCCTCTTGTGAGACCTGGTGCTCTTGCGGTTCTCTCTCATATGCTGCTTAGTTTTCAGCATTCTCCAGAGGCATTCCATTTGGTAAGTATGATACAAGCTCTCTAAATACTTGTCAAAGTAGAACTCACATTATAATGGAAAGACTGTAGGTTAGCTTTATAGTATTTCATGTAACTATAAATTCTTTAAAAATTGAGTTTGTAGAATATTCTGGCAAATAGTATATTTTCACAAAGTTTTGTGCTTCACCAAAACTGCCCCACTCAGAGCCATCACCCGCAACTGGAAGTTGCTGCTGCACAGGGAGCTATCGATGCAGGGGCCTTTACACATCAACAGTGCAGGATCAGTGTGGCATCAGTGTTGGCGGTGGCACTGGAAAGCACGAAAAGAGTTGAGTCCTTCTTTCACTAACGCCATCTTTAACAGTAGTCACGGTTGTGCCTGCACCCGAAAGCAGCTGCTTGCTGGCTTTGATCTGATTGCAGCTGTCAGTTACTGCAGATGAGGAGTGACAACGTGTTTCAGGGATCTCTCTGCTTCAGGAGACTTTCACGTGGTTATCTGCATTCTCCAAGGTCTGCTCATGTTTTACAAGAGTAGAAACTCAGCGGCAGCATGCGCCACCTTAGGGACCCTAATGCACCCTGACAAGTCAGAGAAGTCATGCAGAAATGCAGACTTATTCCTCCTGGCTGTGCTCACACAGGCTACCCAGGGCCTCTTCCTTTGGGGGAAACCCACAAGCTTTGTTTAAGGAAACTGTGGCAATAAGTCATTTCATTTGAGATTCTGAATGAGTGCTTTCTGTAGTCTCTATTCTCGTTGTGGTGAAACCATGAGATTCTTTGCTTATCAGATGAATCTCATTTTTGAGCTAATTTAGCAGGCATATAAACAAAATGCTTCAGCAGAGAAAACATCTGTCACTGTCTTCATGTGCAGGCCCTCTGATAAAAGGGTTCTTTTCGAAGTTCTGCACTTTTCGAACTATTGCACATTGCCTTCTACATTGACGCCATTCCTTTATCTCTAGGTAATCACTTACACCCTGCTATAAACCTATTTTTTTTTATTGTTGTTGTTGTTTTGAGACACAGTTTCTGTTTCTCAACCCTGGCTGTCCTAGTTCAAACTCGCAGAGATCCACCTGCCTCTGCCTCTGCCTCCCTAGTGCTAGGGAGGTTATATGCCACCACCACTTGGCCCTGTTCTTTTCCTTGCAATTTGCTTAAAAAAAAAAAAAAAAAAAAGTACTTCCTTACCTTTTGTATTTTTTTCTCTCCCATTTCTGAAAAAAAGTGAGTTAAAATAACAAATTTTTGACTTTGAAATTTTATTTTTTGAATTAAAGTAATTTTAAATCATCCTATTTAAGATTACGCCTTTAATCCCAGCACTTGGGAGGCAGAGTCAGGTGGATCTCTGTGAGTTCGAGACCAGCCTGGTCTACAAGAGCTAGTTCCAGAACAGGCTCCAAAGCCACAGAGAAACCCTGTCTCGAAAAAACAAAAAAAAAAAAAAAAAAAAAAAAAAAAAAAAAAAAAAAAAAAAAAAAAAAAAAAAAAAAAAAGAAAAAGAAAAAGAAAGAAAAAGAAAAAAGAAATATCTAGATTTGAAATTGAAAATTTTTGATCTGACTTAGTAAAGCCTGAAAATCAAAACTTAATACTGTGTAAGTACTCTACAAAGTTCAACTACAAACATCTTGGCGATCTAGTAGTGAAGTGTGTGGTAGTTAAATTATCAGTGACTCCACATGATTCAGTGAAGGATTGTGCATGGGTGAGTGTGAGCGGTAGCCTGGGATGAGCATCATCAGTCATGCATTAGATTTTGTGTTAGAAATCCAAGCATAAACCAAGAAGTTCTGATGTGTATTGTTAGAGGCTAAGCTACTTTCCATATACTTTCTATAAAAAGAAAAATTCATTTTAAACTGATCTGTGATGCATAGTTAAAATGGAGAAACAAAAAATGTAGTTAGTAATTAAACATGTCATATGTATTCCTCAAGTAGCAATTATGTTTAATGAGTCTTACAGTAATTTTTAAAGGCATTTAAATTGACATGTTCAAAAAAAATCTAACTTTAGGGGGCTAGAGAGATGGCTAAGTGGTTAAGAACACTTGTTGAACAACTCAGGTTTAGTTCCCAGCACCCACATAATGACTCACAAACACCTAGAACTCCTATTCCAGGGAATCTGACCTCCAGGGTATGTACACATATGTACATACATGCAGGCAAAAAATTCATCTGCATAAAATGAAAGAGAAGGCAGCAGCCTGCTTGTGTGGCAGTCTGTGTTGGTGTGAAGGACTGTCTTATTTCCACGCAGGTGACGAGTGACCATTTAGGAGGTCATAGGACACAAAACTGTAACCTGGTTTTAAAGACCAAATCTGCACTAGAAGAGCTTTGAAAGAATTGAAACTATGAAATTCATTTTTTTTTTATTCTTAGCTTTCATCTTTCTCTCTTTACCTGTCAAGAAATACTTTAAAGTAATTTTGGATTTTAGACTAATCTAGCAAGAAAGTAACAGATTTTTACAGACTTATCACTGAGTTGTGTTTAGAAATGCAGAGATGAGGGCTAGGGATATTCTCAGTGATAGAGCACTCCTTTAAGATGCAGGAGTCCCTAGGAAATGTTCAGCATCCTTAGTCATCAGAGAAATGCAAATCGAAACAACTTTGAGATTCCATCTTACACCTATAAGAATGGCCAAGATCAAAAACACTGATGACAACTTATGCTGGAGAGGCTGTGGGGGAAAGGGAACACTTCTGCAGTGCTGCTGGGAATGCAAGCTGGTACAACCCCTTTGGATGTCAGTGTGGCGATTTCTCATAAAATTAGGAAACAATCTTCCTCAAGACCCAGTAATACCACTTTTGGGTATATATCCAAAAGATGCTCAATCGTACCATAAGGACATGTGCTCAACTATGTATATAGCAGCTTTGTTTGTCATAGCCAGAACCTGCAAACAACCTAAATGCCCCTTGATCGAAGAATGGATAAGGAAAATGTGGTACATTTACACAGTGGAGTACTATACAGCAGAAAAAATAATGACAGCTTGAATTTTGCAGGAACATGGATGGAGCTAGAAAACACTATTTTGAGTGAGGTAATCCAGACACAGAAAGACAATTATCACATGTACTCACTCATATGTGGTTTTTAAACATAAAGCAAAGAAAGCCAGCCTACAAACCACAATTCCAGAGAACTTAGACAACAATGAGGACACTAAGAGAGACTTACAAAGATTTAATCTACATGGGAAATAGAAAAAGACAAGATCTCCTGAATAAATTGGGAGCATAGGGACCTTGGGGGAGGATTGAAGGGGGTAAGAGAGAGGCAGGGAGGGGAGCAGAGAAAAATGTAGAGCTCAATAAATATCAATAAAAAACAAACAAACAAAAAGATGCAGGAGTCCCTAGGTTATATCCTGGGGGTGTGGGGAAGGAAGGAGGCAGGAGATGTAAACATGATAGAAAAAGAACAAACTCATTAGAAGCTGGTAGCAGGCATGTTCAAGCTGTATGCAGCCACATGTACCCAAGGAAAGTTGTAATCAGAGCTCAGCACAAAATCATAAGCCTCAGGTGTGGAAGGGCTAGAAAGATGGCTCAGCAGTTAAGAACTTGGTTATTCTTCCAGTGGACCTAGGTTTAATTCCCAGCACCCACATAGGACTTAAAACTATAACTCCAGTTCCAGGGCATCTGACACCCTCTGGGCACAAGGCCAGGGATGCATGTGGTACATGAGCATACATGCAGGGAAAACACCCAAATACATAAAATAAAACTTTTTTAGGAAGAGAGAGGGTGTGGAATGAGAATAATTAGAATGTTTATATATGTTTGAATTGTCTTAAGAACAATTTCAGTTAATAAAAAAGTTAATTTTAAAATCATAAATTTAAAGCTAGTTTGACCTTATCAGTAACTGTAATAAAATTGAGTTTAAAGAAGGTGGCATAAAAGCTCTACCCTATGATTTAATGCGTTTAACAGAATAAATCCAGACAGTGCAGGGCAGATATTACTGTTGACTGAAGAATCTGACTGCTGACTGGGCCAGTACCAGCGGTTCTTAGTACTGTTTGATGAGACAGCCCTGATAGAACGCGGACTGCAGTTTATCAGGAGTTGGGGGCTGCAGAGATGTTCTGCATACGGAACCTGAGACACTAAGGTTTCAGAAGTTATACATATGTAATATCAGATTGTGATTAATAATTAGTTTAATAATTATACTTAGTAATTATTAATAATTAAAAATTGAAAAGCATTCTATCATAATAATAGTCATTTCTATAAAATAAAATGTTTCTTTTTTATTATAATGTCTTAAATCTTTGTATGAGTTGGCTTTTAGACTGATTTTAAATGAAAGATCATTATTGTACTGGTTATCAATATTGAATATTTTCAAGATTTTTATCAATAATGAGCATTTAAATTTTTCCAATTTTTATTTCCAGTTTCTTAAAAATAGATGTTTTTGATTGGCTTTATTTTTGGAGCAGCTGTTTGTAAATAAGGATTCTGTTTAATCTAAGGTATCATTCATGTGCTTATCAAACAATATAATCCTGATATCTGATCACAATTTTAGTTACATATGTAAGTTATTTCAGAGACTTTCTTGGAGTTCACATTGCTATGCAAAATATATAATTTTTTCAACTGAAAATTTTAAACTCAAACTTACACTAGATGGAGCTCTTTCACTGATTCCAGATTGGGATTTTTAATGTTCTGTTAAATAATCTGGTTGGGTTGTGGTTGTTACTCGGATAGTAGAGCACTTGCCTGGCACACAAAGGTGAGGCTTGAGCCTTAGTACCCCAGAACAGTTTTTAAAAAAATTATCTAGTCAATAGAATAACCATAACATTTTTCAACTAATGGCATTTTTTAAATGCAACAATGACTGAAGCTTCTATATTACACCTAGTTGGTATTTTAGGTGGATTGTATACATACCATGACACACGTTACAGAGGTCAAAAGACAATTTATGGAGGTTGGTTCTCTTTTTCTACCATATGGGTTCTGGGGACTGAACTCTGGTCCTCAGGCTTGTTAGTAAACACCTTAACCTACAAAGGCAACTCACAGGCCTTTTATTATTATTATTTTATTTATGATTGTGTATGTTTGTGTCTGTATGTCTGTGTTATAATGTATGTGTGGAAGTCAGGACAATTTGACAGTGAGTTCCACCGTGGAGGTTCCATAGGTTGTTGGGCTTGGTGACATACACTTTATGCTGAGCAAAGGGAGAAGAGTATTAAATGAGATCACAGGAGCTGGAAAATGGTTCAGCAGTTAACAGTGCTCGCCAAGGAGCCGAGTAGCTGACAGCCACCTGTAACTCCAGCTGCAGGAGAATTCTACCCATCCTCTGTTCTCTATAGGCACCTATACACATGTGGGAGACAGTGATTCCAGGCACATATACATATAAATAATACATTTTTAACATGATTACAGTCATGTGACTTCATTAAGAAAAACATGACTAAACATACAGAAGAGTATATGCTAATCATATAACCATTGCGTTCTGTCTGTATGCTGGGATGTGCTGTCACCTGTGTGAACAGAAGGGTTCTCTTTTCTCTTCAGATTGTTCCTCATGTGGTGAACTTGGTTCACTCCTTCAGAAGTGATGGCCTGCCTTCTAGCACAGCCTTCTTAGTGCAGGTAACGGAGTTGGTGCACTGTATGATGTATCACTACTCCGGATTTCCAGATCTCTACGAACCTATCCTGGAGGCAGTAAAGGTATGATGGCTGTGTACCAGTCCTGTGAGCCGCACACACTGACGGACCAGTCTGGCAATGTATTATTTTATATAGTGAGCTGCTTTTAAGGTGGTGATTTCACTTGCTCAGCCTTGATAACTTGGTATACCAGACATGGTTGACTCACCAAGGGCGTGGATGGGGTGGGATGGGGAAAGGTGGAGGGTGGGAGGGGAGGAAGGAATGGAAACTAGGAACTAGAGCTAGTACGTAAAATGAAAAAAAAAATGAAGTAGAAAAAAAAGATGATTTCATTCTCTGTTCTTTTTTGACACCACCATTCTAAATCAGTAGGCACATTTCTTAGTTCTGTGGTGCCATCAAGTAAAATATGTTCCTTTAAATTTATAAAGCTGTTAAAGGAATTGGCTAGTGACAGTATGTTACATTGAATGTGTACAGACATCAGTTTTGCATCTCAGTAGCAGAAATGTTGAACAGTTAAATCGATCTTGGAATCGAGGAAATACTTGACTGGCTCCCTCTGTATTTTGGTTTTCTTTTGTGTTGTGGACTTTGTGAATGTCTATATTTGTTTACCTTGTTTTTCAAATTCAATAAATGGCAGGTTCAAGAAAGTGTTGCTTCTGTCTGTATTGCAAAATGGTTGACTAGAAAATCAGAGTATCGTCAAAGAATTGAAAAACTTAATTCAGTCAGGCTTAATCAGAAGTTACTAAATACCAATTCTAATCGTGATATTAATGTTGGAAATACAATATACAGACCACATTGCCTTACTACCCATATGTGTAAGGGAAATTAAGAATGTTTTTATATCCAGCTAATTCAGACTAAGGACTGAGTCTAAAACAAAATGCTATTAGGCCTCTGTGGTGCTGGTATGACCCTGCCCTCTCAGAAGTAGATTACATATGGAATCTACTTGCCACGGACGTGATAGGTCATTACTGTCTGCCCTCATTGCTGCCATTTTATTGACTGACACTCTTCAGTTTTTCAGTGCATCTCCAAAGGAGCTCTCAGGCTAAGGAAAGTATTTCTACCAGCTGCCAACAGACAAAAGAAAGGGGTGGGGAGGGGCGTCTTAAAATGCTATGTCAAAGTGTTATATTTCTGTAGTGTGAGCATTAGATGGTAATCTCAGTCTAGAAAAGCTAATCATTTAAGCATAAGTGATTTTCTAGGGTTCTTATTGCCCATTGCTCTACTTGAGTGTGAAGTCATTTACACTTCAATTTCTATTTCATTTTCTGCTTACCACATTATTTACTTTCTTACTAAAGAAGAAGGCTATGTCATAGTGTTTTCCTTTTCTTTTTTTTTTAATTTTTTGTTTTGTTTTGTTTTCGTTTTTCAAAACGGGGTTTTTCTGTATAGGCCTGGCTGTCCTGGAACTCGCTCTGTAGACCAGTCTGGTCTTGAACTCAGAAATCTGCCTGCCTCTGCCTCCCAAATGCTGGGATTAAAGGTGTGCAGGTGTGCAGTACTACTTGGCTGTAGTGGTGATTTTCTAGGTGGCAAAACATGAGACTGAGTTTTACTTTTCACAATCTGAGGTCCTTATGCTAACCTGACTTGTCACTCCTACTCTAGGCCCTCATTTCTAGGGTTAGTCCTGAGTACTACTAAGTGAGCAGTGAATCAGTCTTTGGATACAAGTAACTGACATGTGATTTGAATTTCTTGTTCCTTCAACTTTAAAGGTTTTTGGTTTTTTGGTTTTTTTTTTTTCTTTTTTCTTTTTTTTTTTTTTTTTTTTTTTTTTTTTTTTTTTNTTTTTTTGGATTTTCGAGACAGGGTTTCTCTGTAGCTTTTGGTTCCTGTCCTGGAACTAGCTCTTGTAAACCAGGCTGGCCTCGAACTCACAGAGATCCGCCTGCCTCTGCCTCCCAAGTGCTGGGATTAAAGGCGTGCGCCACCACCGCCTGGCTAACTTTAAAGTATTTTAAGACAAGCATGTTATCTCATGTCTGTGACCTCAACACTTGGGATACTGAGGCAAGAGGATTATTGTGAGTTCAAGCCAAGCTTGGGCTACAGATTCAGATTTTGTCTCAAATAAATAAATAAATAAACCTCCTTAAGATTTTAGGAGACATTTGTTTCCCATGTCTATTACTGTTCTGCTTGTGATGAGCTTAGTGTCAAGAAGCCACGTAAAGGAGGACAGATTCTTTTGACTTTCAGTCTGAGGGCCTACTTCATCACTGTAGGGATCATGGTAGCAAGAGCAGCTCTCAGCTATAATTCGAGAGTCATCCACCCCGAGAAGAGCAGGAAGCAGAGAAAGGTGAATATCAGCACTCAGCTAGCTTTTTCCTTTTCCTTTTGTGTTATTTAGTCCTGGGCCCTGGGACAGCATAGCCCACATTCAAGGTGAGTCTGTCCCCTCAGTTAAGCCAGTCTAGAGACACCATCACGCACATACCCAGAAGTGTACCTGATTAACTCCTCCTTGTTTTTAATTCAGCCAAGCTGACCATCAAAATTAGCTGGCACCCCGAAATATAATTTAATTTTTTTAGGGCTGACCGAATGCTGTCAATAATATACAAAATGAGTGAGAGCAAAAAAAGCTTAAATGTCAGTGGGGAAAATCCTTATTATGGTATTGGCTTCTTAATTTGAAACATAGCTTTTACTTTACTTTTAAACTTATTTTTTCTTTTTCATTATGACCTAGGATTTTCCTAAACCCAGTGAAGAGAAGATTAAGTTGATTCTCAATCAAAGTGCCTGGACTTCTCAATCCAATGCTTTGGCATCTTGCTTGTCTAGACTTTCTGGAAAATCTGAAACTGGGAAAACTGGTCTTGTTAACCTGGGAAACACATGTTACATGAACAGTGTTTTACAAGCATTGTTTATGGCTACAGAGTAAGTTTACTTGTGAGTGTTCTGACTTAACTAGAAATGAATACATGCTGAGAAGGCAAGAATCACCCCTCCCATGGAAGCGGCATGAATGTTGATATTGCCTGTAAAAAGACTTTCTCTGTCCTGATAGCCAGCTCCCAAATAATACCACAGAGACCTCTTATTAATTATGAAAGCTTAGGTTGTTTGTAAACGGTGGTTTTTCTGTCCCACCCAGTCCCACAGCCACTTTTAAAATAATCACTCAGAATCTTAATATTAATTACAAACCATTTGGTCTATTGCTCAGGCCAGTTTTTGGCAAGAAGAAAACAAACTCCATATGGGGTGTTTTCAGTACCCATCCTGCTCTCAGAAGTAGATCAGTGCTTCCAGGAGCAGATGTGTCTCACACCAAAAGAATTCTAAGTTATTAAAACATTAAATGCATATTCTATAGGTCTTTGAAGTGTTTGAAGATGCCTGTCTATCTAAAATATATCAGTCTATCTAGAAAACCTAACTAACATGACCTTAAGTTTGACTATTATAAATCTGTATTTCTTATACATTTTTAACTGTGCTGTATAAACACAATACCTTAAACAAGAGTAAAAATACAATATAAAAAATTAACCTTAAATTTTTATCAATAAACTAAAATCCATACAAATGTAATTTTTTTCAAGATTAATAGTTGTTTATTAGATTAAAGTAGATTTAATAATCTGCCCTTTTCCCCCATTTCTGTCATATCCCTCTTCTAGAAAGAAATTGACTATGATCAATAACAATTTATAATCAACCCTCTAAATGAAAACAAACATTTATAAACAATATTTTGAGAATTTGGGAGTAGTTCTTTAAACTACCTCCTACTGATTGGTGAGTGCTGGTAATCTTGAGGAACCCTGAGAAAATTTAGAATTATGGGTAAATCTTGGCTGTAGTAGTCTCTGAGGCAACATAATCTCAGCCAGTTGCCTTGAAGCTGTTCTGGATGTTGGATCACCTGGGCATCACTCCCCTCAGAGAACTCTCAGGGACTTTTCCTTGATCAAACCATATTAACCTGGAACTAATTCATCTTATCTACTTATTTATTTAATTCATCTTATCTGCTTATTTGTGGAAGCAAAAACAATACCAAAGCTACATATTCTAGACCCAAATTTTGAAGTCAAGAGACCATTAAAATATATATGTTGGTTTAATTTAGCAGCCCCCAAAATCAAATGTTTCTCAGCAATTAGCTCATTAACACTTAAAAAAATCAAAGAAAACACAATAATACACATAATCAGACTCTGCATTTTCCATTTTTACATGGCTTATTATAATTTTTATTACTCTATTCCTTTTTTAAGGACCTCATTTTATTATCTTTAAATATCTTCTAACCTATGACTATGTATATCCTTTCTCCTCTCTCTCCCAAGCCTAAGCACATTTATCAAATACACTGTGACCCGTTTAGAGGCTTTCTGCCTAAATTTGGCCTTACTGTATATGTGTGTTATTTTTGAATTTTTGATCACAAGATGGATCCTAAAAGTACGATGTTAGCTGTCTATACTGCTCAGCTTAGTGAGTGATGCTGACACATGGTGGTCGAGACCTCCCCTCTATTTTCTGAGTGTCTCTTGTCGGGGGCACCAGCGAGACTCACTGCCCCAACTCTGGGCAGCAATACTAAGTAGTGTGCAGCCTGTGTTCTTACACCACAACTGGCTCTCAAGCTCTCAGTGGCTGGGAGAAGCCTCTTCACTGTGCAGCCCATGAGAGACTGTGGGAGTCCGCCATGTTGCAGCTGAGGCCCACTGTGGCCAGGGGATGCAGTTCTGTACCTAAACCCAGAATGAAAGACATGAACTATGAAGTTGCTCTTGGCTCCATTTTTATATGTCTAGAACCCTTTTTTAAACTTTGTTAGGTCTTATATAGAAATTCCAGGTCCATGTTGAAGCAACATATGTAAACAGGCTTTTTTCTTTTCCTCACCCAGTCCCTCAGCCACTTTTAAAATAAACTCTAAGAGGCTCAATATTAATTATAAACTGTTTGGCCTATTGATCAGGCTTATTACTAACTATCTCTTATAACTTAAATTAACCCATTTCTATTAATCTCTATGTTGCCACATGACTTTATGGTATTACCTGTTCTCTAGTACTTGTTGTTCCAGAGACTCTCTGGCATCTGCCCTGACTCTGCCCTTCTTCTCTGTGTATCTCTGCTTGGATTTCCCACCTGGCTCTATCCTGCCTTGCTATAGACCAAAGCAACTTCTTTTTTAACCAATGGTAATAAAACATATTCACACTATACAGAGGGGTTATCCCACAATACTTGTTCCTAACTAGCTCTTAAAACTTATATTAATCCATTTATATTAATCTACGTTCTGTCACCTCGCTTCCATATTGCACCTCCTGTTTCCTCTCTGTGTCTCCTGGCTCTGCTTCCCTGCCATGATGTTTGTTACTGACCAGATGTGTAAAAGAGGCATGCTCCTTTACATTCCTGAATTTACTTTCGAATCAATTTTCTTTTGTAAGCAGGAAATCTGAAGTCAGTTTGTTGTTAGCTGAGTAGCATCCTTGTACTGGAGGAGTAGCTCAGATGTAGCTCGAGTACCTGCCTGGGGGCATGAATCCCACTGTTGATCCCTAGCACCTCATAAAGTCAGGCTTGGTGTTGCACATCTATAATCTTAGCAGGCACAAGGAGCATACATTCTTGGTGATCCTCATCTATGTGGTGTGTTCAAGGCTAACCTGGACTACATGAGGCTCTGTCTCAAAAAAAAAAAAAAAATTACTGCCCTTGCAGGTACAACATTATTTTCCTTTTAAAAAAAAAAATGTATTTTTCTCTTAGTGCCAATAGAGTTGAGCTGACTCCAAGATGGGAGATGTTAACACCCACCTGGAGGCATCAGGCTCTTATGGGGGCTTAGCTTTAGGTTTCTGTGTTTGTCCCTGATTATAAGAACCCGGTAGGGTTTCATTAGGTTTTGTTGTTGGTTGGTTTGTATTTGGCAACTTTTGTTGTTGTTTTAAATAAAGGTGTACTCTTAGACACAGGTGGCATTAGATCTAAGACTGAAGAATCCACATCTCGCCACCAGAGGTCACCTTGCCAGCCATCTCCTACTATGCAAAGTAGGGACCAAAAGCAACTGTAACTAGAAAGCATTGTGGTGGTATCTCAGAACAGGAAGAACTCTTAAGGAATGCATGAATTCTTATTCATGGTTTTAAAAACATACCCTCATAAAAACCAAGTGCATACATTCTCAAAAATGTCAGCTATGTGCATTGCTCCACATTATTTTTCTATAATTATCTAATACAAAAACAGTTACATATGATTAGTATGTGTCCACATACATGTTGAGAGAATCTTGTTGAAATTTTAGCACTTAAGACTTTTTTCCATGTGAGAGCAATGGATCTGTTACTCTGAGTGAGTAGGACATAGTTTTTATTTATATGTCTTTGCTTTAAATGTATTTGTTAATGTGGGATGGGAACATGTATGCATATCGTGACATACATGTAGAAACCAGAAGGAGTCCACTTTCTCCTTCCACCTTTAGTCATGGGTTCCAGGACTAGAACTCAGATCTCCAGACTTGTGTGGCAAAAGTACCTTCCCACTGAACCATCTTGCTAGCCTGACATCCCCTTACCTATACTTTTTTGCTAACCATCAGATAGTTTTGTTCATAGCGGACATTTCTCTAACCATGTGCAGATAAGGTTTTCTTTGACTACGACATGCCAAATTACTCTCCCTTAAACACTGTAGGGGTCAGATGAGGGTTGTTCACCCTGCAGACGCATGTGGAGTCCAGATGTCTCCTTAATTGCTTCTTCACCTCATGGCACTCATGGAACCTGGGGCTCCCTGCTGCAGCAGGACTGACTGGCCAGCAGGCTCCAAGAATCCGCTTGTCTTTAGCCCACAGTGTTGGGTTATGGGAGAGAAGCATCTTGCCCGTCTTTCACATGAGAGCTGCAGATGTGAGCTGAGGTCTTCACCTTTCCCACTGGCCATCTCCCCAGCCAGATTTGACCTTATGGACAGTATATGATTGTACCTGTGACCTTAAACCTCTGACAGCACTTGATTTAATTGGTCTTAAATTTTTCACAATTTGGCAAACATCATTCTTATTTTCTTATTTTTAGAAAAGATAGGCTCTTGCCCAGCCTGACCTCAAACTCCTGATCCTTCTGCATCAGCCTCTGAGGATTACGCACTACATGTGCACAGCCTGCTCACAGTTAGTTAGTCCTTGTGTTTCTATGTGAACATTGCTGGCCTTTGTGGAATTTTCCCTTTACTCAGAGCAGAATGAAATGAATGAGCTATTATTTTCTGTGTGTGTCTTTCTGTTGATGTTTTGTTTACTTCATGTCAATTTGTATAAATTCTGTATGATAATCCTGTGGTGTTTGCTTTCTTCCAGTCATGCAATTCAAATTTATAGTATTTTATTACATATTTTTGTTTTAATTTTTGTATTGTCTAGAGTTTAGGCCCACAAAAAAAAATCCCTTTTTACTTTGAAGTGATTTTTTTCTGATGTTTAACCAATTATTTCTATACTATTTTTGGAATAATTTGTCCCTTTTGTGTGTGTGTTTCTTCTTTTAGACTCTTGTTTTATTTGTTTGAGTAAACTCACCCTCTCCCTCCCTTCTTCCAGTGTTAGCCTGGAACTCACTCGGTAGCCAGACTGGCTTCAACTCATATTTTCCCTTTGCCTACTGAGTGATGGTTTACAGGTATATGCCACCAAACGTGGCTTGCATCATAATTCTTTTATGTTCAAGATTTACTTTTATTTAAAAAAAAAAAAAAGAAGAAGAAGAAGAAGAAGAGGTAGAATAAAAGCCAGGAGGCAGTGCACACCTTTAATCCCAACACTCAGGAGGCAGAGCAGAGGGATCTCTCTGAGTTCAGGAGGTCCAGCCTGGTCTACAAAGAAAATTGTAGGACAACTTGGGCTCTACAGAGAAACCCTGTCTCGAAATAGCATATAGTCCATCCATTTATTGTCCTCCTTCACAATATTACATGTGTATTACATTACATGTAAATATTAGCTAAAGGCCACCCTGTAAGTCAGGTAACTGAGGCTAATAATTCCCAAACCAGTTTCCTTTTAGCTTTTCTTGTAAAAAGTGCATGTGTATATGTATAACATATTTTGTTCTTTTTCAGTTTCAGAAGACAAGTGTTATCTTTAAATCTAAATGGGTGTAATTCATTAATGAAAAAATTACAACATCTTTTTGCCTTTTTGGCTCATACACAAGTGAGTATCTGTAATATGTACATATTTACTCCATGATAATGTTCTTTAAACTACACACTATAATGGGTCTTTTGAACTGCTGCAATTATCATCATGTCTTACCCAGTCCTCAGGGGTCCTGCCTGAATACCGAGCACACGTCTCATCTTCTGCTTCCCATCCCTGCAGATATATTGTTCTAAAACCACTATACAGAAAGTCTAATTTCCTGTCACTAAGCAGTCTTCTTCATGAGGAAAGAATTTTAAAACTAGGCTTAGTGGCAAACACCTGTCCTCCCAGCACTCGAAAGGCTGCAGTGAGCTCGGGACCTGTCTGGGCTGTGCATATAGCAAGACCCTGTCTCAAAAAGAGGGAGGAATGGGAAAGAAAAGATGTAAATGTGGTTGAGATTTCTTTTGGTGTGGCTTGATTTTTGTTTAGTTTACAGAGACTTAAATATATTGATATAATGAACAATTAAAATAATTTTGTAGTCTAGGCTTTTTTTCTCTTTGGTTTTTCAAGACAGGGTTTCTCTGTGTAGTTTGAGGTTGGTCTTGAACTCTGTTCATCTGCCTGCCTCTACCTCTAAAGGTATGCACCAGTCACCATGCCCAGCCTTTCTCTATTTTCTTTTATGTATCTTTCATTGTAATTACAGGTCTTTATAAATATTATTCATCTCGTAAGTCCTTGCATTAACGCTCTGTGGTGACCTTTTATATCCACAAATTAATTCAGGGAAATCATCTTGAGGCAGTGACTACAGGTAGTTAGAGCTGGAGTAAAGCAGGAATGATACTTGATAGGATTGAGTTCGGGGCAAGGCTTGTGTCCCTCATGCAAGCTGAGAAATATCTCAGGGATAATTTGCTTTGAGACAGGATCACATGTGACACAAGCTAGCCTCAAACTATGTAACCAAGGCTGGCTTTGAATTCCTGATCCTCCTGCCTCTGCCTCTTAAGTGCCAGGAATAACAGATCAAATATTTTTAAATGGGAAAAATAAAAACAGGATCAAGAAGTGACAATCATGACTTTAGAATTGGTAATACACTCATATGTTGTTTTTCTGGGAGAAATATGTTAACAAATTGACATCAAGACCAAAGGAAATGAAGACTGCCTCTTGGCCAGGTGTGGTGGCACACCCTTGTACTCTCCGTATACAGGAGGTGGGGCAAGAGGATCAGACGGGCAACAAAAGCAGTACTAAATCATAACCAAAACAAAAACCTCTCTCTCCTCTCCTATTGTTTTCTAGAAATTCAGTCATTTAATTATTTAACTAAATGTTTACTTTATACATAAACATGTATGTGTATTTATGCAGATATGTATACCTTATTTACTTATTAAACCAGAGCTATTAGAAAGAAAACCTTAGAAGGTTTCCCTGCTCTCAAGAATGAAAGAATAGCTTCATGGTGGAAGTGGTGGCACACGCCTTTAATCCCAGCACTTAGAAGGATCTGTAATCTATGTTGAAAAAAATATGTCTCCAGTTGACTGAGAAAAATGAGCTTAACTTGAAGTTGGCACCCAGCTAGGATTTTAACCTTTCTCTCTTTAAAGTGCTGTGAAACAACCCTGAACACGTAACATTTTCCTGGACTGAGAAGGCGCTGTTGCTTTATGCCACAGTATTTAAGATAGTGAGAGAATTCCAGGTATTCAGATCATAGTCAGGTCATTTCCTATGTCTGTGCAGTTCCTTTTTGTGAAAACATCTGGGATTTGAGCCTGATGGCCCCAGAGTCCATTTCAACTGCCTTTGTACTTCTGGGTGGGAGGGGATTATCAAGGTTCTAACAACTACTCCAAATGTTCCCATTTCACACGTGTGTGACTTACACCAGACAGAAAATTTCAGCTAAGTAGATTTAGATGGCTCCTAATGCTCTGTCACACCCCCTACACACACACACACACACACACACACATACAAACACACACCACTCATCAGTATCATTCTCACACTCAGCTTTTCAAAAGAAATTAGGGACTCAAACACATGCGTGTCATGGGGGATAAATGCCAGTGACGGAATGTTGAGTTAGAATCATCTGAGACCTTATGTAATCACCCTGCTGTCCACTTGGCTGAGCTAGGCCCTCAGCTTTCTGGACGTCAGTTCTCTGCAGAATTCATTTGTGACTGAAGGTTGCTTAACATAAAAGTTTCACTGCCTGAGTCTGCACCCATTCCTGTCGTGTCTCCGTGCACATGGAGTGCTGCAGAGCTGTGAGCCGTCTTTATTAAGGGTTGTGTTGCAGGTTCAGTTACTGGTGCGCCGTAAGAGTCACTGTCTTGCATTCTTCTTTCTGCTGTCAAGAGGGAAGCGTATGCACCCCGGATATTTTTTGAGGCTTCCAGACCTCCGTGGTTTACTCCCAGGTCGCAGCAAGACTGCTCTGAGTACCTCAGGTTTCTGCTGGACAGGTACAGAGTATTTTAACTTCCTCTAAACTGTCTTCTCAGTGCTTCGGTGCCACTGCGTGCCGAGTTAGCTTTAAAGCACACTTTTTCAGAGTTGATCTCTAAAATAACCTTGGGTTACTGTGTGTTTTTAAGGTTTTTCTTTGTTTTTAATTTGGTTTTTGTTTTGGATGCTTTCACTTTAAAGTACCTGTTGAAAGATAGTAGAAGATTCATAAGGGACCCTAAAAAATCTGTTGAGTCTTCCCATTTTTTTCACTACATTTCTATGGGAACTCAGCTTTTTTTTCACATATTTCATCTTTAAAAAACAGATATCAGTAAGAAAGGTTGCAGTACAGCTACCAATATCCAGCTGTCTTCTATGAAGCTAGATGCTTACAAAGTGTGAAGGAGTGCCATTCATTTAAAAATGCTGCATATCGATATGTAATAAATTCATGTTTAAGTATTGTTTTATATATATTCTGTTTTTATATACTAAATATATGTACATACATGTGTACATATATACATTTAACCAACATATATATGCACATATATATGTACGTGTGTGTGTGTGTTGGTTACTTTTCTAACACTTGATAAAATACCATGGCCAAAATCAACTTTAAGGGAAAAGGTAATTTTGGCTCACAATTGCAGAGAGGCAGAGAAGGTATGGCAGCAGAAATTTAAGGTCGGCCTGGCAGTTGGGAAGCAGAATGAACACAGGAGGTGGGGCCAGGCTAGAAAGACTTCAAAGCTGAGGCAATGTACTCCAGCAAGGAAGGCTACACCTCCTAAATATTCCATGACCTTCCAGAACAGCACCAACTTGGGGTGCTGGTTCCTTAGGGTTTGTTTTGGTTTTGTTTTTTTTTTTTAATGACTATGAAGAGACCCTGAGACCAAAACCTCTTAAGAGCCAATTTATAATTTTAAGGGTTTGATAAGTTATAGTGTATTTTTACCACTTAATAATAAAACATATTATATCAGTGCATTTCTCTGTCTTTGTTCCTCTCTGTAGTATGACTGACTAGTAAAGTTAGCTGGGCTCAGCCTGCACAGCCTGCCTTCTTTCCTACAGTCAGTGGTTTCTTAGTGCTAGGCTGCCAAGACATCAGGCACATGGAGAGGTGTGTGAGTCAGCGCAGCAGCGATTGTAGTTGGCTCCAGTGGGACGTGGGCTATAAGACAGCAGTGCAGGGGCAGCAAAATAAACGTAGAGCGCTGGGTAGTCCTCTAAGGCTTTGCTGGACTCTACCGTTCATACTCTTGATGAAAAGAGGAGAAAACAACTTTAAATTGAGCTTTTTACTGGATTAAATTAACATATTTCTATAAGCCATCAAGATCTCAAAATATAAGTAGCATTAAACTTGGCTATGTGGTGGTGTACCCTCCTGCAGGCTCCATGAAGAAGAAAAGATCTTACGCGTGCAGTCCTCACATGAGCCTTCGGAAGGTCCAGGCTGTGCTGACACTTCTTTACAGGAAGTGGCCGGTAAGGCAGCTGCAGCCACGGGGTCTCCTGGCACCAGTGCCGGTGAGGAGAAGACTTTAGTAGAGAGGATGTTTGGAGGGAAGCTGCGGACCCATGTCTGCTGCCTGAACTGCAGGAGCACCTCACAGAAGCTGGAGGCCTTCACAGACCTCTCGCTGGCCTTTCGCCCTGCCCCTTCTGTGGAAGACGTGTCTTTTCAAAATCCAGCTTCCTTACCCAGTGCACAAGATGATGGCCTAATGCAGACCAGTGTGGCTGACCCAGAGGAAGAGCCAGTAGGTTATAACCCGGCTACAGCTGCTTTCGTCTGCGACTCGATTGTGAATGAGAGAGTAGTAGGCAGTCCTCCTGTTGAATTTCACTGTGCAGAAAACAACTCTGTCCCTAGTGAGTCTGCAAAGATTCTCATCAGTAAGGATGTGCCTCAGAACCCAGGAGGTGAAGCCACACCTTCGGTAACTGACTTACTAAACTATTTTCTGGCTCCAGAAATTCTGACTGGTGACAACCAATACTATTGTGAAAACTGTGCCTCTCTGCAGAATGCTGAAAAAACTATGCAAATCACAGAGGAGCCCGAATACCTTATTCTTACCCTCCTGAGGTTCTCATATGACCAGAAGTACCATGTGAGAAGGAAAATCCTAGACAATGTGTCATTGCCACTGGTTTTAGAGTTGCCAGTTAGAAGAACTGCTTCCTTCTCTTCCTTGGCAGAAAGTTGGTCTGTAGATGTTGACTTCACTGATATTAATGAGAACCTAGCTAAAAAATTGAAGCCTTCTGCGACTGAAGAAGCTTTCTGCCCCACACTAGTGCCCTACCTGTTAAGTTCTGTTGTTGTGCACTCTGGGGTGTCCTCTGAAAGTGGACATTACTATTCTTATGCCAGAAACATCACAGGTACAGAGTCTTCATACCAGATGTGCCCCGAGTCTGAACATCTGGCATTAGCCCCCTCCCAGAGTTGTTTACTAGGGGGAGAAAGCTCCAGTGCAGTCATTGGACAGGACTTGGAAAATAAGGAAATGTCACAAGAGTGGTTTTTATTTAATGACAGCAGGGTGACATTTACTTCGTTTCAGTCAGTCCAGAAAATCACAAGTAGGTTTCCAAAAGACACAGCTTACGTGCTTTTGTACAAAAAACAGAACAGTGCTAATGGCTTACGCGGCGACAATCCAGCCAGTGGTGTCTGGGTCAATGGAGACCCACCACTACAGAAAGAGCTAATGGACGCCATAACGAAGGACAACAAACTGTATTTACAGGTGAGTTGCAAATACAAGTGTCATTTCTGGACAGCATAAATAATAGGAAGTTACTCTGATGCTCTGATTTTACACGAACACATTTTCCAGGGATACTGAAGCTTAAGTCTGGATTTATATCTTTCAGCTTGTTGAAAACGTAGTGTGGAAGGTGCCAATTATATGAATATAGAAGGCTGTTTGCCTTCAGAGCTCTGTCTCGGGTGTTTATTAGAGAAGATTATAAAATCATGCCATACAGAAACAGTTTGATGGAATGTAAATGTCCTGCTTCCCCTGTCCCTGAGTTCCACCGCAGGGAAAACAGCTGCTAACTTTTCTGTTTTTATTTACTGTGGGGAGTGGTGCACACATGGAAGTCAGGGACAGCTCTGTAGAGCCAGTTATCTCTTTCCTCCTCTCACGGGGTCTGTTGCACCAAGACCTTAGGCCCGCAGAGCAGACACTCCAAATCACCTCACCATCCCACAGCTCAGTTTGATGCCAATTCCTGCAGGCTCTTTCCTGTAGTGTTTTAAGGAACATTTCTTGGCATTCAGATGGATCAGATGAACTAAAATGAGCATGTGAAGGGTATCTGTTCTTCAAGGGTCTGCCACAGAGCCAAGGCCGATAGAACATGTATAGAAAGTAGAAGCTGTGGACTAACATTTCATGAGAGATAAATTCATCTATGAATATTTTTTAAGAAACTTTCCTTTATTTGACTGTGAAATTTTCAAACTTGTGTCAGCAAAAAGAGCCAGCAGAAGCTACGAGTGGTGGTGGTTTTCGTACACCTGCAATCCAGCACTAAGGAACGGCAGGCAGGAAGGTTGCGAGTTGGAGACAGCATATGCCACATAAAGAAACCCAGTCCCCAAAACAAAAAAGGATCAGCACTAATTCACAGATGAAATTATAGGAGTAATGAGTGGCTAGTTCAAATAATTCTATGAGCTTAAAGGTAACTTTTTAAAAGTTTTCTGTTTTAAGTTCACAGAACCCATAAAATATTAGAAGGGAATAAATGAGCCATTAACAGATTTTTATGGAAAATTTTTTTCAGAGGCTTTCAAATTTACTGAACTATAAAATATCCAAAGGGTGATACATGATAAATTTTAGAGGGGTATGGCAATGTTTTAGAGTGTTGCAAGCATTAATTGACTTTATAAAATAATCAGAATTTTAGAACTGGGCTGTACCCATTCTCGTGGCTTCATATCCAGGTGAAAAAGCAGGACGTGTCCATCTCCCTGGCCTGTGTCGCTCGACATTGTGAATCACCACAGTGTTTAGAGGTCGAAGAGGGAGAAGGAAGGCCCACTACACCCTTCCCTTGTAAACAGATTATCAGTGTTAGGAGGTTTAACCGTCATTGAACTGGCAAGCATGTTTTATGGCCACAGCTGCTCCTACTTGGAATGCAGTCCAGATCCTTGTGTTCTGGCTTACCCATTCCCTCTGGCCACATGGCATTTGAGCATGAGTGGCCCTTCTTTTCCCTGTTCTTTTAGGGTCCAGTTTTACACGCTGCCCGATGACTGTGCCATTATCTATTCACAATTGCTCTTTGTAAAACTAAATAATAACCTTTTTACAGTTTTTTTGCATGAGTGTGTGTATATATACACACAACGTGTTGTTCACATGTGGAAATGAGAACAGTTTATGGGGGTCATCATCACTTTGCCATGTGGGTTCCAGAAATACTCCAGGCCAGCTCACCTTCCCAGTAACTACTGTTCTAAAATAAGAGTATTAGGATTTATTCAGCACCTAATATGCACTTGGCACATAGACAGAGATCTCTGATTTCCTGGTAAGCACTCTGTTAAACTAGTAGGAAAGAGTCCTAAGTCCCACTGTAAGAAGATAGCTTCATTTTACTTATCAGTGTTCCTTGAGATTTGCCTGACTCCTTAAGTAGACTAAGGGAGCGGTAGGGAAAATCCGGGCCTTTAGTAGTGTTGCGCTCAGACAGTTCCAGACTGCGTCATAGCTGTTAAAGACTGCCATCGCATTAGGAGGTTTCCCAGGAGCTTCCCCTCCTTAGCTGTTAGGTGAAATAAACAGCAGCAGTGGTTTTCAGGGTCTGTCACTCTACAGCTAACTACAGGAATTTGCCTCTGCCTTGTTTCCTCCAAAGGTGGTTGTATACACAAAGGTGGTTTGTGTGCCTAAGTGATAACTACTTTTAAAAAAAAATGATGCCAGTTTTTATTTAATCATTTTTGATTTTTCGACACAGGGTTTCTCTGTGTAGCCTTTGCTGTCCTGGAACCCTCTGTAGACCAGGCTGGCCTAGAACTCAGAGATCCACCTGCCTCTGCCTCCCTAGTGCTGGGATTAAAGGCATGCGACACTATGCCTGGATTGATGTCAGTATTTTCAAATGAAGGGTACTTGGTAAAGACTAAGATGGTTTTAGAAGATTTGTATATGTGCTGTATTCATCCATTGTATATAGCTTTTTAATTTCATAAACATTACTTTTAATTTTAGGAACAAGAGTTGAATGCTCGAGCCCGGGCCCTACAAGCTGCATCTGCTTCATGTTCATTTCGGCCCAATGGATTTGATGACAATGATCCACCAGGGAGCTGTGGGCCAACTGGTGGAGGGGGTGGAGGAGGATTTAATACAGTTGGCAGACTCGTATTTTGACCCTGAGAGAATTGAAAATGCATCTGGTCACAAAACATCCAGTACTATGGCTGTTAAAATGTCAGGCTGTAACGGATAGCATATCTATCTTTTATTTTTCTTTTCATTAGACCCAAATATTTTAAGAAAACACACTCAGTGTTTTTATTTTCTTGAAATACAAAATGCATCATGGAAAAAAAAATCTACCTCTTAAACTTCCATTTGCATTTATGGTTAGACACGCTTGACCAAAAATGTTGAGAGGAAAAAAGCATACCTGGTCCCTAATTAAGCTGCATTAGATTTGGTAGAAGGATTTAAATGGTGGATTTTCAGTTTTACTGAACGAAAATAATCCAGTTAGCATTCTTTATAAAAGAATTGATGCTAGAGTTTCAATATATATATTGTTTTAAGAAAAATGAAAATCTTTGTTTCTGGTAGAATTACCCCATTATTAAATTCAAGTCTTTGGAAACAGTAAAGATGACCAGTCTCTGGAGGCAATAACAGTTTAAACTTCAGCTGCCAGACTTGGGGCCTTCTGCGCATGCTGTCCTCAGCATCGCTCTTGGTTTCAAGGACTAGTGTCTTTTAAAGGATATTTACACACACATGGTGAGTGAATTTACAGAAGGTGCATGACCCTGTAAGGGCAGTGTTTTTAACCTGACTTTGTAGTATTTCCAGTTGTCCAAGGACTTTAAAATCCTGTTTTAGGGAGTGTATCTCTTGTGTGTTTCACAGGAGTTGAGTCCTGTATGTGCCTTGCAGTACTGTAATTCAAACATAGGTATCTTTGGCTGCAGAAAGTTTTCTAAAACAAAATGTTAGGAATTAAATTTTGTGCTAACATTAAAATTATAATTTTTAAAAGTATTAGATTTTTTTTCAGAAGTAAAATCTGATGATTCTAAAGCAGTGAGTGCAATGGTAAATTTCTAACTCTTAGAAAAATTCAGAGGAAATGAAGCTAGTTTAAGTAAAAGATCTTCAATTGATTTGTTACTGAATCCTCAAAACATTAAACATTGATAATATGTTCAGCGTTGTATATTTGGGATTTTTTTCTTTATTTGAGACTCATGCCTTATAGTCTCTGCTTCAGAGAGTACTCAAATGCCTCACCCCGCCATCCCTACCCCCTCACCCCGCCATCCCTACCCCCTCACCCCGCCATCCCTACCCCCTCACCCCATTATCCCTACTGTTCTTTTTGGTTCTGGGTGTTTTTTGTATGGGGGAGGGAGGGTTCTTTTTATTTTATTTTGGCCTGGAAACTGGAAACATGTCAGTCCTCCTGGGTCCTGATTATACAGTACTCAAGCGTTGTCCCAAATACCCTTTTTCCTGGCTCTTTTAACACATCCATGGCCATGTATTGTTCTGAAGATTGATCGTGTGTTTATTTTGAAAACACTGTAAGGAAATAATGGCCTTTGGTGACCTGAGGTTTATCTTTCCCCAGCTTCTGTGGCAGTGAATAAGAATAACTCCTCGTCTTCATCCTGCGGCCCCCACCCTCCCTGTTTCCAGTCACCAGGGAGACTGAACACAGCCTGTTAGAGCTGGCTTCCTCCAGACCTGACAGTGCTTTCCCTAGGTACCCTGTGTCCGTCTCAGCACAGGCTGAATGGTGACCACAACCAGATTGTGTCCGTCTCAGCACAGGCGGAATGGTGACCACAACCAGATTGTGTCCGTCTCAGCATTGTGGAAACTGGATTAAAACTGGGTGGAGGTGCTTCTGGAACTTCCACAGAGGCAGTAAGCTCCCACTTCTACCTGTGACTGTCAAATATTTCAAGGATTTTATGTGTCAAAACATGATTGCAAATGAGAAAGTGTAAATTCTAGCAGTAGTACTAGGATTATGCAAATTTTGGTCGGATAACCAGTACCAAAGTTGAGGGCGTTAAGATGAGAAATATTGCTCACTAACAGCTTCCCGGATTCATGTGTTTGGAAATCTAGAAGCCCTTCAGCTGAACTTAATAAGGTGGCACCCTGCACTGACCTGCCCCTCACACATCTGTTAGTGTGCCTCATTTATACACTGTCACCAGGCCTCTCTGTCTCCGGTACCTCCATGTCCTTCCCATGCTCTTTGTGAATGTTGTTGAGCTCTCGTGTTAAAGACAGAGCAGAGGACCATTGGTATTTCTCTTCAGTTCAGTGCAGGACAGATCAAATGAAACTACCATCGCTGCTAAAGAGAGTAATGTGTTAGGCTTCACTATGCACCAAATATAAAGCTGAACATGCAAGTCTGTGCCTTTGAAAGATATCTGCTGATACTGCAGAAGTTGGGATATTTTTCCACAAAGGAATAGGCAAGAAAGAAAATCTATATAGGGAATGATCCTGCAGGCCCTTTAATATGTCTGTAGTAGATGGATGTACAACTCCTGACATTTACATAGCCAGCTGGAGGGATGATCCTGGCTCATTCTCCAAGTATCCTCCATTTGAATAGCCAGAGACTGTCTATACCTTAAGATGCCATTAGAATCCTTTGATGGAGAGACAAGAATCCCTCTTTGTGTCTTAGAGGTCCTGGGATCCTTATGACAGTTTTAAGCAGCCCATTAAATCACATCAGGGGAAAAAAAAATTTAGTCTTAAATCTATAATAACGGGAGTCAGTGTATAAAGGTGCTTGCCACCGATCCGGAGGACCGGACTTCAATTATTCCATCTTCATGATCCACCTGATAGACAGACCCAACGTCCACACACATGCCATGGCACAAGCCCACCCGCCCGCATACATATACACACTAGAAATAAAGATGTATGACTTCCTTTGCTCGTTTAAGTATTTCAATGATGGTGTTTTCTACAAAAATACTTCTTTTCACATACTACGCCTTTAATTCTGTCCTTCAATAAATGGAAATTGGAAGCTTATTCTGTGCCCAGCACACTGTAAGAAAAAAAAGTTGGTACAGTTTGTCCAGTTACTAGAAATCAACACTTTGCCATTTGTTTTGTTCAAAGTGTGTACATCACATAGTATAATTTATATATAATCTACATATACTTTTTAGTATATGTACTTTTTAGGGGGTGTTTCAAAGAAAGTAATACCATATATTTATGTACCATCCTTTATCAAGGGTGCTGTATGTGTACAGCACTGTGTATATATATGGGCTGTGGGTATAGTTCAACTAGCAGAGTGCCTGACTGGTATTTGAAAATCTCTGCATTTTATTTCGAGCACCCACCCATAAACCAGTCTTAGTAGCCCACATTTTTAATCTCAGTGGAAACAAGAAGATCAAAAAGAAGCCTGGGACAAAGGAGCTCCTGTTTTTTGTTTTCTGTTTGTTTTTTTTTTTTTTTTAGATGTGCTTTATATATTTCTTTGTTTATAGTATTTTGTTTCTATTGAGTTTGGATTTGTGAAACTATTCCTGAGGCGGGAAAGGTTAAGTTATCTGTGTTTTATTTTAAAATACCCAAGAAGTGTTGACTGTTACTAACCCTTGAATGACAACGCCAGAAGAGTCCTGGAACAGAGAGAGGCTCAAGTACCCAGGAAGTCAGAAACAGGAGGCATCCTAGATGAACCAGGACGCTCGCTGTGCACAGACTGAGCAGACCTGCCCAGCTGCTGCTTCTCTGTTGGGCTCATTTCCTTTGCTAAGTCACTGTTTGTACAGAGTCCTTTTTTAAGAAATGAATGAACCTCAAAATAACTAGGGTTTTTTTTTTTAGGTTTTGTTTTTTGGGGTTTTTTGGTTTGGTTTTGGTTGTTTTGGATTCAAAGTAAACAGTGCTTTTAAAAGATCCCTTGTTTACTGCAGTTTCCCCAGGCAACGATAATTTCCTATAGAAGTAACTTTCAAAGAAATGAGAATTAACAGTTCTATAAACTCAACAGTCCAAGTTTCAAGGCATTCAACAGTCATTATGTAAAACCTTTAGCCCAGTGTTACATAACCAGTGTGGATTTAACACTAAAAATAGAATCTAAGAGTCAGCCAAGTGTACTGCCAGCTCTTGTCAGTGTCTGTTAGAGCCTGCAGTTGTTTTTCTCTTAATAGATAGATTTTGCCTTGTGTGCTACACACCAACACACATATAAACCCCATACACTTGCCCCCCACGTCGATTTGTGGGGGGATGAAACGCTTGTATTCACCTGCTAGATTACTGGGATGGGGGTTGTTGGGTTGGTTTTTTGCTTGTTTGTTTTCCACAGTGTGCTCTTATTAAAATCACTTGGAATTTGGGTGTAGAGTCACACACCTGTAATCCAGGCTCTTAGGAGGCAGACGCAGGTGGATCTCTGTGTTCAAGGCCAGCCTGGTCTACAAAGTGAGTTCCAGGACAGCCAGGGCTCTGTAGAGAGATCCTGTCTCAAAAAACAAGTCAGCCAGGTGGTCACAGTGCCACACACCTTCAATCCCAAAGAAGCAAAGGAGGAGCATGGCTATGAATTCAAGGCCAACCTGGTCTACAGAGCTAGAACCAAGATGGCCAGGGCTACACAGAGAAAATATAAACAGCAAAAAAAAAAAAAAAGTCACTTGGGAAGCTTTTTAGAAATGATCCATATCGAGGCCTCATCCCAGACCAAGTAAATTATGTGAGCACAGGACATCTTCATATGAGGACGTGGATTTAATGTGAAGGCTGGGTTGACTTAGGGCCAGAGGAGGAGTCTTCTTCCTGGGGCTTTCCTCCGGGAAAATTATCATAAGGTTAAGTGTTCATCTGTGTACTGTATAGTGGCAGATTTTTTTTTAATTCACACTAGCTCCATATTATACTCATGCCCATAAACAACAGAGTGAGGATTTTACTCACGTCTTCAAAACTATGGTCCCCAACAATTTTTCAAGAATAAACATCTAGAAAATGCATAATGATCAAAATTACCATTCAAGTTACCAGGAAAATGTCTTTTCACTCACACTCAGGTAGAAACCTACTAGATCTAAAAATTAATGGGAAAAGAGGGAAAATGCAAACTAGAAGCTTAAAAGAAATGTAAAGAAAAAAACGTGTGGAGAGAAATGGAAGATCCAAGAGTAAACAGTAGAAAGCTCTGAAGCTCCCTAAGCCACCATCTTGTTACTTAAAAGCAGTAATAGAGGACTAGAGAAATGGATCAGAGGTTAAGAGCACTGGTCCTGAGTTCAATTCCCAGCAGCCACATGGTGGCTCACAACCATCTGTAATGAGATCTCATCTCCTCTTCTGGCCTGCAGACAGAACACTATATGCATAATAAATAAATAAAATCTTTAAAAAAAAAAAAAAAGAAGAAGAAGAAGAAGCAGTAATAGAGAAAATCCTCCAGCAGCCAGAGAAGAACATACATAGAACCAAGTTCAGCAAACTGTTCAGAGTTCAACTGTTCCAGAATTCAGGCCAGCTCTCTTCGTGAAGTCCCTGCTGACTTACATACTGTCTTTGTCTTCTTGTCTTCTTGCTACTATGGCAGGCCAAGTGCTGTGCACACTGTCAGAAGCATAGTTATCCAAGTTCAAAAATCTCGGACTCAGTAAAGACTAGGAACTGTCACCACACAAGCTAGAAGGCTGTAGAATGACATCTGCAAAACATGGGGGGGGGGGGGGGGAAACTCCCAGGAAAAGTATACAGGAAAATTTTCATAGCAGACATGAAATTTTTTTTTATTTTTTTGGCTAGGCAAAGAATTTTATCAACCTTTTCCCAAATGTTGTTATTCCCAAGCTTTGTCAGCTTAATTTGCAACAAAGAATGAGTTGTGTAATTAGCAAAAGCTGAAAAGAGCTGCAGTGTTCAGGGGGACCAGGCTTAAAGATATTAGAGAGCTAGATTTTATCAGATCCATACAAGAATTTTAAAAGCAGTCGTGGTGTAAAATGGCAGCTCCCGTAATGTCTGCAAGTATCACCTCTTTCCGAATTGCCTCTCCCCAGTTTCCCTCCTTAGCCTCGTCAGAATTCGCCAGATCTGGAACCTCATCATCATGCTCTCCGGCAGCCACAAGTGAGGCTCTTCATCCACAAACTGGGCAGAGGTTCACAGCCTCCAACTCTAGCCAGGCCGTCTGCCCACGCTAGTGTAGCACATTGGAAAGCATGTGTGTCACCTGCTTTGTCTCAGGCTAGCCTGTAATGGTGACGGTGTTTTCTGCCAGAGACGCCTGAGCTTTAGGTTAAGATGGATCACCCTTCCTTGGTTCGTGAACACGCTCACCTTTTGATACCAGAGATGCTGCTGGCCTTCTTTAAGAAGTGCAGCTTTTTATTGTCTGCCGTGGCTGCGAACCACCTTCCTTCTGTGAGTGGCTCCTTTCCCTCCAACGCACTTTTGTGCCTGCAGTTAGGTGAGTTGTTCCTGGTTCCTGACCATCGCTTTCATCTTGTTGTAGTGGAAGTGGGCCCCTAGGGGGACTAGCTTCTGCCTCAGGAGCTCAGGCAGACCCACTGAGATTAGGCACACACACTCCGTGATGCAATATGGCAGCTGAAATTGTCTTTCTAGAAGAAGCAGTTACTGTTTTTATTGATGACCAAACACTGAATTAGCGACATAAAGAAGGACTTCTCTGACTCGGTTTGACAATGCGGACCATCATCGAGGAGGGGAAGGCATGGATGTGAACATGGCTGTAAGGTCCATGGTCCTTGGCCTTCCTAAAACTATGACCCTTACGTTGTGGTGACAGCAACCATAAAGTGATTGTGTTGCTACTTCATAACTGGAACTTTGCTACTGTTAGGAACTCTACTGTGGATATGTGATATGTGACCCCAGTGGGGTCTCGACCCTCAGCTTGACAACCTCTGCTCTAAGCTCATGGTGGAAGCTTGAGACTGTTTGCTTGGCTCTAGAAAGATCAGGAAGCAGAGACAGAGCAGCAAGTGGGGCCAGTTTATAAACTAAGCCTTATTCCTACTAAGTGGCCCATTTCTTCCATACAGACCCTGCTCCCTAATGGCTCCACAGCTTCCCAAAGAGCACCACCACTTAGGAACCAAGTCTCAAAAACATGAACACTTTACATCTCAGCTATGGACAGACAGATGTATGTTCTGTGTGAAGCAAAGTTCTTCAGGCCGGTGGGAAGTGCTACCAGGCAGGAACTTAGACCTGCGCAAAGAGCACCGGACCTAGTTTATCATGTCCAGTCAGTTTACAAAGTGTCCAGGAAAGAAGAGCTTTAGAAAGCCCAAAACCGCTGTCCACAAGCAGCCGCTGGACATCCTTCCTCTGTTGTGTGTCAGAGATGGATGGAGACAACCAAAGCAGGAGCAGGCAAACCACAACCCATCATATAGTTTTAAAATCCAGAATACTGTACATGAAAATATTTAACTTACATAGACACTTTTAGAATTAGCTTATTTAAGAACTAAAAAAAAAAAAAAAAAGTCAAGCTCCTCTGTGGTATTGAGAGTAGGAGGGTACCTTTGGGGAAGGAGTGGTCTGTGCTGTGGGCAGCTGTGGTTTATAGCTGGTTCTCCATTTACTGCGTTGTCTTCCTCTTAGTACTTAGAATATTAATTGATGCCTCTCTGTCATGCTTAACAGTTGACAAGTCTTTTGCAACAAGCCTCCTGAGGTGTAAGACTAGAGGAAAGGAAGAATTTAAGGACTTGGAGACTGAGTCAGGAAGATTGTGAGTTCGATGCCAGCCTGGACTATATAGCAAGCCCTTGTGAGAAGAAAGGAAGATAGAAAAGATGATAAGCAAAAAAGGAAAGAAGAGAAGGGAGGAGAAAGGGAGGAGGAAGGGAAGCTGATCCCCCATGAAGTGGAAATGAGTTATTTGCAATCTCTTAGCTGAAACTGAAATGTAAAATAGATAAACTATCAGTCCCTTGGGTACACTAGCCACACTTTAAGAGGATATGGTCTCAATGAGGCGCGGCTCATGGCTACCCACCAGAAAGACTTCAACTCTAGATGGTGGTGTTGAATTGATCACATTTTGTCATTTACACTTCCTTTACTGTCTTGTCCATCATCGGGGCACTCTTAAACAATTAAATGCATACATATTATCTAACTAGGAAATAAATGAAGATGCTTAAGAAAAGTATTCTGGGTACCTATCCCAGGAAATGTCCAGCTCAATTTAGAGAATTGATCATAATGGGTTGCGAAAGAGAAACTGTTGATCGCTTCCCCATGGTTAACACAGCAGACCCATGAAGTTACTTTTGCTGCTGCCGCTGTTGGCAGGTTATTAGCCAGTCTTTCTGTGGCTATAATAAAGGAATAATTCACAAGATGTTCTTGACCCCAAGAGAACACCATGTCTTTCTCATAAGTTTATTTTCATCTCTAATTTGGGGTCATGCTCTTTCTTCCACTCCCAGCCAAGGACTCTGGTTTATTGAGATGAACGAGCACAGAGGTGAGTATTTTTCAGGATATTGCCTTGTGGTTTTTATGGTCTCAATATCAAAACAGCAGCACATTCCCGGGAAGAGCTCTGCAGCCAGTTCATGTCTCTAGCACAGTGTGTGCTTGGCTAAGTCCGGGACACGTGTTTACAAATCATGCCCGTGTTGTATTTTTGACAATTTCTAAAGAACTTCATTTTCAGGTGCAAAAGACAAGCTTGACCTTAACTTGGTCGAGCTGGGAGCAATTTGTTCTCAAGCCACAGTGCAGGGTTAATGGGGAAAATACCGAAATCTAGACTCAGAGCATGGAAAACTAACTTGGTGCTGAAATTGATGGTAGACCTCCGTAGGTCTCTGCTGAGCACTTTCTTTCCCTGGATAGTTTCCGCCCTTTATAGTTTGGCTTCCATAACAGCAAAAGCAAATTTCATAAGCAGATTAGCAAATAGACAAAGCGTATTGCTCTCCTCACTGTAGCTGAGATGAACATAATAATAATAATAATAAATAAAACTTGCCTTTCTGGCCAGTGAGATGAGTCAGTAAATAAAGGCATCTGCCCAAAAAGTCTGATAGCCCAGGTTCAATCGCTCGGATCCACATAGTGGGAGGAGAGAACTGACTCCTGGAAGTTGTCCTCTGACCTCCACACCCATGGCACGGCATGGCCACACACACCACCACCACCACCACATATCTTAATTAGTCTAATGAAATTTTAAAACTCATCTCCCAATTTACACAATCTTCCCCTAAACCTCAGCAAAATCATAAGAAAACATTCTAAGCTAAACTTAGACTCTTGCCTTGGGAATTGGTTGTTTGGGATAATCTGCTGGGTCTTCATTGAGGATCATGGCCGTCAACAAAGAGGTCAGCGTTTGTCTGGGACAGGAATTTATTCTGCTTTCGCTGGAATGCAATATTAAGCCACCATAGTTCGGCATATACAGCGTAAGTATACAACAGGCTAAGTGTGTGTTAATTACTAGTGACAATCTAGTAGCCCAACTAGAATCTGGCCAGTGATCTTCCCAGACCAGCTGCTGAGTCATAATGAGTGCTCGGAACAATTCCTGCATCTGTTTTCCAGGCAACTCAGCATCCATTAACACCTGGAGGATTGATTCTGAAAAATGAGTGTGTGTGTGTTTTTATAGAGGGTCTCCATTGGATAGTACCGAACCATTTCTTTGCCAGGATAATGTTTAACCTTTGGGATTTTAGTAATAGCAAAAGCAATGTCACAACTAGATTGGCCCAAGACAAAAGTATATTCCTTTTCCAGCCGTAGCCAGGAACACAAAGCTGATGGTGACGATGATGGTGGTGAGAACATGGTCGTCTTTGGTGGCTTTGGTGATAATTCTCATTGCTCACATTACTCAGTGACCTACTCTCACAGGAATCTAACAACTTAGAAGCAAAGAGCGCGTGCCTGCACGTACCCATACATACGTGAGCATCACTTGAACCTTCTTGCCCCTCAATCATGTTTAAAAGACGTTTTAGTAGGTTCATGGATCCTGTTGTGATGGTGGTTGGTTCTGGTGATGGAACCCAGAGCCTCCTGTGTGCTAGGCAAGCATCCTCCGTCTGAGCTACACCCTCGACCCTCCTGAAAATGCCGTCTCTAACAGATAGGTATCATCATCCCTGTTCTACAGTCCATATGGAATAGAATAACAAAGCTGCCCTGAGCGAAACACTCAGAGCCGATAGGGACGCAAACGCCCGGAGGACAGGACAAGTACACCGGGTCCACCTACAAAGCCTCCTTGCTCTGTCGCCTGCCCCTTCCAAGTCAAACACATGGACTATCTCTCTGCAGAGACTTCACTAACTGTCAGGCCACTCAGCTCCTATGCCTTTCCCTATGCTTTTCTACACTCTGCTTCCAAAAGCAGCCCTAGAGTCTGTCTGATTTATTATTTTCCTTAATAATAATGGTTATGCATAGGTTTGCTCAGGTCACGCATTCCTGCTGCATGGAATCTTTGAAAACCAAAGTCTGAAATAGACTCCCCAAACCACATGTGTTAAAGACACTTAAGACATTGTTGCTTTAAGACATAGGTGCACACTAGGAAACAGCAGACAGGATGGTGTCTTACAGTACCTGACTGGATGGAGAGTTACCTAGAAAACTAATAAAGATTACTACCAGGTCTCTGTGAGGATGTTTCCAGAAATAATTGGCATGTGATCGGTGAATGCGGAAGGCCCACTCTGAACATGGGTGCTGTGGTCTGGGGAACTGAATGGACCCAAAAGCAGAACAATGGTGTGTTATTTACTACCACGTCACTGGGACCAAGTCTCTAAAAGCAGCAACTTGGGTGTGTGTGGGGGGGGGGTTAGCCCACAAACAGCCATGCCACTATGGCCTCGGCAGGCACAGCTTGTCTGGCAGGTCGACATTGCAGGGTCCACGCTGGGTGAGGCTGACGGTGAGTTCTCACCCCCAAGGGCCTGTGCTGCACCTCTGCCACGATGGATGCTAGTCACCAAGGAGGAGGCTTCTAGCTCAGTCCCAGCTCCTGCTCTCTGTGCTCTGCATCCTGAACATGTGATGTCTTCAGCAAAGGGGGCTTATCATTCAGTTCTAGCAGGTGGCTAAGAGCAATGCCAATAGGCTCCATTGTTCTGGCAGCCTCTGAGAGCTTCTGGGCCACAGCTGGCTCCAGGAACTTCATTTAAAGCAAACTGTGGCTTCTGAGAGAAGCATTGTCCTTCTATACAGAGTCCTCCATTCTGACTCTTCTAATTATATTTTTGTTAGCTTATAAAGTGTTGGACTTCTACATGGCTTCCTTATACATTTAGGGGGGTGACTGACCCTCCCCGCAGTCCTTCCCTTTGCCCATCCCCTCTCTTCCCAGCCCTGTTTAACTTTACCAGCCCTAGGGTTTCCTTCCACTTCCATATCACTTGCTACACGAAGTTTTACTTTTAACTGCTACATAAAAACATGAAAAATATGCATATTGGTGGGGCTCTGTGTATTATTTTGGAACACGTATACTCTAAATTCCAAGTACCCATCATCTATTTCAACCCAGAATTATTTTAAAATAATCCTAGGCACCACTGAGTCATTAAATGTTTTTTTAATAATTTCTTTAAATTCATTTTATGTACATTGGTGTGAAGGTATCAGATCTCCTGGAACTAGAGTTACAGACAGTTGTGAGCTGCCATGTGGGTGCTGGGAATTGAACCTGGGTCTTCTGGAAGAGCAGCCAGTGATCTTAACCACTGAGCCATCTCTCCAGCCCCATTAACTATTTCTACTTATGTTACTATGAAGTTTGAATAAGATGTCTCCCGTATTCTTGTGTATATGAATACTTGGTCATCAATGAATGGCTTTGCGGGGAGGCTTAAGTAGGGTGGCCTTGCTGGAGTTAGTGTGTCACTGAGGGCATGACTTGAGGTTCAAAAAAGATTTGTCCTTTAGAGCTTGCTCCCTCTGCTTCCTGTTTGAGGTTCGAACTGTGAGGTTCTCAACTGTTCCTGCTATAGGCATCAGCTCAGAGAGACTAGACCACTCTGTGGACAGAAAGAAAGATTTATTGGGGATCAAACCGCCAAGGCCATTGGTGGGGGCAGCAGAGAGAAGAGCCAAAGGCAGAAAAGCAAGCAGATTTCATATGACAGCAGAAACTGGGGGTCTGAGCTGACACAGGCTGTCCATATTGACCTAGATCGAGGTGCCCTTGCATAGAGCAGTTGACCTTTGGGGGAAGATTAAGGGAAGTTCCTGGCAAGCAGGAGCCTTCATAGGCAATCAACTCTTCTGTGAAACAGAAACCCACCCTTAGGTTTGTTTACCCAATAACAATTCTTCTGTTTACCTGGCCAAAGTCCTTCTGTTTAGAGCAATATCACCAGCATTGCCATAGATGGTGGGCCGTCTACCTAACTCCTGCCACCACACCAGGTACTTGTCACACTCTGCCACTGCAGCGGTGGTAAACCCTCCAGAACCATCAGCCCCCAATAAACCCTTCCTTCTAAGTCACCTTGGCCGTGGTGCTTTTGCTATCTGAAGGGGAAGGGAGGTGTGCAGAGGCACAGGGCCAGGGCAGCATCTCTTGGTGGAGCTGCAGGCACAAGCCCTGGCCTGCTTGCCTGTAGGTGCTCAATGGTAGACAGCCAAGAAGAAAACTAAGTTCTTCTTGGCCTGAGGCAGAAGGATGGCTGGGATAAAGTAGGAGAGAAGTTGTCCAAAGAGTTTACCTTCAAAAATTTGAATCAGGCATTTAGTTTTCTGTCCAAGGCTGGCCTATGTGGGAGGCTGGGTCATCACCCAGAAATGGTCTGTGTGTCCAGCAAGGACAAGCTGACCCTTGCCTCACAGTGTGGTGGCCTGGCTAAGTCCCCAAAGCAGCCACTCCTTCTGAACTATTCCACAGCACACAGAGGAATACAGTAGTGTGTTCAGAAGATCAGTCATACGAACAAATTGAGTTGTAAATTAGGTCACCTTCAGATTTTATTTTGTAAATCCGTATTTAAACACTAAGTGATTTAAAACATGAAAAGATATCAAAGCTTCCTTAACAAGCCTTTCAGGCCGTTTCCTGAAATTTCTCCAATTGCCTTGCCATGTTTTCCTTTTTTTCCCCCAGGTAATCTGTTTGAATCAAGGAACAAATGTGGAAGCCAGGCAATGGTGGCGCAAGCCTTTAATCCCAGCACGCGGGAGGTAGAGGCAGAGGATCTCTGTGAGTTCAAGGCCAGCCTGGTCTACAAGAGATAGTTCCAGGATAGGTTCCAAAGCTACCGAGAAATATGTCTCAAAAAAAAAAAAAAAAAAAAAAAAAGAGCAAACACAGCCTATATATTATCACCAATGGAGATGCTGCCTCAAACTTTTCAGTCTGTAGCTTTGTCTCTCCATCTTTCTCTCTTATTTTCCTTGTGAATTCTCTTGTCGTTGTTAAGGAACCATTTTGTTCTATAATTTCCCATAGGACATTTCCCTCTAGGACAGCAGGTTTTTTTTTTTCTTAAGATTTATTTATTTATAATGTGTACAATGTTTGCCTGCATGTATCCCTGCAGGCCAGAAGAGGGCACCAGATCTCATTACAGGTGAGATCCACCATGTGGGTGTTGGGAATTGAACTCAGGACCTCTAGAAGAGCAGCCAGTGCTCTTAACCTCTGCACTATCTCTCCAGCCCCAGGACAGCAGTTCTTAACCTGTGAGTTGTGACCTCTTTAGCGGTCTCATATCAGACATTCTGCTTATCAGCTATTTACATTATGATTCAAAACATTAGCAAAATTACAGTTACGAAGTAGCAATGAAATAATTGTATGGTTGGGGGTTGCCACAGTATGAAGAACTCTACTACAGGATCACAGCGTTAGGAAGGTTGAGAACCAGTGCCACAGAAGCTCCAAGTCAGGAGAAAGGCACTAAATTTACCCCATAATGAAAAGGCTTCAGTGGCAGGAAAGCCTGCCACAAGCCTTATACAACACACAAATGGGATATATATATATATATGTATATATATATACATATACATACATATATACATATATATATATTACATGGTGCCCCAGTTAATATATATGATTCTTGTGGTTTTGTTTCCATTAAAAATTAATTTTTAAAAGTTGTATAGAAGCCAGGCGGTGGTAGTGCACACTTTTAATCCCAGCACTCGGGAGGCGGAGGCAAGTGGATCTCTGTGAGTTCAAGGCCAGTCTGGTCTACAAAAGCTAGTTCCAGGACAGGCACCAAAGCTACACAGAGAAACCTGGTCTTGAAAAACAACAACAACAAAAATTGTATACAAATATACATCAATGTGGTCTTAAAGTCGAAGTCTGCAGAGCAGTGTGTGTTTAAAGCTTCTAACTAGGCAGTGGTGGCACATGCCTTTAATCCCAGCACTTGGGAGGAAGAGGCAGGAGGATCTCTGTGAGTTCAAGGCCAGCCTGGTCTACAAAGTGAGTTCCGGACAGCCAGGTTTGTTATACAAAGAATCCATCTTGGGAAAAGAAAGAAAGAAAGAAAGAAAGAAAGAAAGAAAGAAAGAAAGAAAGAAAGAAAGAAAGAAAGAAAGAAAGAAAGAAAGAAAGAAAGAAAGAAAGAAAGAAAGAAAGAAAGAAGGAAGGAAGGAAGGAAGGAAGGAAGGAAGGAAGGAAGGAAGGGATGGAAGGAAGGATGTAAGAAGGAGGAAGGAGAGAGAGAGAGAGAAAGCGAGCCAACTTCTGTTCCTCTCCCCATGTGGCTCCCTCTTTGCTCACCTCTGTAGTTCACCCTCTGTAGTTTTAGGTATGCAAGCTTTGGGAAGGACAATTCAGTGTGCAGCCAGGATCATGATGAATGCTGAATCTTGAGGCTTACTTCCCTAACTAAAGTCATTGTCTAGGCCTGTTACATGGCACTGGGGGGCTGAGGCTGTAACTCGGATCGTAGAGCCTGTCTGGTATGCACGAAGCCCCGGATCCCATCCCAGCACTGCATAAACTGAGCCCATCGCTGCACACCTATAGTCCTAATCCCAGAAGTACAGGCAGGAGGACCAGAAGGCCAGCGTCATCCTCAGCTACAAAGTAAGCTTGAGTCTAATCTGGACTATAGGAGACAGGAGACCTTATCAAAAAAAAAAAGTTTCCTTGAGCACATTGCCTATGTCTTCTGTCTACATTCCGGTATTTGATGTGTATCATAACTGATAAGCGAAGGGACCCCGTCTTATGCAATGTCCTGAGTTTGATTTTGTAGAAGCAGAGCCTGAGATAAGGATTCTTTTCACTTGAAGGAAATATTTGGAAAGTTATTCCCAGAAGAGGGGAAGAGAGAGGAGGAGAGGGAAGGGAAGAGGGGAAAGAAGAAAGGAAGGAGAAAGGAGGGAAAAGGAGGAGAGGGGAGGGGAGAAGAAGGTAGGATGGGAAAGAAAGGAGGAGAGAAGAGGGAGGCAGGAGAGGCAGTCGGGGAACTAACAGGGAAGCCATCCTAAGGACCACCAGTCTCTAGAGACTGACATCCCTGGCCACTGGACATTAGAGTGGAGCTCTTTAGGGAGAAGAGTACAATGTCCTCGCTGCGGTCACTGAGCAAGTTTGTGAAGGTGGGGCAGATGGCATGGCCAGCGCCGGGGCTGAAAGAACTGGGGGAGCACAGGAAACCGTCAGCAGCCACCCATCCGCACCTGTCACAGTGGCCTAGGGAGGCGCCAAAGCATCTCCACTGCTTTTCTAAATGAATCTTAGTGAAAAGATGACAGGGGCCACTGTCCCCTGAGCAGGAGTCTATACCTAGGTTCAGGTACGTTTTACTGTGACTCTCCTCTGAGGAGCCCCAATGTATTCCCTGAGCCCAGACACAGAAATCTGGGGGCTTAAGTGGAAAACGGGGTCAGTTGACAGCCTGAACCGAGCCAAAGCACATCTCCTTCCTCTCCAAAAAGAGGTTTTTAAAAGCGCTAAAGTAAATGTAACCCCGCAAATGTGTTTCAAAAGGTTGCAAGTTGACCGTGGAAGGGAAATTGAGCACGGCACAAGTTTGAAGTGTCATGTGAAGTTGTAGCAATTTCCCATTAACTAAAAAAAAAAAAAAAAAACATTTACTTGCCCCCATCTCAACTGCCCTTGCTTTCCCTGTTAAAACTGAAATATACAGGCCAGGGCTGTTCACTGCCCTCCTGCCTACCACCGTCGCAGCCTGGAACATCTCCAGCCATCCTTTCTACAACTGAAGTATTAACAAGCCTTCTCTACTTAGGTAAGCACAGCATAGGGCGTTAATGGACAGTCCAGGTGGAGATGGAAATTAGCTACAGAGTGATGGTGTATGTACAGAGGCCGGAGGTCTCATTGCTGAACGTCATTTTCCTGTAGTTCTCAACTTGCAAGAATTGGAGCATGAAGGTCAACTCCTCCATGCTCTTGGGTTCCCTGGCCGAGCTACAAATTAAATTCACATAAAACCAAATTTACAAGAAAAAAATAAAGTAAAAGGCTCAGTAAGGGTCAAGTTAAAGCTTACGCAGCATCCTGCACTAGAGAAAGGAAAGAGGCTTGGGGCTGCCGGGAGGGGGCAGTGGGGAAGGTTTCTCTGGGGCCGGAGCCGAAGGCGGTCTCACTATGCAGACACAGCCCTTCAAGCAGGGACATTGTCTAGAGCAGCTCCTGGAAAAGGAGGGGGCAGTCCGTCTGAGTATGGTGTCAGCCTCCAGTTTCTCCCTCCTGGTACCCTAGTTGATAACTTTTGGAGGGCCGGTCTCAAGGCAAGTTGGAGGGGCTAAGCAGCTGCCTGAACCCTGCCCAGTGACCTCAGTTGAAAGTGAACTATGAGAGTGAACTAGGCCCTTTGCATGTGGGAGACAGTTTATGTAGCTTAGTCTGTCTGAGGGGCACCTGGCAGTGGGACCAGGGTCTATCCCTGGCTAGCTTGTAGGAGCCCACTCCCTGTGGTAGGATGCCACACTCAATCTTAATAAAGCGGGGGAGGGGTTTGCTCTTGCCCCAAATTAATGTGTCAGGCTTTGTTGACTCCCCATGGGAGGCCTGACCTTTTAGGAGAAGTGGATGGGGTTGGGTGCATGGGGGAGGTGAAGGGGAGCAGGAGGAGGGATGGAAGGGAAAACTATAGCTGGGATGTAAAATGAAATTTAATAAAAATAAAACAATGAGGTTATAAAGAAGTTTTAGAAAAGGTACCCGTGAACTGAAGTGCCTGGGGTGGCACTGGCCCAATTCCTTTGACATTTGAATATATTTGAATAATGAATGGGGAGGTCATTAGGGGTGCCACTCTTTAAGAGGGATTAGGAGGTGTGGCCTTGTTGGAGTAAGTGTGCCACTGAGAATAGGCTCTGGAGTTTCGAAAGCCCACGCTAGGCCCAGCGGCTTTCTCTTCTTGCTGCCTGCCCATCTAGATAAAGAACTCTCAATTTCTCCAGCACCGCATCTGCCTGCGTGTGTTACTATGTTCTCCACCATCATGACAAAGAACTAAACCTCTGAAACTGTAAGCAAGCCCCAATGGTCATGGCGTCTCTTCATAGTAACAGAACACTAAGGCTATTGTTATTATTACTATGCTTATATTTGATTGGTTTTTGGTTTTGTTTGTTTTTTAGGACAAGGTTTCATTATGTACTTCTAGCTGTCATTACGTGCTACATAGACCAGGCTGACCTTGAGCTCACAGAGATCCACCCCTCTGCCTCCCAAGTGCTGGGATTAAAGGTGTACCACACCAAGCTTCCTTTTAAATTGGCTGAAACTAGCTCTTGACGTCTTCCTTTTCCTGTCGATTTAAGACAACTCGTATTTTACAGTAGACACCTGATACTTTATTTCCTTACATTTTTAAAAACTGTTTTTCACTTTTGAGACAGGGTTTATCGTAGTTCAGGCTGACCTCAAACTGGCAATACAGTCAAGGATGACCTTGAAATTTTGAACCTCTCAACTACCTCCACAGAGTTAATATTGCAGATCTGTGCTACCACAACTGGCTTTTAAAACATTTATTGTTATCATTATTATTATTATCAATTACTATTATTTTGTGTGATGTATATGTGAGTATGCACATACCATGATACCTATGTGACATTCAGAGAATGACTTTGTACAATTCTCTCCTTCTATCTTTACATGGGTTCTGGAGGTTGAATTCAGATCATCAGACTTTTGTGGCAAACTCCTTTATTACTGAATTATCTTGTTGGTCCCATGTCTGGGTTTTTCGATAACTGTTTTAGTTAGTGTTTCTACTGCTGTGAAGAGACACCACTACCATGGCAACTCTTATAAAGGAAAACATTTAATTGGGGCTGGCTTACAATTAGGAGGTTTAGTCCCTTATCATCATGGTGGGAAGCATGGCAGCTTGCAAGCAAACATGGTGTTGGAGAGGTTACATCTCTATCTACAAGCAATAGGAAGTGAACCGTGTACTGGACATGGCTTGAGCATATGAGAACTCAAAGCCCACCCCTCAGTGACACACTTCCTTCAACAAAACCGCACCTCCTAATAATCCCATTCCCTATGGGCCAGCATTCAAACCACCACAACAATTGATTTAGAAGTTTTCCCAATAACAATACAATGATTCCTTAAACAAATAAAAACAGCTGTAACTATTGGCTCTAGCTTGCCCCATTTGTGGGTTGATATCCAAAGAAAGTAAATCAGCTTATCAAAGAGATGCTTATGTGTCCAGGTCCTTTGTCTTTCTGTTCATGATCGCAGAAAAAAAAAGTGGAATCCACCTCAGTGTCCATAGGTGCATAAAGAAAACATGCCATACATGCACAACGGATTATGGCTCAGCAATGGAGAAGAACACACGTGTTGAAACAGCACACTGTACTCCAGAAATATGCACAGCTATTACAGGTTACGTTTTTGAAGTTTAAGAAGACAGCACTCAGGCCCGTGACACAAGCTTGGGAAAAGAGGGAAGAGCATAAGGAGCCCAGGGGCAACCAAATGAGACCCCGACTCAGACAAAAACGTTTGAGGTAATAGTGCTAACTAGCCTGACTCAATCATTAAATACATGCATGGATTATCACACAGCACTCTCAAAACAATTTAAATATTTGAGGAGAGCAGCAAGAAGGCTCAGTGGGGAAAAAGCACTTGCCACCAAGTCTGATGCTCTAACTTTAATCCCCAGAGCCCACACAATAGAGAGAACCAACTCCCACAGCAGTTCTCTCTTTCCTCCATACTGATTCTCTCTCTCTCTCTCTCTCTCTCTCTCTCTCTCTCACACACACACACACACACACACACACACACACACACACATAAAATTAAGGCCTAAAAATTAAGAACAAACTTTTAAAAGTATTTCAGAGGGCTGGGGAGCTAGCTCTGAGAAGAGGAGTGCTCCCTATGCAAGGATGAAGCTCTGGGTTCAAACCCCCAGCACCAGTGTAAGAAGCCTGTTGTTACCTCACATGTGCTGTGGCCCCAACACTCAAAGGAATAAGGACTATTGACCTCCATGAACATGTGTAGGTGCATGTACCCAAACATACATACGCAATACACCATACATATACACATAAAAATATTTTTAAAGATAAAGATATGTTCCTAAAAGACTGATGTGTAATACAGACGTGTAACTTTTATGTCAAACCCAAGAGGCTGCAGAGAAGGCTCAACAGTTAGGAAATCCAAGCTGCTCATGAGGACCGGTGTTCAGTTCCCAGCTCCCATGTGGGTTGGCTCACATTCCTATAACTCCAGCTCCCGGAGATCCAACCCCCTCTTCTGGATTCCACAGGTACCTGCACGCAACATGGGCATACACAATACACACATATATAACAAAAGCTAAAATAAACCTTGTTTAAAACAATTTTAAATTAGAGAAAAAATGTAAGAAGTGTCTCACTTTATTGATAGAAATTAAATTTAAAAGCCCTCCCACAACATTATGTGTGTGTTTGTGTGTTCATAGCTAAATGTTTATGACTTTGATTATCTATATATTTTGAATGGTCCTATGCATCCACACACTCTGACTACCCCCCAGTCTTAAGGTCCCCTCCCTCTTTCTAACCCCACTTCTTATTTGCATGTCATTTCTGTGCAGGTGGCCACCGTTGCTGTGTGATACCTTCTTGTTTTTCTCCATACATCCTTTATAAGCTTCTGTTCCTTTCTCTGCATACTTCAGCCTGTCCTCCATGATGGTGCCCAGCGACACATCCATGGTAAACACACTTCACACTTCACTGAGCTGACTGTTTTCTGTTTCTGTTTGGACCAGAGAATGAGAATGGGGGCATGAATTCCCCAGTTTCCCCACTGTGGGAGAGTTGTGTTGCATTGATGAGGGTCAGGTTCTCCGTGATGCTTTTTAACTGTCACTTCCTTTGAACAGAGTCAAATCCCAGGTGCCTCTGTGTCCCTCGGGTTGGGCATGGCCAATACATCCCTGGCATCCTCGTTCTCCTTTCGGCAAGACCAGCTCCACACCTGCTCCCAGTCCTGCCGACTTCGGCACTAAACCAGAGGCAGGAAATGGAGACCAAGGGGCTATCCCATGCACCCCAGACTCCCCTCAGCCAGGGCCAGCCATGGTCACTGGCTTCCTGCTGGTCATTCTTCGGTCCAGATGTACAGTGACTAGTTCAATGTCTTTTATTGATGAATAGAAGAAAGATGTTTCTGCGTGGCACTTAAGTGAACATTCTTTCCTGTCAATTACTAAGACATTCAAAATGGATAGTTGGTGAGATGCTTCTGTCATTTACTCATTTCTATGCTGCTCATTATTTTGGAGTATTTATCTCTATTAATATCTGTAATATTATTCTTTGCAAAGAAAATGTACCAAAATTAGTCACAAGCAATGATTCAATCCAACCCAGAAGTCACTCAGAAGTGTTGCACGGACAGAGACAAGGAGGGCCTCTGTATGGAAATGTATCTGAATATATATATATATATATATATAATAAATCACTCCAATCATTTACGTCTAAAAGTCAGTAAGAGCAGTATTATAAACCGCAGGCAAAGGGGCTTAACAGGTGGCGTTAGGAACGTTACTGTCTCTGTAGAACAGCTTGCCAAGACTTGGAAAAACACTGCTGGACTGTTGCTACTGTAGAGAAAGCTGGGATTTCCACACAGGAAGAAACCGTCAGCATCCTTCTGTGACTTCAGGTAGTGAAGGAAACAAAGGGGCCGGCACTATATCAGGCATCCCGGGAAGCAGAGGGTCAGAGACCTGGCTCTCTAATTCTTCTGGGGTGGAAAAACAACTTCCTTCCCCCTTCCCATTCCATTCCTTTTCATTTCCTTTCCTCCCCCTCTCTCTTTTCATCACTTTCTTCTCCCCATGCCTCCCTCCTTCTATTTTTTTTAATGTGGTCCAGCTATAGAGCCCACGCTGACCTCAGACCTGAGATCTACGATCACCCCCATGCACCACCACTCTAGTTCAGAAAGTCAGGTTCCCTTCTGGAAATGAAAGCAGGAGTCTACTGTCCCACCAAGAGAAACCGGGTCCATGGAGGAGGAGAACGCATGACGCAAACAGTTTATCCGGTCAGCGAGGTGGGAAGACTCAGCAGGACTTTGGTGGGACCTCTCTCCAGATTCCCACAGTGGCTGTGACAGCTCATAGCCCCGTCAGCAGTGCATAGAGGTTCCTTCTGTTTAAAGAATCATCAAGTAAGTAGTGTATATCTACTGCAACAGGCCGGTTTAACATCTCCTAGTCAGGGCTCTCTGGCCTGAAAAGCAAATCACAGTGAGAGACAGTTCAGGAGCAGAAGAGGCCAGGAGAGTCTGGGAGAGTGGACCAGAGCGATAGTTGCTGCAGCTCCTCCCTAAGTTCAGCAGATGAAACCAGTAAAATATAAACGGCTTTTTATGGACCGAGGGGCTCAGCCAACCTCCTTTTGTGGATTTGTTACGCTCTATAGATTTGTTATGCTCTTCCCAAAACTCTCCTGTCCGAGCCCCTCTGTGTTATCATCACAGAAACACACGGAGAGGAGGCTTTAGTCACTTATCTCATTGCCATGACAACAGCAGCTGGGTTTGGGGTCTGACAAAAGCAGAAGGGTTGTTTCGACTCACATTCTGAGGGTGCAGTTCTACCATGATGGAGAAAGCATGGGAGCAGGTTAAGAGACAGTAGCTCACTTTGTGACCCCGCTGTCAGGGCACAGAGAGGAGGGTGTCAGTACTCAGCTTGCTCTCTTTTTTATATTCAGACTGGGACTCTACCCAACAGGAAGATACCACCCATGCTCATGGTGTCTCTTGCAGTTGAAAATTTCTTGAAACACCCCAAAGACATAACCATATGTTTCCATGGTGACTCTAAGTCTTGTCACATTGACTGTGAGTGTTAAACATCATGACTTGGATGGACTGTTCTGATTGCTGCAATGTTGGACAAACTTTTTCCCATAGACTTCTTGATTAAAGAGGATATATCTTTGAGCTCTTTGAGTTGTGTTGTGATGTATATGCGTGCAAATATTCGCTCACGTGCGCCACAGCGTGCATGCTAAGGCCAGAGGATAACCTCAGGTATCCACGCTCACCTTGCGTCTTGGTTGGCAGAGTTTATTGTTCATTGGTTGTGAACACTAAACTAAACGGCCCACCAACTCCCAAGGATCCTCAGTCTTCCCTTCCTACCTCTCTGTAGGAGAGCTGGGATTACAGACGTGTGTTACATGACCAGTTATACGTGGGTTCTGGGGATCTAATCTCAGGCCCTTATGCTTGTTGGCTTTACCACTGAGCCATCGCCCTGGCTCATCAATGAGTTTTTGATAAAGCTTTCACCCTGAGAGGGTGTGTTGCCCGGTGAGCTGGTAAGACACAACGATCCTTGGGTGGGGGGGTGTTCGCAGGGACGCCTTTGCAGTAGTCCCTAAGAGTGACAAGATAGTCGTGAGCACTGGAGACGAAGGCAGCATGAGACAAACCTTCACTAGAATCTAGCAGAGCATGAAAGCTTGTCACTATAGAACGGTTGCCATGGTTTCCTGGGTCCACCCAACAGTCCACATTTCTGCTATCTGCTGAGAGAATGGCACAATATTGGTATAGAGAATAGAATAATAATTGCACCGGTTCAAAACCAGTGAAGAGTTTCCATCAGGCCGCCCAGCTTGAAGCTCCCGGATCAGGCCTCCTGAGTGGTGAGGGGGAGGCTCAGCAGCAGCTCACCTGCTCCTGGCCTCACTCATCTTCCCAGGAGGTTCTCTGACCACCCAGGCTGTGAGCTCTGTTCTGCTTGGGAGGGAATGCCTCTGGGAACGGTCGGTGGCCACCTACATGGAGAGAAAAGCCTGGCTTTTCTAACAACTTTCCTTAGGTTTGGGGACTGCTGAGAAGCCAGGGGAAGAACAGGGTTCTTATTTTTATTTTTCAGTTAAGAAAAATACTCTTTTATCTTCCCCTGCATTCTTAGAAGGCTTGTCCTCAGTAAATGCAATAGAAATTCAGGCCCCCCAAACAGCCGTTTCCTAAGTCCTCAGCCTGTTCTCTTCTGGCAGTAATTGTATCAGAAGTTGAGCCAAAAGCAATATGGCGGAAGCCAGGCTAGAAGGAGTGCGGGGTGTGTTGGTTTCCTAGGATGCCTAAGGAGGTTCCTCACCAGGTGAGAGGAGGTACCCAGAGAACTGAAATGCATTGAGAATTAGACAAACCCCAGGGACTCTTCCTGTGTTAGAGGGAGGAGAAGAAGAAGACAGGAGAATATTTATTTTAAACAACGCTCAAGTATCTAATATGAGGAAGCCTGTGTTTAGAATTCCTAACACATTCAAATATATTTTCAATATAGAGAAGAGACTGGGTGTAAGTGGAGAATATTTCTCTTCTCAACACGTTCATTTTTCCTCAATCCAAGGAATGATGTGCTTGCATTTAGGTTTTGTTCTCCTTATATAATGTAGCTGATGACTAAGGATGGATAGAATCCTTCCCTTTTATTAGTCCTCTGTGACCATGAGTGATGGGTGAAGGAGGGATGCCTTTATAAGGTGGAGCTGGGTTTCTGAGATGCCATTGACTACGCACCTAAGCCCAAGCTTGACTCTGTCTCCTAAGCTGTCAGTTCCCTTGTGAGCAAAGACGCTCCTCTTCCTTCGGTTGAGCCCGGCTCTAATTCTCACCCTGTTCTTCTGTAACTATTTGCTTTGTTGCTGTCGTTTGGCGAGACAGGATCTTGCCAGGTAGCCCAGGCTGGCCTCAAACTCACACTCTTCCTTCCCTTCCTTGCTGAGCACAGGTATGGACTATGACACACAGCTTTGTCTTGCTTTTTAAGTCTTTTGCAAAGCTTAGTGTGGAACGGTAGCTGGTGAGCTTATTGCTCCCTTTGCATTCGGTGTTGAGTCAAAATGAGAGGAAAGCATTCAAAAAAATGAAAAAGCAGTGTTCACTATTCGTATAGGGTTAATATTCCTATTTTCCTCCTATACTGAAAAGAAAAATCTTTCCAATATGTTGTAAAAGGCCTCTATAATAACTTAATGTTATTTGAGGTTACACAAAACAGAACTTTACTCAGTTACCCAAAGAGGAAAAAGAACACATTTTAAAAGTATTTTTGATGAGCTGAGCAATAGTGGTGCACACCTTTAATCTCAGCACAAGGGAGGCAGAGGCAAGTGGATATCTGAGTTCAAAGCCAGCCTCATCTACAAAGTGAGCTCCAGAATAGCCAGGGCTTCGCAGAAATCCTACCTCACACACACACATACACACACACATACACACACACACACAAAGGAGTATATTGATGAGCCCTGTGTCACACACTCAAAATTCTAGCTCCTAGAGGTAGAATCAGTGGGATGATGAATTCCAGGCCAACCTGGCCCCTGTCTCAATGCCCCAAACACACAATGTTGACGCCAATAGAAAACTGAGCAAAATGTCTAGGCCATCTGCTCTACCATTAAAGATTATTTTGTAGTGCCAACATCAAAAAATCTTAATGCCATTAGAAGCAAAAGCATTTTCTTATCTGCCAAAATAACATGGAAAATATTCCCAAGACTGATGGGACACCTCTCACTCCTGGAGGGTCTGTGGACAGCTGATGGTTGCTGGGGAGAGGGAAGACATTTTCTTCACGGGTGTAAACACAGTGCTCCTGTAAGTGTCCTGCCTTAGTCACTCTTCTTCTGTAGTAATAAACACCATAACCAAGGCAGCTTACAGAAGGCTTTAGTTGTGGTTATAGGTTCAGGGGGAAAAGTGCAAATGGAGATTATTCTTTTGTTTTCCAGCCACCCAGACCCGAATAATCACAGAAAAACTATATTAATTACAACACTGTTTGGCCAATGGCTCAGGCATATTCCTCGCTAACTCTTACATTTTAAATCAACCCATTTTTATTAATCTGTGTATCACCAGAAGGCTGTGGCTTGTCTGTAAGGTTCTGGTGTCTTTCTCCTTCGGCAGCTTTATGGCATCTCCCTCCCAGAATCCTCCTCCTTTCCTCCTCTATCTCTGCTTGGATTTCCCACCTTGCTATATTCTGCCTTGCCATAGGCCAAAGTAGCTTCTTTATTAACCAGTAGTAATAAAACATATTCCCAGCATACAGAGGGGAATCTCACATCAGATAAGAATCTATCATCACTGGGTGGTACTGGCGCACGCCTTTAATCCTGGCATTCTGGAGGCAGAGGCAGGCGGATCTCTGTGAGTTCGAGGCCAGCCTGGTCTACAGAATGAGTTTCAGGACAGCCAGGGCTACACAGAGAAACCCTGTCTCAAAAAACAAAACAGAACGGGAAGAGTATATCATCATCACAGTAGGAAGCATAGCAGCAGACAAACATGGAGTCTGAAACAGCAAGCCCGGATTTCACGTCTTAAATAGCAAGGAGGAAACCAACATAAACAGGGCCATGGCATGAGTCTTTCAACTCTAAGAATCCAGCCCTCAGTGACATTGTTCCTCCAGTAAGGACGCATGTCCTAAACCTACCCCAACAATAGCCAACTTGCTAAATACCAAGTATTTAAACATTCAAGCATCTGAAGGCGATTCCCATTGAAAGTACCACATAACCTAATGAAACTTCTTCTCTCTCTCTCTCTCTCTTGCTCTCTGTGTCTCTCTCCGTGTGTGCTCCCTGTCTCTCTCCCTCTCTCTCTCTTTCCCTCTTTCCCTCTCTCCACACACACACACACACACACACACACACACACACAAGATATGAGGGTAGAAAGAGGACTAGAAAAGGAGAGGGACTAAAGGAAGGTGGCAGGCAGATATGATGAGAACATATTATATTCAGGTATGGAAAGGTAGAAAATCAACCCCAAAGTTCCTGACCAGTGTAGCTGAGAACCATGCTCCGTCCTTTCATTCAGCCAGTTGCAGTGGGTCAGCCATTCTTCGATTGTCTCATGGCCGCAAAATGGCTGCCCTAACCTTAACGGTGCACTCCATTCAAAGACAGGAGATGGAGAGATGGTGGAGACCAAAGAAACATCTTCCTTATGCTTTTGTTTGTTACGGGACAATCATCTTTCTCAGAAGTTGACAAACTTCCTGTTTCTCCAATAGGACTAAATTGACAATCGTTATCAGATAGCGCATTATTGTATAGCTAGAAACAGACCACGGCTCTGTGGACGTCCCTGGACTCGGAGCTGTGGCTGTTTACTAAGCATCTTCACCGGTACCGGGGAAACTCTGATCATGACAATGAGTAAAGACAGAAGCTGGCCCTCTGCTAGGCAGCTACAGTACGTGTCATACATAGGCCCCAGAAAATTCATGGAATGCCTATTCTTTCATTCATGGGCTGTACTTCTTTTTGTTGTTTGATTGGGTCATTTTTTTGTTTGGGGTTTTGTTTTTTGAAACAGGGTCACAAGTAGACTAAGTTGGCCTTGAACTCTGGATCCTCCTGACTCCAGTTCCCAGGAACTCCAATCACAGGCATGCACCACTGTACCAGTCTCACTATGGGTTTTCATGGGTAGGACATTCACATTTCCTTCCTCTTAGGTTCATATTCCAAATGTCCAAAAGAAAAAAAAAAAAGAATCTTTTTGGCCTTGTTCCTGAGGAGAATCCAAAAACAGAGTCCTGGCTCCGATGGGCAGTCTCAAAATCCATGGAAAGGTAAAAGGAGAGACCTGGCTCATCTCTACATGTATATGCCATTCCATGTGTGCCCCAACATATATGCACACCCCAATCATAATAAATAAAGCTTTAAAGGTATTAGTGGGAATTGCCCCAAGGCAGAGAATAGAATCACATATGTGAGTTAAATAAAGCACAAAAAAGGATGGGTTGGAATGCTGTCACCACAGCCAATGGTGACCAACCCATGGGCTATCCTCCCCATGAGCAGACACAGACTTCAGGAAACGCACAGGTACACACAGGAAGTGACCTGCCGCTTCCAAGCTTGTACGGAATGTTTCAGATGGAATAAGTCTCTGGGAAGTTTAGTTCATTCAGCCTTCGCACAGGCAGCTGCCCTGTACCTCTCCTGGCACCCCAAACGCCAGGGCCACAGCTTCTTCTAACATTAGCCATCTCTGTGCTGTGGACCATGTGAGCAAAGAGGCCGCCTACAGAGAGCCTCTTCTTTCTTGTGGGTTTTGTTTGTTTTGTTTTTTAAGAAAAAATGTATTTTCATTATTTTTTTCTTTAGTTCTTGTATTTTTACTTGTTTGTTTGTTGGAGACAAGGCTCACTATGTAGCTCTGGCTATACTAGAACTCACTTTGTAGACCAAGCTGGCCTGGAACTCACAGAGATCCACCTCCCTCTGCCTCCCAAGTGTTGAGACTAAAGACATGCACCACTACTGTCCAACTTATATGTTTACTTTGTTGTTTTTGTTGTTGTTTTGAGACAGGGTTTCTCTGTGTAGTCCTGACTATCCTGGAACTCACTCTGTAGACCAGGATGGCTTCAAACTTTGTGATCTGCCTGTTTCTGCCTCCCGAGTGCTGGGATTAAAGAGATGCACCACCGCCGCCCAACTTATGCTTTTACTTTTTAAAAAGTACTTTTATTTTGTTGCGTGTGGACGTCACAAAACAACTGTGAGAGTCATTCTTGTCTTCCATTCAAGTACTGAAGGAGGAGCCAACTCAGGTCGCCAGGGTTGGTGGCAATACCTTTACTTGCCTTGTTTATTTACTCTTGCCCTTTTTGCAGTATATTAATTTTGACTTCTTTACTTCCACCCACATGCATTCATTTTCAGTGGCTAGTGAAAATTCAATTTTTCAATTCTCCATGTATGTGCACATGCGTGTGTGCACATGTGCATGTGTGTGCATGTGTGTATGTGTGTGCATGCGTGTTTGTGTGTGTATGTGGGTAAGCCAGAGAAGCTGTTTCCTTAGCTGTTTTCCTCCTTATATTCTGAGACAGGATCTCTCAGTAAACCTGGAGCTCAGTGGCTCAGCTGGCCAGTGAGCATAGGAACCCGGCTCTTTCTCCCACTCCTGAGATTACGGGCACGCATATCTATGTCTGCCTTTTTTCACACTGATGCTGGGATCCAAATTCAGATCCTTGTTCTTTTTTTTTAATTTTTTTAAAAAGACTTATTTATTTATTATGTATACAACATTCTGCCTCCATTTATGCCCGCACACCAGAGGGGGGCACCAGATCTCATTACAGATGGTTGTGAGCCACCATGTGGTTGCTGGGAATTGAACTCAGGACCTCTGGAAGAATAGCCAGGGCTCTTAACCACTGAGCCATCTCTCCTGCCCTCAGATCCTTGTTCTTGCGCAGCACTCCACTGAAGGACTCACGTCCCCACAGCCCTCTATTACAGTCACTAAACAGAACACAGCGACGGTTCCGCCATCGGTCTGCTATTCACTAACAGCAAACTCGGTAAACCTTTGCGTGGAAGAAACTACTTAAGGAAAAATAACAGCTAATTTCCCCTACATTTCACAGTTAGGTTCCTGCTGAAAATTAGTGGGAAATTCCCCCCAGAATAATCTGGTAGAATTTTAATGGAATATTTTATGGAAATGTGCTAAGAGATTTGTTGTCTATTTTCTCGTCTTGAGAGTTAAAAGCCTCTCTGTTGGAAAATGCAGTCACTGAGTTCTATATTATTTCTCTCCGTCATCAGAGAATTCAGTAGCAGCAAATATAATTAAGGGTCAGCAAAGTGTTCACACCCCTCAAATGAATTACAGTGGCCGGGGCTCAGATCCAATTAGCAAGCTGTTACCATCTGAGGTTGCTCATATGCCTGAAACAAATTGCCAAAGCCAAAACAGAGATCCCCAAAGGCCCTGGGACAGTCTTTGAATTGAAAATTCAGTTAACACCTTTTTTTTTCTTTCCTGACTGAAGCCCGGGATCTGGACCATTATTATCACACAGGGCTTTTTGCTTTCCAGTCACCAAAGGCGAGTTTCCGCAGGAAGCAGCCCCTTAGTAACAGGAAGGTTTTGTTAAATAAATAAATAAACAAAGACTAAAAACACAAAGGAAGAGGAGCCTCTCCTTTCAGGAAAAAGGAAGAGGCAGACTAGAGAAGGAAGCTCCTCACACTGCAGCAGTGCCTGTCTGCAGGCCGCCAAAGACCACCTCCCCAACACATTGCCCTTGGTCCCAACCCCTGTTGGAGACCACCAGCCTGGCCATTTTAATCTCTTCCTAGTATTTATTTAAATTCTTGATATTGCCATTAGCTGTGTAAGCATTATCTTCCTCACCAAAGTGGTGAGTATTCTTGGGGGCCATCAGCAGGCCTTGCACGTTTTCACTCCTCGCCTTCAGGGTCTTGGTTTCCAAATGTTTTTGTTTAGGTTTGGGTTGGTTTTTGGTACTGAGAGATGGCTCAGTAGTTAAGAGCACTGCCTGCTCTTCCAAAGGTCCGGAGTTCAGTTCCCAGCAACCACACGGTGGCTCACAACCATCTGTAATGAGATCTGGTGCCCTCTTGAGGAAGAGACTTGGCCAGTCATCCTCATCAACTTAGACCATGCAACCCAATATGAACAAGTTCAACAGAACCACCATATACAGGCTGCCCATACGTGCTTCAGCATTGCCAGGGCATAAACTTCATTCATTGAGGATCCAACCCAAGCAGCCTTGATTCTGCTAGGCAAGCACTCCATCCCAGAGCTACATCCCAGTCCCGGAAGACTTCACTGTTAAAACTCATCTTCCCCAGCTTGCCAGGCTTTGTGTCGGGGCAGGGGCAGGGGAAGGGGCAGGGGCAGGGGAGGGGAGGGAAGAGGAGGGTGGGAGGTTTGGCAGTCTTCTTCTCCTGCTATGTATGGATGGGTAGGCGGTGTGGTTGAATAAACACAAACCTTGGCAAGTCGACCTCCCCTGCTGCGAGGGCTTGAGATGGCCTACGGCTAAATGAACAATTATGCTTTGGTTCAGGAGCAGTGTGTCTCCAGTTGAACAGAAGACACTGTTGACATCAGACACATTGACACTATTTAACAGTGTCAGTTAGGCAGTCTTAGGAATCTTCACAAGACAAGCACACCACATATGGCCGAGACTAAAAGGACCTCCTTGAGGTATCCATGGCATGAAGTAGGAAGAGGAGGAACCTCCCTCCTTGGATTCCCAAAGTCAACGACATATGTGTGCTTAGGAACCTGTGCTTTTGACATGTCCCTAAGGCTAGACGTTGCTTATTCTAGCATGTGTGTGATCTTCACCATTCATGACAGGCTCAGTCAGTGCACTGGTCCAGAAAATTAAAACATACAGCCAGAGCATGTGACCTTGTTCCAGCATGAATGCAGCTGAATGGTAAATTTAAAAAAAAAAAATCACGTAAATGTGGGGAGGAGATGGGGTTAAGATTACCACCAAAGTAAAATCACAAATATGTCAACTCATTCATCTCAGGTCAGGTGATGACCGCCCCCACACACGCAGGTCTACATGCCATCAGCAGACCCACCCCACACACGCAGATCTACATGCTATCCGACACACACACGCAAGTCTACATGCTATCTGCAGACCCGCCCCACACACGCAGGTCTACATGCCATCAGCAGAGGTGAATTCACTGTTGATTTGGAGAGACTTTGCCTGTACTTTAGAAGATAGAAAAGAAGACACTTTCCTACACATCTTGGGGTGTTTGGGGGACACAGTGAGCTCAAAGAATATTGTTCCAGTTGCACAAGCCTGGTCAAAGGCAAAAAGACTTGAGGGCGGAGGAATGCTTAGAGCATCCCTCCAGCTGGTCATCGGACTGGATTGGTAGAGTCAGCTGTCTCTCCGATGTGGTTCCCAGTACCACATAAGCCAGGACGATGGCACATACCAGCAACCCCAAGAGTAGGGAGACTGAGGCAGGAGGATCGTAAGTTCAAGACCAGCCCGGCTGTGTTAATCAATGTTCTCTAGAGGAACAGAACCAATAGGATGGAAATACATTAAATTAGCTTATGCTAAGATCGTAACAACGGGTGTCTTACCCTGCTGTTTGGTCCTCGAGGCTGGTTCCTCCGCAGTTCAAAGCCATCCCATGTTGAAATAGGATTGGCGGGGCTGCGTCCCCAACACCCCGGCCGCTTGGCTAGCTCATGCCCAAAATAACAACACACAAACTGTATTCATTTAAAGAACTGCTTGGCCCATGAACTCTAGCCCTTACAGGCCAATTCTTGCACCTGGACTAGCCCATTTCTAATGATGTGTGTAAGCACCCCAAGGTGCGCTTACCGGGAAGATTCTAGCCTCCGTCCATCCTGGTGTCTCTGCTCCAGAAAGCAGAGCTGTTGGGTCTCTCCGGGAGCAGAGCAGAGTCTGACCTCACTTCCTCTTCCACCCAGAATTCTATTCTATTTACTCCTCCCACCAATGCTTTAACCTATGAGGCCAAGCAGTGTGTTTATTACTTAACCAATGAAATTAACAGATTGATATATGACACTCCCACATCACTTCCCCTTTTTCTGTTTAAACAAAAAGGAAGGCTTTCATTTTAACATAGTAAAATTACATATAGCAAAACAGTTATCAAGCAAGAATTACAGTTACAATATTCATATCTATTTTATCTCTTATCATAGCCAAGGAAAACTATAACTATCTATTCATTCTTCAACTCCATCAAAGACTCCAGAAGGATATAATAATACCTAAGTAAACAAGAAATAAGAAAACTCTAGAAATGATAGAGACATCTCTCAGCCTGGACAGTCACCCAATGTTCCTCTGTACCATTGGGGCATCCATCTTTGGCCTACAGGCCCATGGTATCCAGAGACATTCCCATGAAGCAGGAAATTTCAAAGACAGTTCAGTCACTTTCTTCTGTATCCTGCAGAATGTCTTGCAGACTCTTTCATGAATCAGGAACCCAGAAAGACCATCTCACCTTTAGGCAAGTTCAGCAGTCCTCTCTCTGTGGGCTCTCTGTGTCCAGTTTATGCATCAGTCCAGGCAAGAGCAGTTTCTTGCCCAAATGGCTATCAAACTCCATAAGGATCCTCTTTGATGCCCATCTTCCTCTTGAAGTAGATTGGTGCTGCCAGGAGCAGAGTGTCTCATTGTCATGAAAAGCCCTAAGTTATTAAAACATTTAAAATGCCATATTCTATAATCTTTGAAAAATATGAAGAATGCCTATCTAAAATATATCTATGCACCTCTAGAAAATCTTAACTAACATAACTACAAACTTAACTATTATTAATGATTATCCATTAACAACCTATATACATTACATTTTTAAATGAACTACACAATCACAATACCTTAATAAAGATCAGAAATACATATACATATAACAAAACTGACCTTAAATCTCTATCAATAAAGTACAATCTATACTAATGCAAATTATTCATATCTATATCATATCCCTCTTTAAATGGAAAAGAACATTTATAAACCATATTTGGGAACATGGGCGCAGTTATTCCTCTCCAAACTGCTTCCTGCTGAATAGGGGCATCGTTAATTAGGTCGTTCATGGTATAACCTGTGTGCTAGGTTCATCTCAGTTGGCAGTTGAGTGAAGTAATTTTTTGAGGGTGTTCACAGCAACCTTTCAGAAGGGCGTGGTCTATCATACCAAATCGGAATAGATGTAATCCACAGGGTCACATCCTCTGTGAAAACAAAAGAAGACCCTCTCCAAAGCATCATATCCTTAGACCCAAATTTTGAAGTCATAATACCCGCATGAAATCCATTCTGGTTTAGCTTGGCAGCCCATGTAATGAAATGTCTCTCTGTACTTAGCTCCTTCACAGTCAAAAATTTTAAAGAAAACACAATGTACATAATCCAGACTCTCTGTGAATTTTCCATTTTTACGTGGCTTATTTTTCTTTATTTCTTTTAATCTATAACTATCTGTACTTCTGTACTCTGTCTCTTTAAAGACTTTACCCTTTTTCTTTTTAAGACATTAACTTTATTCTTTATATTCTTTTTCTTCTCTCTCCCAAGCCTACGTACATTCATCCAACAGTGTGTGAATCTGTTCTATTGTGAATCTGTAATTTTTTTACTATCCAGGATCATTTCTTAAAATGTTAAGCACTTCTTAAAAACTTAAGTTGCACCATGTACAGGTAATACGGTACTGCTTGTGTCCTGCCCAGTCTAAACCTTAACTGCGCTGTTATTATGGCAATTACGGTAGTTCCTGCTTGAGGTCAGCACAGTTCAGCATGGAGCAGCTGCTCCTGCCTCAGAGCCATTTGGTGCCCCTGAACCATTCACAGTTCCAGGCACACAGCAAGTCCACAATGGCGCCGCAGTCAGCAGTTTAACTCCAAGACTGAGTGTGCAGCACAGAAACTCTTTTTAATCCAAGTTACAACAAAATCTGACATGCAGAGCACTGCGCAGTCTGAAAACAGTCTGTATGGCCACAGGAATCCGCCATGCTCTTCCACCCGCCTAAGCCTGATTCTGCCTTCTGCCCAGGTGCAGGCGGGGAGAGCTGAGCCATCTGCACGGTCTCAGAGCACTCTCCTCCGATCCCAAGCGGGAACACAAACATCCAGTCCCATAAAAGCCTTGAAATGCTTTAAAGCCAGAGTTCACGCTGGCAGTACAGCACACAGGCTCACATGCTTGAATACTTGGTCCCCAGTTGGTGGAACTGTTTGGGAAGTGACCCGTCCAGCAGGTCCAGTTATTCAGGGTCTGAAGAGGTTCTACCTGTATGAATCATGGGCGAGAGAAAAGAAGGAGACCAAGCAAGATTCAGTTGTCAAGGTCTCCGTTTATTGGGGTAATGGTTGCGGCTTATATATAGCCCTTGAACGAGGAACTTGGCTTGGGGTGGGGGGTAGGGGTAAGAAGGAACTTTGCTGGGGTAGCAAAGGTCACCAGTCAGCACACTTAGTGTATGCAGAAACATTCTTTTTGTGATTCCGTTAACAAACAGTTCTCAAGATAGTGAGGATGTGGGGCTCTCTGCAAACATCCTTAGGACAATGGTCCCTGACAAGGAAGGATTAGAGATGTGGCCTTGTTGGAGGAGGTGTGTCTTTGAGATGGACGTTAGTTTTTTGTTTGTTTGGTTTTTGGTTTTTCGACACAGGGTTTCTCTGTAGCTTTGGAGCCCGTCCTGTAACCAGCTCTTGTAGATCAGGCTGACCTCAAACTCACAGAGATCCACCTGCCTCTGCCTCTGGAGTGCTGGGATTAAAGGCACCTGGCACCACTGCCTGGCTGGCTTTGGGGTTTCAAACGCCCACTTCAGACTGAGTCATCTCTCTGTAAGTGTACAAATCATGTTAGTCCTCAGCTACTGTCCCAATGCCACACCTCCTGCCTACTGTCTGCCCGCCTCCCGCCACACTCCCTACCATGATGACCACGGACTAGCTCTCTGGAACTATAAGCAAGCCCCAATTTAAATACTTTTTATAAAAGTTGTCTTGGTCATGGTGTCTTCTCACAGCAGTAGAAGAGTACCTAAGACAACTCTCAAAATTCAACAACAACAGAAAATAAAATTCCAAAATGAGCAAAAGATGTGAACAGGTATTTCACAGAAGAGGATTGCCAACGTCATTGGTTATTAGGCAGATGTCAATCACATTGCAGTAAAATACTGTTGCATGTCTACAAAGCTCAAATACTATTGCTTATCTACGAAGCTAAAGTACTATTGCATGTCTATGAAGCTAAAATACTATTTTAGGTCTACAAAGCTAAAATACTACTGTATATCTATGAAGCGAAAATACTATTGCATATCTATGAACTGGAACTAGGCCACTGTGTAAGGCGCTTGCTGTAAAGTCTGACGACTTGCATTTAATACTAGGAACACAATTAAAGGTGGAAGGAGAGAACTGTTTCCACAAAGCTGTCCTGACCTCCACATGTGTGTTACAGCATACACACCCATCATACACAGAACAAGGAGAGGGAGAAAAGGAGGAGAAGGAAGAAAAGAATTTGTTGCTTAAAATAAAAAAAAGAAAAAGGGAAATTAAATTAGGAGCCGTGTGGGATACAGTTGAAGAAATCCTTACCTCACATTCCAGACACCCGGAGTTGGATAGCAACACCACCTAAACCAGGCTCGACGACGTGTGCAGCTAATCCCAACACTGGAACCTGGAAGCAGGGGGTTTGAAAGTTCAAGGTCAGCCTTGGTTGTGTAACGAGTTCTAGCTCAGTTAGGTCTACATCAGATCCTGTCTCATAAATAAATGAAGACACATGACAATAGTGGCAATAGGAGGCCGTCTGTGCAGCTTAGTGGTGAGCCCTTGCTTTGTGTGTATAAGGCCCTGGCTTTAGTCTTCAGCATAACTCCCACCCCTGAAAATAAAAATTCTTAAAAAAAAAAAAAAAAAGAGTGGCAACGGGAAATTCTGGTTAGAATGTATCGCTTACATGTTTTGTAAACTTCGAAAATACCATTAGCTGTTAATATGTTGGTTAAAAGCTCCAGCTAGCTGAAACAGGAAGTCACAATTAGTTGTCTGCTTCTCCTGTCAGCTAAGTCAGGAGACGATACAGTGAAGGCTCCCTCCCCCGCCCCTTTCCTCTACAGGCTTACGAGCAAGTAGAAAAGACTGCGTAAGTATCCAGGAAATGCCTCAAAAGATGAAGACACCAGCTTTTAAAAATGTGCAGAATTCATCTGGGGGAAGAGCACAGTATCTAGGTCATAGGTCGTGGAGGTGTGGCCAAGAAGAATGGGGATTTCTCCAATCTGAGCTTGACAAGCCTCTGGGGTTGGGAATGGGGGAGGGCGGCCTTTGCAGCAAATCAGGAAGGCTGACCCCCAAACTCCAGCCCGTCAGAGATCTGCAGAAAGTCAGACTCTCCATTACTCAATTTCTATGTATCAATTAAAATTCCATAATTTCCCAAGTCTTACAAAATGTGTGCACACACATGTAACACACACTGCAAGCCGTCTTGTACACATCAGCTCTGCACACGCGCTCCTTCCTGTGTGCAGCAATGGCTACAGTGGACTGATTCTCAACCTTGCCTACAGCGGCCGAGTGCTGGGCATTGGCTCAGAGCACCGTGGCCTGCCCATCATTCCTTCTTCTCTTCCTTCCTTGCAAGAGAGTCCTGATGGTGTCTGTGCCCCGCGTGAGCCCAGGACACCTAGAAGAGAGAGGATGGGAGGGCACTCAAGGGTGTGCCCTCAACTGACAGAGTGCTTGCCTGGCATTCATGCAACCCTGGGCTCCATCCCAAGCACCAGACGCCGGGCATGGTGGAACAGAGTCTGCAACATCAGTACTCACGAGTTAGAGGTAGGAGGATTCTTGGCTACACAGCAAGTTAGAGGCCAGCCTAGGAGAGGTCTATGAGATATTGTCTTAAAAAAAAAAATTAGCCGGGCAGTGGTGGCGCACACCTTTAAACCCAGCACTCCAGAGGCAGAGGCGGGCGGATCTCTGTGAGTTCAGTGCCAGCCTGGTCTACAGAGCAAGTCGAGCTGGCTTTATAGCTATTGAGAAACCCTGTCTCGAAAAACCAAAATAAATAAATAAACAAATAAATAAACAAACAAACAAACAAATAATAATAATGCCAGGATGAGTTGTTCCTCTCACAGCCTCCTCCCTGTGATCCTGGCTTGGTGGATGGCTTCCCAGCTGTTCCCGTCTGAAGGAACTTCTCTGTAAAGTCTCCGAGTCTCCCGTGGGGCTCTTGCCTGGGGCTAGACAGACAGAGGAAGAGTCTCCTGGTCTACCGCAGCAAATGTTCCAGGCATTTCTTCTGCCTTTCCTGCCAGTCCTGTCCTGTGCCAGCTGCATCCCCGACTGCTTTCCGGTTTTACTCTGTTCTCACAGTCCTCTCATGGTCGCTTCTCTGATTTCTGACTTGTGAAAACAAAAGCAAAGATGTCCTTATGGTACCGTGGGTAACACACACTTCATGCCTTGTTTTATTTTATTTCTTTTCAAAGGCAAACTATTGATTTAATTTGCTTTTGTGAAAATCCCTAGGTTGAGGGACATAGCTGAGTACATACAGTGTCTGCCTAGTATGCAAAGAACACTGTGTTTAGTTCTCATCACTGCACAAACCCAGGCAAACTGCAGACGTCCGTAAACCCAGCACTTGGGAGGGGAGGGCAGGAGGGTCAGGGGTTCAAGGCCATTCTCATCTATGTTTCAAGTTTGAGGCTAGCTTGAACTACGTGGAAAAATTTTTCAGAAACATTTGACTTACCAAATTTAAACTAAGATACATAATTTAGACAGATCTATAACACTCAGTGAGATTGAAGAAGTAATAATAATAATAATAATAAATCTCCCAACTAAAGATTCACTAAGATTCACTCCTGATTTCTACCAGACAGTAAAGAACCAACATGACGACTGCTATGAATTTCTTAAGAGGAGCCTCTCTATCATCACAAATAATTCCAATCAGACCAAATTGGATCGAATAAAAGATGCCCACCCACGTTTAATGCAGCGCTCCCGGGTGGCCCGAGAAAGCATGGCAAGGGAAAGAGATGGGGAAACCACGCAAAACACGGAGACCACGTGTTCCTTTTCTGGGTGGCAGCCGAAACAGTCTGTGGGAGTGGTCCTGGCCGTCCCTGGGGAGGGATCAATGCTTGGCAGGCTTTCCCGGACGTGGAGTCCCGACTGCACGACTCCCAGGGGAAGGGGCTTGAAATGGACCGTCCTGCTCCATTCCTGCTTCATTGGCGCTCCAAGGATGGGTGCCAGGGGCTGGGGTGAGGCTTCCACCCCAAACAACGGCTTCTCAAATTAGTCCAAAAGATGAGAAGGAAGGTGCCAGACTCTACTGAATGCTCCCGAACCATCAACACGGATACAAAATTCTGGCAGCTGAGAAGGGCACTGGCCCCTTCCAGAGGAGCAGGATTCCATTCCCAGCACCCACAAGGCACTCAAAACCACCAGAAACTCCTCTTCTCAGAGTGGATCTGGCGCCCTCTTCTGAACTCTGCAAAGACATGCATGCAGGCAAAAACCCACATACAGGAACAAAAATAAAGTAAATCTTTTTTTTTTATTCTCAAAAACAAACAAACAAAAAAAAACCCAAGCAAACAAACAAACAAAAACTTGCAAAGAGAATTCAGGAACACGTCAAAAAGATCAACATGGTCAAGTGGTCTTTTTTTTTCCCCCAGAGATGCAGGTATGGTTCAACATACATAAATCAATCAATGCAATTTATCACATAAATTTCTTAAAACAGAAATCACACGGACATCTCAATAGATGAAGAAAGGCTTTTGACAGAATATAGCATGCCTCCTTGACAAAATGCCTGAAGAAGGTAGGACTAGAAGAAATGCCTGTCAGTATACTGAAGGCTTTACACTAGAGACCTACAGCCAATATTATCCTAAAGGGGGAAAACCTCACTACAGCCAATATTATCCTAAAGGGGGAAAACCTCACTACAGCCAATATTATCCTAAAGGGGGAAAACCTCACTACAGCCAATATTATCCTAAAGGGGGAAAACCTCAAAGCAGTCCACTAATGTCAGGAACAAGCTGAGGTGTCTGCTCTCTCCTGCATTCAACCAGGTGCCTGACATCTTGGCTAGAACAATACATCAAGAGAAGGGGAAGAGTGATGGAAAGGAATGAGATAGAAAGGGAAGGTGGTGAGCTCCTCTACGTAAAGACTCTCAGAATCCAATCAGGAAGCTCTTAATTTTGAGAAACACAAAAGTGGAAAGGACACAGAGCCAACATACAAAGAAAATCAGTATATGGGGGCCAGAGAGATGGCTCAGTTCTTAAGAACACTGGCTATTCTTCCAGAGGACACGGGTTCAATTCCCAGCACCCACATGGCAGCTCACAGCCAGCCGTCTGTAATTCCAGTTCCAGGGGATCTGACATCGTCACAAAAACACACATGCAGGAAAAACACCAATGCACATAAAAATAAACAAAAAAATTAAAATCAGCATATGATAAGAAAGCAATCAGGGAATCCCACTCACAATTGCCTCAAAACATAAATCAATAAAAACAGAATACCTTGAAATAAACTTACCAAGAAAGTGAAAGACCCTTTAAAGTAAAACACCAAAAAAAAAAAAAAAAAAGAAGATGAAGGTGGTACTAGAAAGTAGAAAATGTCCATGATGCTTATGGACTGTAAAAATCAATATTGGAAAAATGTCCATTCTACCACAAATAATCTACAGACTCAATACAATTGCCATCAAAATGCTAATGTCATTCTTCAAACAAATAGAAAAACACTTAAAATTCATAAGAACACAGAAGGCTCTAAATACCCTCCCTCATCCAGTCTCGAATAAAAACAATAGCACCAGAGGCATCACTGTACCCCATTTCAAGTTCTACTCTAGATCTACAGGGACAGTACGGCACCAACACAAAGACCTCCGGATACAAGTGGTCCCATAGAGGAGCCACGCACAAACCTGTCCAGGCACATGATTTTTATCAAAATTTCAGAAATTGCTGGACACAGTGGCATGAATCTTTAATCCCAGAACTTGGGAAGGCAGAGGCAGGCAGATCTCTGAGTCTGAAGTCAGTCAAGTCTACATCGAGAATTACAGACCAGCTAATCCCACATTAGCTGACACTCCGTTGTTAAAAGGAAGGAACAAGAGAGTGAGAGAGAGAGAGAGATTATCTATCTCTAGAGATACACACTGGAGACAAGACAGTGTCTTCAACAAATGGTGCTGGGAAAACCGGACGGCCGCATGGAGAGAAGAAACCAGAGCCCTGTGTCACAACCTGCATAAACATCCACGACAAATCGGTCAACAGCATTACTGTGAGACCCAAAACTCTGAAACTGCTGGTGGAAAAACAGAGAAAACACTTTCCGATATAGGCACAGACTTCCTGGTTGTTCAGGAAGTAAGGCCAGCTGGCGCAGGAGAATTGTCTGTATTCTGTCAATCATGTTTTAAATAAATGCTGACAAATGGGACCCTTGGAGCCAAAGAAACCTCTTCATGACAAAGGAGGCACGCAGTTGAGTGAAGGGGCAGGACAAGCGAAAATCTTCTCTACCGGTGGATTCTACAGTGGGTTAATATCTTGAATATACAAAGAGCTTAAAAAAACTAAACAAGAAATCAAATAACCCAATCAATAAATGGCCTAAGAAAGTAAATCGACTTCAAGAGATGAAATGCCATTGTCCTATAAATGCATGAAAAGTTCCCAACTTCACAGCCACCAGAGAAGCACAAATTAAAACTCTACTGAGATTCTCTCTTACCCAAGTCAGAATGGCAGGGGTTAAGGAAACAACACCAACAAATGTGGATGGCGAGGATGTGGACAAGAGGAACTCTTACACACTGCTGCTGGGAACGAAGATGAGCCTGGCAGTGATGGAAAACAGAATGGAGGTTCCTCAAAAACTAAAATTAGATCTACCATATGATGCGCTACTCCCCTGCCGGGCATTTACCAAAAGATGCCCAAGTGACAGAACACAGAGATACGTGCTCATTGGTGCTCTCTGCAGCACTGTCAAGAACTGCAGACTCATGCAGCCAGCCTATGTCCAATGACAGCGGAAATGGTAAAAAACAGAACTGGGACATGTACACAGTGGAATAGTCTTCAAAGTGAAGGATGAAGTTCTATCATTTACAGAAAGTGGAGCAGCTATAGATAATCCCAACTGCGGGCCGATTAAATCAGTCTCAGAAAGACAAACAGCATAGTCTCTCAATTGTTGTCCTGGTTTTTGTATAAATACATAAAAGCATGTATGCACACACAGCAAAAAGAAAAAAATCACAGAAGTGAAACTGTGCAGGATAAAGGAACTAACAAGAGAAGAGAGGAAGAAAACAGCGGGGGAGCTGGGAAGGAAGAGTTACACTCCACACCCAAAGAGTACTTGTACAAAATGTCTTTAAGTAACCCATGCACAATAAATATACAAAATGGAATTGTTTAAAATTCAAAAAAGAATTAACAATTAAAACTAGCCAAGTATGGTGGCACATGCCTCTAATTGTAGCACTTGGCAGGCAGAGGCAGGTGGATATCTATGAGTTTAAGGCCAGCCTGATCTACAACGCTAGGCCAGATAGGGTAAAACAGTGAGACTCACACCAGGAAGTAGTGGCATACACTTTTAATCCCAGCAGTCAGGAGGTAGATCTCAGTGAGTTTGAGGTCAGCATGGTCTACAGAGCTAGTTCCAGGATCAGCTTCCAAAGCAGCACAGAGAAACCCTGTTTCAGGAGGGGGAAAAAAATAGTGAGATTCTGTTTCAAAATAAAACAGGGGTAACAGAGACAAGATTTCTGGGAAACCAAGTTTCCAGAGCAATCAAGGCAAGTGATGTCCAGAAAGTAGGAAAGAATGAGGTTGTAGGTGGGGCCAGCCATGTAGAGAGTTTATCCAGCACACGGGGCCCTGGGCTTGATCCCGAATGTTAACAGAAGGAAAAAGGAAATTCAATTCCAGGTTATCAATGTGACCTAAGATCACAGGGCAGAAAGAAAGGCAGACAGAGAGGAAGTCAGAGAGAACACTCCAGCACAGTGCAGTCCCTTACAGCGCCATCAGAGTTCTGATGAGCGGATGGATATAAGGGGAAACCAGCCATGTCCGAGGAAGAACAACCAGAGAGATCACAGGGACAGTCCCAAGTCACAGGACGGAACTTACTGAGTGGTTCCTACCTACCAGGCACTTTAGCACACACACACCGGATCTCCACAGTCACCTGTAGCACAGGTAACATCTTCACCTCTCAGAAAGGAAACTAGGGATCCCTGTCGAAACATGTTTTCCAGTCAACATCTCCATCAGGATTGAAGGTTCACTCTTCCGACCCAGAGCGCGGATGCATTTTACAGACCGTGGCGCTGTGTCCTTACAACGGAGCCTGTGACTGGCAAACTAAAGACCAAAAGAAATGAAAAGACAAGCCACAGACACGGCTCGGAAGATTTAGTATACAGAGGCCTGCGTGACTCAAAGCAATACACAGAGTCGGTGGCGTCCCTGTGAAAACCCTACGAGCATGCAGTCCACACTCAAGGTGTTAGTTCCCTTTCTGCTGTTAGGATAAAACCGCAGCTCCTTACAAAAAGCAAGACCTTATCTTGCGGCTCCAGCGGGATAAGAACCTGGTAGCGGGCAAAGGCATGGCAGCAAGCAGCAGACATGGTGGCTGCAGCAGAAGCTATGGGCTCGCATCTGGAACTCCAAGCATCTCGAGAGAGCACGCTAAAAGGGCATGTGGCTGTGAAACCTCAAGTAACACACTTCCTCTTGCGAGATAACATCTTCTAAATCTCCCCCAAACAGTGCCACCAATGGGGACCAAGGATTTAAACATCTGAGCCTATGGGAGCCATTCTCAGCCAAACCACCATACCCAGTAAAACCTGATCCATGATTTTTTTTTCCTCTCTGACATTCGGGATCAAACCCACAGTCTTTTGCATGCCAGTCAAGACCTCTACCCATGAGCTACAGCTTAGCACATCTCAAAACTGTCCTGACAAAGAAAAACAAACCTGGAGACCTGATGCGCCCTGCTTTTAAAGGGTATTACCTACAAAGTTACAGTAAATAGACCGCTGTGGTCTTGGCACAGAAGCAGGCACACTGCACACACAGTGGAGAATACAGAAACAAACCCACGCGTATACAACCAACTGATCTTTGTCCAAGAACACAGAGTGAAGGAAAAGGTAATTTCTACTGAAAGTATGCCCTCTGCTTCTACAATACTGAAAAACCACTTCAAAATGGGTAAAACTCTCAGAAGAAAACGGGGAGAAATTTCACGGTCCAGGCCTGGGAAATCAATGATCTCTTGGATGTCACTCCCAAAATGCCAGAAATAAAAACAAAACAAAACACACCAAAAGAGTCAAATAACTTTATGTTAAAAGGTTTCTATTGATAAACCAGCAATCTGTGGAGATGTTTCAAATTATACATCTGATAGGCGTTTAGTAAGCAAAATAAATACATATGGAAATCCTACAATTCAATGGCAATTTTTTGTTTTATTTTGTTATGTTTTCGGGACAGGGTTTCTCTCTGTAGCTTTGGAGTCTATACTGGAACTCAGTCTGTAGTCCAGGCTGGCCTCCAACTCACAGAGTTCACCTGCCTCTGCCTCCCAAGTGCTGGGGTTAAACGCGTGCTCCACCACCACCCACACAATGGCAAAATTTTAATAACCTTATTTAAAGTGGACAAAGCCTAGGACAAGCATTTGTTCAACCCGGACATATGGATAGCGGTGGGCATGTGGGAAACACTGCACTTCATCAGAAAGACGCCCAATAAAAACCATCAGGGAGCCTCACCTCACACCTCATACAAAACCAAGAGATAAGAGTCTAGGAGGAGGTGGAGAAACTGGAGCCCTCAGGCAGCAGTAAAGGAAGTTGCACCCTTATCAGGGTGCCTAAGTCTGGGTTACAGCCTCGCATTTACATAGCTATGGGTTCAGTGCAATATTGTGGGCAGGTAGTAGGGAATATTCAAGTCTTAATTGGCTAAGAAGCTGGGACAGAACTGTGTGTATGGCTTTTGTTTCTGGGGAGTGATTGGTTGTGTGTGTGTGTGTGTGTGTGTGTGTGTGTGTGTGTGTGAGTTTGGCACAGCACTCAAGTGGAGCTCAAACAACAGTTTGCAGAGTCAGTTCTCCCAACACATGAGTCCTGAAGATGCTAACTGAAGGTTAGCAAACTTAACAGTAACTCCCTGGCTCATCTCTTGGACCCTGTTGTGTTTTGAGACAGGGTCTCAAATCCCCAGCCTGGCCTTGGATTTCTGGTCTCTCTGATCTTCCTCCCAATTTCTGGGATGGCAGGGACACACCACCACTCAGGACCAGGGCTCAGACCCAGGGCTTGATACAAGCCAAACAAGTATTCTACCAACTGGGCCGCATCTCTGCCCCCTGTGTGTGTTTTACTAGGCACTGAGGATGATTCTGGTAGTCCCTCTGTCTGAACTTAACCATGGTTTGCCCCAGAACACAGGTAGTCTTTATCTGTCTGAGGGGGAAAACTAAAGGCTCCTTTTATTTCCTCAGAGAAATTCCTTTTTGCGTCTTGTTTAAATTCATCTCTACTCGCTACAGGAAGCTTTCCCAGCCTGGAAGAAGTGGTTTGAGTCTCTCCCACCATCTCAAAAGATCCACATCTCCCGGCTCTCACCCTAGAATCTCAGCACAGGACATTCATATTGTTAAAGGGCAAATAAATAAATACAGAAAACCCCAAAGCATGACTTCAAACCAACCACAGAAACACTTGGTGTGTGTTTGGACAGCATGCGGATAAATATTTGACATGTTTGTTTTACTGTTTTAGAGCTCAGATTCCGTACTAAAGAAGCCATGATCATACACAGTTTGCAAACAAAGATGTCAAACATAGCTTTAAGTGCTGGGAAATAGCAAAGAGTCTCCCACGCCGTGATTCACCTCATCATCCACTGAAGATGGGTTGGGATTAATTGGTGTTGGTGCCATTGCTTCCCTTTACAGCTGACATCAGACCCCAGGTCCCCGACGGTCCTTTTGACTTTGCGTGGAAGGGTTGAAAGCTGTGACCCACATTCCCATGGCCACTTCCCAGTGGCGCTCTTTGCTTCTGGCTTAGCTTTCTCTGGGAAGAAAAACTGGGAAGAACTTTCTTGGTACTGAGCCACGCTCCCATCTGGGATAAAGATTAAGAAAGAGGAAGGAGCTTTTGTTGTGCTTATAAATGCCAGATGCCGCCACATGCATGGTCGTATGGATCCCTGGTGCTTACTTCAAACGTTTGCTTTGAAAACATCCTCTCCGAGGAATGTTCTGGTAACCATCAGGAGTCAGAGGAGTGGCCCGCTGCCCTTGCCAGCACTTACTAAAAGATTGCCACCGATAGATTAAAGGGAATCACTTGGCCTTGAGGTGGTTTATCAACTTTCACAGAGAACAGAATTTCCCATATGGAAGACGTCCACAGCCATGAAAGGCATGGGAATCACTAGAGGCGATCACGTGGGCTTCGGGCCAGCAGCATAGAAACCCCCCAACAAGGAAAGGCATTTCACTGCCAGTGTCTACTTTCGGGAAACCACTGTTACTGTAAGTTAGATAGCTCTTTGGTCATTTTTGATTACAGAGTAAACCAAATAACTCTCTGATCATTTTTTATTACTGAATTTGAAGGAGAGCCAAGAGTTCAAAGCTGAGAGAAATGAGGGAGGGGCAAGAGATGTGGTTCAGCTGGTACCAGGACATGAAGTCCTGGGTTCAGTCCTTAGCACCTCAGATCACGAGTGTGGTGGTCCATGCTTAGACTCCTAGCACTGGGGCTGCCGAGGCCGAAGGCTCAGATGCGTAAGGGTGTCCTTGGCCACACAGTAAGCTTGAAGTCAGCTTGGGCTATGTGAGAACTTTTCTCCGAGTAGGTGGGGAGATGAGTAATAAGAGAAGACAGAGGAGAAGAGATGGGCAAGTGTAGAGGAAGAAAAGGGAAGAAGGGTAAGCAATAACAAAAAGCAAACTTTGCCACAGTGCCGGCTCGGCTGCCCCACCATGTTCTCTTCGCTCTGCTATGCTGAGGCAAGCCACGAAGGGAGAATCACCAAGGAAGAGTCAGAATCTGCTTAAGATCTACTAGGTCAGCACTGTTGAGTCTTCCTTTGGCCTTAGGAAGGGTAGGGCTGGACCAGCATTGTTACTAATCCTATGTCTACCTAAAACTTTGAAATTTTGTTCTTTATGGATTACCTAGTATTGCTCTTGGTTTTTTTGATGTGGGAGTGTCATATATCAATCTGTTGATTTCATTGGTTAAGCAATAAAGAAACTGCTTGGCCCTGATAGGTTAAAACATAGGTGGGAGGAGTAAACAGGAGGAAGAAGTGGTGAGGAAGTGGGAAACAGTGTGAAATAATGGGTTTCATTTGGATACTTCTGCACACACACACACACACACACACACACACACTGGGCTTCGGTCACACCCACTCCTCCCTCACCCTTTTATCCCTAATTGTCTCCCTAATTTTGTTTCTTTCTCTGGCATCCTCCCTTCTACTCTCATGCCTCTCCTCCCCCACAATGCATGAGAAAACACGGATTACTTGTCTTTTTGTAGCTAGTTTATTTCCCTTGAAATGAAGATCACTAGCTCTATCAATTTACTTATAACCGACATGATTTTGTTCTTAATGATTGACTAGTGCTGTTACGCTTTTATATCACACTTTCTTTATTTACTCCTCTGCAGAGGGGCATATAAGCTTATTCTCTACCATGGCTGTTGTGAACCGTGCTCTGTAAGCACGCCTGTGCAAGCATCGTCTTCCATTGCAGGCTGACTTGGCTTCCTCTAGACGTGCCATTCCAATGGAAGACTAGCTAAGCTGCAGAGTTCAGTTGGGTGAACACTGGTTTTTGAGGCTCCTGAGAAGCTATTTCCAGAGATCTAGGAGGAAGGTTTGTGCCGTGGAGGCTCTCAGGTGGGGAAGAAACACTTACTTACTCAGGACAGTGTTTCTCTGAGTGATTACTTACACAGTCTCGCCAAAGTCACTAGGCATTACCATCATGACCACTTCTTGCTCTATCCCAAAACAAAACCAAAGAATCTTCCTTGTCCTACCAGCTCAGAGCTGGAGGGCCAACTTGCAACACAATGCTCAGATATACCCTGAAACTTGAATCTGACCAGTTTCCACCTGTAGCAATGTAGGAGGATTCAGGAAAAACACACTTGAAGTATGAATTGATCCATCCATGTGGGGCAGGCGATGTGGACCTGAGCTCCACAGGCGCTTACAGAGATGTGTTTGGGTGAGAATGTTCAGGAGGGAGAAACCAATGACAGACTGGAGGAAAGTCTGCCTATGTCACCTCCAAGGATTGGGACAAAGGCGTGTCACCACGGCAAATGTGAGGGAGACTGAAACAGCTCACAGAGCTAGTAAGATTTTTATTTGATTTTTCTTGTTACCACTTGTTAAAGGAGAGCAAGAGCATGTATTTACTCAGGCTGTCTTTGCTGTGTTTGCATGTGAGGAGCATGCATGTGCTCAGCTGTGCACACAGAGGCCTGAGGTCGACTCGACTACAGCTCTCCACCTTATCCTTTGAGACCAGTGATGTGGGATTCCCCTCTGTATGCTGTGAGTATCATTGGTTAATAAAGAAACTGTCTTGGGCCTGCACAGGGAATAGAGGTAGGTGGGGGAAACTAAACTCAATGCTGGGAGAAAGGAGGCAGAGTCAGGGAGAAGTCATGTAGCCCCACCGGACACAGATGCCGGAACTTTACCTGGTAAACCACATCCTCGTGGTGATACACAGATTACTAGAAATGGGTTAAATTAAGATATGAGTAGCCAATAATAAGCTAGCGCTAATGGGCCAAACAGTGATTCAAATAATATAGTTTCTGTGTGATTATTTCAAGGCTGAGCAGCCAGGAACCAGCAAGCAGTCTCCTTGCCACAGCCCAGGTCCCTACCTGAATCCGGAACTCACCGATTGGCTAGACTGCCTGGGCAGAGAACTCTATGGATCCATCTGTCTCTACCTACCCTGGCCGTAGGGTTACATACATGTTATGTGCATGACAGGGATCCGAACTCAGGTCCTCAGGTCCTCAGGTTTGGGCAGCAAGCACTTCACCACCAAACTATCCTCCCAGACCAACATCATCTTTTTAATTCCCATAATAACCATTCGTGGAAGATTTTGCATCCTCAGTTTCCAAATGAGAAACCTAAAACTTACAAAGGGAAATCTTTTCCAGGCAAGTCAAGCAATTTGCTAAAGGTTAGGCGGGACCAGATTTTAACCCCAGTCTGCCTGATGCTGAAGTCACGGTAGTTTCCTCAGAACCAGCAGAGAAAGTGATAGCCGGAGCGTCAAGTCTACTGTGCGCTTTATAATCTGCCCACTGGGAGGGGGCTTTACATTTTTAAACTGTTGAAAAGAAAAAAAGGAAGAAAACCATTTTGTGCCTTGTGGAAATTACATGAAATCCAAATCTTAGTGTCCATAATTAGGGTTTTTTTGATTTCTTGTTTGTTGTTTTGTGTTTTTGAGACAATTGCACATATCCCAGGCTAGCCTTGAACTATCTACATAGCCAAGGAAGACTCTGAATCCTGATTTACCTGGACTCCCCGCCCTGAGTGCTAAAATTACAGGAGTGTCTCACCACACCCAGTTTGTGTGGTACTGGGACTGAATCCAGGGCATCATGCATGCTAGGCAAGCACTATACCAACTAAGCTACATCCCTGGCCCCATAAATAAAGTTTTATTGGCACACAGCCCATCTGTATTGTCTGCAGCTGCTTTCAATACTGTGTGAGAGTTCAGTAGTTGCTAAAGAGACCAAGTGGTCAGTAAGCAAACATATTTACTACTTGGCCCTTTAGAAATAAGCCTGCCTGGCGATGAAAGGAGACAGAGACAGAGACCCACATTGGAGCACCGGACTGAAATCTCAAGGTCCAAATCAGGAGTAGAAGGAGAGAGAGCAGGAGCAAGGAACTCAGGACCGCGAGGGGCGCACCCACACACTGAGACAATGGAGATGATCTATCAGGAACTCACCAAGGCCAGCTGGCCTGGGTCTGAAAAAGCCTGGGATAAAACCAGACTTGCTGAACAAAGCGGACAATGAGGACTACTGAGAACTCAAGAACAATGGCAATGGGTTTTTGGTCCTACTGCACGTACTGGCTTTGTGGGAGCCTAGGCAGTTTGGATGCTCACCTGACTAGACCTGGATGGAGGTGGGTGGTCCTTGGACTTCCCACAGGGCAGGGAACCCTGATTGCTCTTTGGGCTGACGAGGGAGGGGGACTTGATCGAGGGAGGGGGTGGGAAATGGGAGGCGGTGGCGGGGAGGAGGCAGAAATCTTTAATAAATAAATAAAAAATAATAAAAAATAAAAAAAAGAAATAAGCCTGCCAGTCTCTAGCATGTACTGCTTGGCCTCATGATAGGTGGTGGCAATTGTTGAAAACTTTAATAGACACTACTCTTACTGACTACCATGCTAATCAATATTCTCGAACATCTCTTCAGTCTTCCCTATAAAGGCTCCACTTGTAGTTGGGTAGTGGCTCAGTCAGTAAAGCGTCTTCATGGCATGCATCCAAGCATGAGTTTGGATCCCTAGCGCACACATGAAAAGGCAGGTATGGTGCTGCCCTTAAGTGGCAGAAACAGTTGGATTTCTGAAGCTCATTAGGCAGCCAGCCTAGTCAAATCAATGAGCTCCAGGTTCAGTGAGAGATTCTGTCTCAAAAATAAAAGATGGTGGTCGATTGAGAAAAGACACCCAGCCAGGGATGGTGGCACACACCTTTAACTCCAGCACTTGGGAGGCAGAGTCACACAGTTCGAGTCTAGTCTGGTCTACTACAGAGTGAGTTTGGGGACAACCAGGGTATCAGAGAGAAACCTTGCCTTGGAACGGAGAGAGATGGAGAGGGAGAGAGCTAGCGGGGGGGGGGGGGGGGGGAGAAAACCTATCTTGGAAAGAAGGGGGGGACACCAACCTTCACCTCTGAGTTTTACATGCACATATATACACATGTGTGCACACTTAGACACAAACAAGTACACTCATACGCCCGCAATGAATTCTCCAATTTGTATCTAAAGACCTCACTCCTACCTTAATGTGCTAGCCACCAGGTCATGTGTGCTTCTTTTTCACTTCATTCCATTCCTTCACTCACGGAACAAAAGTCCAGGGAGCTTAGATGCAATTGCTGGCTTCTCAACACTCTTGGGGTTTCTGCCATCCTTGAGAAGAGGGAACAGGAAGTTAGGACGAGAAAGCACACTTAGGAGCAGTAAAGAGCATTTTGCAGGCTGACACAACCACACCAGACCACAGAGAGAACAGCAGAGTGCGTGCAGGATTCTGTTTGAATAGCTCATTTCTGATGCCCCCCCCCCCCCCAGTGCTTTCTGCTGCCTGCTTCCATTCCGCAGTCACTCTGCTGGCCTGGCAACCCAGCATCATTATGTAAAACGTTCTGGGAATCTCCCAGCCAGTTCCCAGCATCCTGAGCCTAGCCCCCAAGCACTATTCATAATGGTAATGTCATCACTCTGAGCCAACTGCGTTCCCATAATGCCCTTCAAGCAGAGAAGAAAAAAAAAGTCTAGAGAAACATCTATCCTACAGAACTCAGAGGCTGACAACCTTAGCGCAGCTCCCAGCTACGTAGCTTCAGAGGCGTCACCTCCTTATTGGTCCTTTCAGAGTTTCCCAGGGGTGCCTTCCAGCTTGTGATGTTGTTAGTGAGGCCTTTAACATCCACTACAGGAATTCATCAAACTGGTGTAATACAGCTGGGGTCAGAATTCAGTAGCTCAGTTGGTATAGCGCTTGCCTAACATGCGTGATGCCCTGGACTGAATCCCAACACAATGCGAATTGGGTGTGGTGGGACACTCCTCTAATTCCAGCATTCAGGGTGGATGCAGGGAATCAGGAGTTCAGAGTCATCCTCCACAGGTAGTATGTATGTTTGCCTCATGCATGGAGCCCTAGGTTCAAGCCCCAGGACCAAAAACCAGGCATGGTGCCCACACCTGTGATCCCAGAACTCAGGAGATGGAGGCAGGAGGATGGAAAGTACAGGGTCATCTTCAACTTTATAGCAAGGATAAGGCCAGCCTAGAGTATATGAGATCCTGCAAAATGAAGAAAAGAAGGGAAGGAGGGAGGGAGGGAGGGAGGGAGGAGGGAAGCAGTGGAGAAAGGGTATTATTAACGTAGAGGGCAGAACGCTTGTCTACGGACAATGAGGTACCGTTTTCTTAGCCAAAATCATTATTTTTTTCAAGGAAGGATTTCTCTGTATAACAGCCCTGGCTGTCCTTGAACTCATTCTGTAGACCAGGCTAGCCTCAAATTCATTGAGATTCACCTGCTTCTGCCTCCCAAGTGCTGGGATGAAAGGCGTGAGCCACCACCCAGCTAGAAATTTTGTGTCTGCTCCTGGTCTTCAGTAGTTGGTTTTCTTTATCAAGCACCAGTTTGGTCAAAAGACCTTTCCATCAGGAAACCACTTCCGGCAATCTAAGTGTGTGACCTTATCTAGAAATGTATTCTATTCCTCCAGACTCCCAGCCATCTAATATGGTCAATTATCTGCCAAAGCCAAAGAAAACCTTCAAGTACACTACACACAGTCCTGCGTTTCCGACCGACTGCACGGAATGCACTTGCATTTGGACAAACTTAGCTGGAAGGAAATAACTTAAACCAGGAGGAGGCTTGGTTTAAAACTCCATTGTCTGTGTGGCTAGTACTTTTTTCTAGATGATTCTAGAAACAATAAATATGATTCTTGAGGGTGTCTACTCTGGAAGTTGTTTTTACCCTTCTTCATCAATCTCCATGAGACCCCGAGGATCGACTGAAGGGCATTTCCCTGGAACAGAGCCGGGAAAGGGAACACTGGGAACTCGGGTGAACTGTTCTAACTTTACGTGTGACCGAGCTGTTAGAACAGCTGGTTCTAGGGTCCCAACCCAAGGTCCGTGTGGAACATTCTCTCTGAGACTCTTGACAATGTGCTGGAGACGAAGAACGTCTGCCTGGCATGTAGGGAGCACGGGTTCAGACTCCACACCGTGTGAACAGAGCGCGGTAACATGTGCCAGTCATCCCAGCACTCAGGTGACAGAGGCAAGAAAGTCAGGAGTTGAGAGTCATCCTTGCTTACATGGGAAGTTCAGGGCTAGCCTGGGCTGCAGGAGACCATGTCTTTAAAAAAAATAGTGTTTGCCACACAAGCATTAAGACTTGAATTCAGGTCATCAGCATCCGCACAAGTCATTAGTGGTGGTTATACCATCACTGCTGTGCAGAGAGGCGGTTCCCTGGAACTCACAGGCCAGCCAGACTTGCCAGTCATTAAGTTCCAGGTTCAGCTGAGAGACCCTGTGTCAAAAAATAAAGTGGAGAGCAATTGAGGACGACACCCGAACCTGGGGCCTTCACAAGCAACCAGACATGCCTGAACCACACTCACATTAACATACACACACATATGGGGGGATGTCCTAAGGAAAGGAGAGGGAAAGGGAGGGGAGGGGAGGAGAGGAGAAGGGGAGAGGAGAGGAGAGGAGAGGGGG